>NW_024039209.1:0-542054 GCF_016077235.1 Cyprinodon tularosa
TTTTAGTGCTGTCAATCGATTTAATTTTTGTTAATCGCGATTAATCGCATCAATGCCTGAGTTAACTCGCGATTAATCGCATTTTAATCGCAAATTTTTTTTCTGATTGAAAATCATTTAAATACTCTCGATGACATACAAAACATACATACAGGCTAGGTTTGTGCCAATGTTCTTTTTTTTAAATGAAAACAGGTCACAGATACTGATTTATGCCATAGAAACATATGGCAAGAAGATGGGGAGGCATGTAGCAAAAAATAACAAATATGTAGCCAAAAAAAAGGCCCTGAAAACAGGCTGATGTAAAAGACAGTCTTTACAGTTAATACAGTCTTTTGAACAAAGACAAGCATTTTACCCTACTGCTATAAAATGTAGTACAGTTAAAATTAGATGTCAATTAACCAAGATAATAATGAACAATTTTCAATCAATACATAAAAATCAATAGACCGACATCACTAGATGGAAGTAGTCTATGCTCTAGAAAGTTACTTTTCAGCCTCTTAACAAAAATGAGAACACACACACACCCAGCCACCCACCCACACACACACACATGATACCGACCTGTGGCGTACACAGACAGCAAGAGTGTCGTAGCAGATTCCATTTCACCTCAGTAATCTGTTTTCTCAGCGTATTTCAGGTTGCTACTAGTTACCAGACACTCAACTTGTTTGTTGGTGGTGGGGCTTAAAGAAAAGGCACTAGCGTCACCCAGTGTATGAGCGTCTTTTTCCCTTGAGGAGCTCCGCTCTCGAAGCCTATGAGAAATGCATAGACTGGGGGAAAATAGCCCCGCCTTCCCGCAGGCTGCAGCGGGATGTACTTGGAAAATTGTACCATAAAACCACATAGCGTTAATCTCACGTTAAAAAAATTATCGCCGTTAAAATGGCCTTGCGTTAACGCGATAATAAAGCGATAATTTTGACAGCACTAATATATATATATATATATATATATATATATAAATAAATAAAACACACCCAAATCCTTCGTCATCTTTACCGTCAACAGGCTGCAAACATGTCCAAAATTTCTCGTTTTCCAGCCACTTTTGTTGAAATTTGCATTTTCCAATTCTCTAGCTTTTTCTACGCCTTGAGCTTTTATTCCGAACATACAGCTTTACGATATGTCCGCGCAAACATAACGCAATAAAATATATCTGATGAAATTATTTTTGGAAACTTTTTTTTTTAATAAAGTATTTTAAATGCCACGATAATCTAATTTAATGAATTTTAATGCCAATTAAGGCTTTAATTTAAAAAATAATAGTAATTTAATAACTTTTAATGAATTTTAATGACTCGCGGAAACCCTGAGCTGTAAGTCCCAACATGGGGAAAAATGTGCTGCTTGGCAGAGGTCTATGCTTCTCTAGTTTTAAGAATTGCTCTAAACTCTTTTATAACTCTGTGGATGAGACTCACTGTGGTCAAAACTAAAGGCAAGGATGAACCTAACAGTCGTGTCTGTGGGAGGAAGCCACAGCACCCGGAGAAAACCCACCAACTCCAGGTGGTGAAACCAAACCCTGGCTGGAGGCCATGCTACAAACCACACCTCTGTGACGCCAATGTCCTCATCCGCTCTGGGATTTCTTCAGCCTCATCAGAAGAGGCTGTTTTCAGGTTCCATAAGGCTGCACCAATCTATTTTTTTTAACTAATCAATTGATTTATGGAATATGTTCTCAATCAATATAAAAAGGGATATTTTTATTAAATTAATGCTGTTAAATACAGAAATATATGGCATAAAAAACAAACTTTATTAACATTTTATTAGAAATGCAGTAGTAAAATGTAAAAACCTAAAAAGTTAATATTTGTAGGTTTGTCTTAATTACTAGGTAGGATAGTCTTTCAGCAAATGATTCAATAACCAAAATTAGTTGAAGATTACTTCAATAATCGATTAATAATGGTTCATCGATTCAGCCCTTTAGGACTCTGTCCCAGAATCTCCTAAAACGCTGGCATACACTGAACTTTCTATGTAGTTTTTCAATTTTATTTATAACGAGTCCAGAACTTAATTCCAATGACAGCCCACCTATACGGCAATCCGTTTTGACATAAATTCGGTTTCGTCTGACCATCCATAATTACTTTCCAGATAACTTAAAATACATTTTGACTAGACAAAACCACATTTTGACTATCCGGAATGGTAATTTAATATATCTGTATTTACATTCTGATTAGGAAGAATAATAATCCAAGATATCTTAAATTACATTTTGCCTGGTAAAGATTTCTTTCAAGATATGGCAAATTACGACAACGGATTTGTAATTTAAAGCATCAAACGCTGATTTAACTTTTCCTCCTTTAGATTAAACTGACAGTAAGGAATTTTTTAGGAATGATCCTCCCGGAAGCCCATTAAAAAGATTATTACTCATTTTGACTAGTCAGAATGTCAATTTAAGATATCTTTAATGGAAAAGCTGAATAATTCAAGATATCTTTAATTCATTTAGAGATATCTTAATAGGAATTTCGAATAGTCAAAATTATAATTCAAGATATCTTTAATTTTGTTTTGTTTAGTCATTATTTGCCTTTAAGATATCTATAATTGAGTTTTCACTAGTCCAAACTGCATATCTTCTATCCTAAAATACATTTAAGATATCATGAATTATGGTGGCATTTGAGATATCTTTAATTAGAAGTAAAAAAAACCTGGATGACTCTTAACTTTCTGCTCTTAACTTTCTGCTTCTGAATGCAGACAAAACAGAAGTTATAGTCTTTGGACCAGAGTCTTTGAAAAATAAGCTGATTAGTCAGTCACTTCATTTGGATGGGATTAAACTGATTTCAGATAATAAAGTAAAAAATCTTGGTGTTGTTTTTGATCAGGACCTGTCATTTAAATCCCATATCAAAGAGGTTTCTAGAATTTCCTTCTTTCATCTGAGGAACATTGCAAAAATTAGAAATCTCCTGTCCAGGGGTGATGCTGAGAAACTAGTCCATGCATTTGTTACTTCAAGGCTGGACTATTGTAATTCTTTACTATCAGGAAGTCCACAAACTGTAGTTAAGAGTCTTCAGCTGATCCAAAATGCTGCAGCCAGAGTTCTGATGAAAATTAAAAAGAGAGATCACATCTCTCCTATCCTGGCTTCTCTTCATTGGCTTCCTGTTAAATCAAGAATAGAATTTAAAATCCTCCTTCTCACATATAAAGCCTTAAATGGCCAAGCTCCATCTTATATCAGAGATCTGATTGTTCCTTATGTTCCTAACAGAGCACTTCGCTCTCAATCTGCAGGTTTACTAGTGGTTCCTAGAATTTCTAAAAGTAGAATGGGAGGCAGATCTTTTAGTTATCAGGCTCCTCTCCTGTGGAACCAACTACCAGTTTTAGTCCGTGAGGCAGACACCCTGTCTACTTTTAAGGCTAGGCTTAAAACTTTCCTTTTTGATAAAGCTTATAGTTAGAGTGGCTCAGGTTATCCTGAGCTATCTCTATAGTTATGCTGCTATAGGCTTAGACTGCTGGAGGACATAGGGACCCCCATTTCATCATTCTGCTTCATTCTCTTTCTATTCTCCTATTCTGCAGAATCTGTTAGTTCAATCTCTAACCTTCTGCTCTATCTGCTTTTCCTCAGAGTAGCTTTGCCTTGTCTGTTCCTGTTTGGCTGTGACGTCATCCTGGAAAGAAACATCAGCTGTGCTGTGACTGGGTGGATGTGCTTTCTTCGTCCTCTGACATGGGAGCTGGCTCGGAGCTCGTCTGCCTGGCTGTGTGTTTCCTGGACGGGGCCGCCTATTACAGCTGCTTTTGTGTCTCTGCTTCCGTCTTCTTGAACCCAGTCGGCCTCGGCAGATGGCCGCTCACACTGAGCCTGGTTCTGCTGGAGGTTTCTTCCTGTTTAAAGGGAGTTTTTCCTCTCCACTGTCGCTACAAGCATGCTTAGTGTGAGGGATTGTATTGAGTCAATGAGTCGATGCAATCAACTGGTTTTCCTTAGATGGAGAACTTTGTATCAATTTGACTTTATGATCTGGTTGAACTGTGAAGTGCCTTGAGATGACATGTGTTGTGAATTTGGCGCTATATAAATAAACTGAATTGAATTGAATTGAAGTATGACTAGTCAAAACTAAAATCGAGATATCTAGAAATCACTTTATGTCTAGTCTTAATTTAATTCTAGATATCCGAAATGTGTATTTCAGATAGTCAGTAAGTCATTTTAGATATCTTAAATGGACGTCTCCATGCAAATTAATGGTAAATCTGACGTCATTTCGACTGGTCAGAATGTAATTAGAGATATCTCTAATAGGTATTTTGACTAGTCAAAATATAATCTGAGATATCTTAAATCCATAAAATGTCTAGTCATAAAACAATTTGAGATATCTTGAACGTAAAGGCGTTACAAACGAATTTATGTTAAAACGGCTTGCCATACCCCTGCACAAGCATCATTTCATGCACATTACGGAGCATCAGTTAAAGCCGTTCCCCTCAGGTGATATTAAAGTGGCTGCTGTTTACAGCCCGCCAAAATAAAAAAAGAATAGGTAAAAAGAAAGAAAGAAGACTTGCATTTGCAGCAGATTGAGCGTCATGTCTGCTAGGATGTTTGTTGGTTGTGGTCGTGAGAGTGAATGCAGGGAGGACGGCCCCCCACCTTCATGCTCACACTATGATGGGGATGCAGTCTGGAGGGGGAGTTGCTTATAGGTTCTGGATTTGCTAGACGCCACGACATATGAGTAACCTACACTTAATGTTAGTCAACGATCAGATAACTTACCTGTAACTTATGCCCAGCGTATGGCATACGCTGGCACACTCGCTATATATCAACTTGTGCCAGTGTACTTCAACGTGCTCATGACTTAAAAAGCATACCAATAACTTATCCAACCTATGCCAGCGTTTTTTGCCAGCTCTTCCATACATCAGGCACACGCTGGTCTAAATCACCATGGTGTGACAGGGGCTTTACCAAAATAAAAAAGTCTTTATTTACAGGTAGGTCATGATTAAAAGTGGGGGGAAATAAATTGTTCCTATAAAGTCAGGTCGGTTGGGTAACTTTTCCCAAAATAAATGAAATGTTCATCACTAAAACTGCTGCTGAACTTTGTTTTGTCTGATAGTAACATTTCTGTGATTAAAGAGGAGCAGAAAAGGGCAGAAAAAAACATGTTGCAGGGGGGATAAATACTTTTTTACAGCGGCGTAGATTCCTAAGAGGAGAATAAAGTTGCTAGGTGAGCAGTCTATTAGGGTGCAATTTCCCGTCCATTGTCCAATTTGGGTCGGATGTCCCAGCGGGTTACATTTAGATTGAAGACGGAGCAGAAATAAGCCGAGAGCCACTGGCAGTTTAATTAGCTGGTACTCACAAAGGAGACGCAGGCAGCCAGCAGCAGGATCCTGACCAGGAGGTCCTCAAATTGCTCCACCACCAGCTCCCACAAGGACTTGCCTGAAATATGCAAATAACACGTCACACACCTGCAGGTATGAAACCAAACGTTAAGCCCAGGACTAAAGGATCGGGCCGAAGGGTGGAGCCGACACGGATCTGTTGACTCTAGGTCTGAAGGCCATGATAAGCAGCTGGAAAGCAAGGCCACAGCTGTTTACAAAGGAGTAATGCTGTGTGCTGAAGGGTGGGAAACTTCTGCCGGGTGCAACCCGAAAGTTTACACCCAGGTCTACATAAAACTAAAGATCCACACAACAGACACTCCATCAGGTAGTAAAAGGGAGGAGGACGGCAGATTATTTGAAGAATCAATATTTACCTTCTTCAGCTGGAAGCTCTGAGGAGTCGCATCACGTCGGTTGAAGAGGAATTGGAACCGGAGGGAGGGAGGGAGGGAGGGAGGGAGGGAGGGAGGGAGGGAGGGAGGGAGGGAGGGAGGGAGGGAGGGAGGGAGGGAGGGAGGGAGGGAGGGAGGGAGGGAGGGAGGGAGAAGAACAAAAAGTTAGTAAATGCATTTCAGGACTTCAGAGTGACGCTGACAAAGGCATACTGACTGTTTGGAGAATATGGAGGGAATTTGGTTCCATTATCAGTGAAAGCAAACACCACGTTTGGTAAAAGGAAATGTTAAAAATAACAAAAAATGCAACCCATGGATTTCATTTTGAAAACTTTTCTCCGATTCTGTATAAAATAAGAATGCAATTCATAAAACTCAATCTGAAAAAGGAGTAAAAGTGAAAATACAAAATTGATCAAAATTGTTTTGAAAAATAAAAAAAATTTAATTAAAAGTAAATCTGTTAAAAGTGAGAAAAAAAATAATAACATCTTTTAAAATTTTTTAAACTCATAAAAAATATTGAAAAAACAGCAAGTTATCTCCATAAATATTTTGATTAAAACCTTTTATTTTCTATTTTCTATTTCCATTTACAAAATATGTTTTTTCCTGCAACAATTAAAGAGAAAAACTGACTCCATAGTAGCACGTTCTGATGAAATGTTTCCCAGGTTGAGACCGAGTCGTTACTCCAGCATCTGTGCTGCTGATATCAACCTGACATCAAAGCCATGATCAGAGCTTCTGGTGATTTCTCTTCCACCTTTTTTAAATGATGGTTTTCTGACCTCAGCCACATAAAAAAAACTCTGGGGTAAAGTCAGGAGGAAGATGAAAGAAATCAGAGCTAACAATGAGGAGGAGCTGAATGTCACCATCAAAACATCCTGGGCTCAATAGCACTTCAGCAGAAGCACGAGTGGACTGTCTGCCAGCCGCACTGATCTATGCAAAGGGAACAGCTACTGAGTGCTGGCTATGTACCGTACATGGACGCACACTTTCAGATATATATGTGCAGATGTTGGTATGCTATCCTGTAGCTTCACTAGCATTGAACCATTTCCATTAGAGAAACAACAGAAAAATAGAGCAGCACTGATCAGCTTCTATTGATGTATTTCTATTTATACCTTGAGAACTGCAAAAGGCCGACATCTGAACTTTTATTTTGTTTTTAGATGACAGCTAAAGATAATTAGCACGGGCTGCTCAGTGTGGCAGTGTTTAGCTTTGCTGCCTTGCAGCAAGAAGGTTCCTGGTCCGATTTCTGGCGCGGGGTCTTTCTGCATGTTCTCCCTGAGCATGCATGGGTTCTCTCTAGGTACTCCGGCTTCCTCACACGGTCCAAAACATGACTGTCAGTTGGCTTCTCTAAAGTCCCGTTAGGTGTGAGTGTGTGAATGGTTGTCTGTCCTGTTTGTCTCTGCGTTGCGTAGCGATAGACTGGTGACCTGTCCAGGTGGAGCCCACCTCTCACCCGTAGATAGCTGGAGATAGACACCCTTCTCGACCCCGCTTTGGATAAGCCTGACGGAAAATGGATGGATGTATGGATAATTAGCTCTAAATTCTCAAAGAAAAAAAAAAAAAGTGCAGCAGGATGTTTATAAAGTTTCAACTATAAAGTCCAGAAGAAGATGAAGGGATTGGGAGATTATGTCTAAACGTAGCCCTTTAACTTTAAACTGATTCTGAATCAATTCCAAACTAACTTCTTCAAAGCGATTCCAGTCTACCAACTGGTTATGAGGAAATAAAGACGGAGACATTGCATAAGGAAGGATGCATTTTTCTTTATTTTTAATGGCTCTGCCTTTCAACAAGATTAATTACAGCATAATTATAGACTTCCATCTGTTTAAAAAATATATCCCACTAGTGTGGCTAAGTAGGGGTGTCTCATTACAACTTTTTAATTTCCAATAGAATCCTGATATTGGAGATCTGAATATTGACCAATAGTGATTTTGACCTGATATGATATCCTAAACTTAATAACATTAGGTATGAGAATAGCTGACCATTTTTTTTATTCACCAAAGAGTTGCATTAAGATCTACCAAAATGGGACGAAGTGAACTGTTTCTGTGAGCGTTCTGATAATGCCTTTTTTACAGGCAGGCTGGTATATTCTGATATTCATTGTTTGGTTGATATTTGACCGATTTTCAATATCAATATTGACTGGGTCAGCAGGAGTTAGCTAGAAGCAGTCAGAGAGATCCCAGTTTAGAGAATCGGGAAGGAAGCATCTGAAATGAATGATGGGGAACCATTTCCACCACCTTAAGCCGGCCATACACTGTAACATTTTTTGCCATTTTCTCCAGTCATGCAAGATTTTTTTGATCGGGCCGAGTTTCAGCCTCATTGTGCGTCCTGCGTCATGTAGTACACATGGAGTAACGAGGGGCAATTAGCCTCTAATAACCACCTCCTGATCAGGAATCATAAGGTCGGGAGTTTGAAATTCAGTCGGCAGTTTTGAGGTGTTTGTGGGCGAATCCTGCAGTTGAAGTAGAGCTACGAGTGTCTATGAGCCGATTTACCAGAAACTCGAGCACTGCACATGTCCAAACAAGGGAGTTCTTGTTCTTGCAGAATGACGAGTCCGACCAGCACCGAGAGGTGGCGCTGGTCGGGTTCATCATTCCTACCAGCGCCATCTCTCGGCACCGAGTCCGAGGTGTGGTTTTTAGACGTACAATGTGAGCAGGTAAGTCTAAAACGTCTAAAAATAGTGATATTGAAAATATCAGTAGCACATAGAGGATCAAATTGATGCCAAAATGTGTAAATCCAGTGAAGATGTATTTTTCTTTTATCTGTAAAACTTTAAAAATCTCTAGGGAGCGTATGCTTTAGTTTTCATGGTAAAAACATATTTTCCATCTCTGGTTCACTGACCCATCACAACGGAAAGCAGGGTTAGTTTCTCTTACTTTTCTTCCTTTCTCTAACAGACATTTCCAAACCAGAGAGAAAAACAGAACCTTGTGTTTCAGTAGAAAACAGTTGATGGCATCTCATTTTTTTACTGGAGACAAACTGAGCATCCCATCCACTCTCACTTGCTAACCAGAGCTCCTCCAACACCACGCACATGAGTCACTGGTGTGAGTGGACAGCATCATCAATCACACTCTGAAAGAAAAAAAACACCCCAAAAAGACAGGGGCTGTTGATCGGCGTCACTGCAGAGGGACCGAGGCGGAGGGGGGATTAGTCACAACGCAAAGTTATGACTGAGTGGGTCCCACGTAACAACCAGCCTCCGTTACATCTGCTGGACGCGCCGGGCGTCAGAAATATAACCTCCAGCCACATAATCTGCTCCTTATTTCATGCATGTATATATTAAAAGTAAGCAAAAGCTGGAATTACAGCATCGAGTGATGAAGGGGCAGATATATTTTTAAAGCACTGGGCTGGAACAGTGAATGACAGCAGTGTTTGGCTCCATGCAGAGGAAACCTCATGTTGTGAGCACCAAGCAGCATGAGTAACAGACGTGAGCCTGTGTGGAGCAAAGCAGCAAAGAGGAGGGAGCCCAGGGCCAAAAAACAACATGGCAGCTGATCAGGCAGCAGCAGAGGGACCTACCCGACTCTAGGGCAGGCCTGTCCAAAGTCGGCCCCCAAGGGCCACTGTCCTGCAGCTTTTAGAGGTTTCCCTGCTTCAGCACAGCTGATTCTTATCATTGCCGTGCTGAAGCAGGAAACGTCTAAATTCTGCAGGACAGCGGCCCTCTGGGGCCAACTGTGGGTAGGCCTGCTCTAAGGATATGGTTTAAGGCTAAATAATAAATAAAGGCATTGCAAAATACATTGAGCACATTTTTATGCTATTATATTGGGGGGTTTTTTTCTAAGGAAAAACAAAAAAAGCTTCTCTGCTTCTTTTAATAAAAAAAGAACATCTTACATTAAATTATTAGATTAGATTCGCATCCAACATTAATAAAAATGTATCGATGGGAGCAGAAGAACCAAAATGTAAAAAAGATAAGTTGGCAGAATTAAAAAAACATTAAGGAAACAAGCCCCTGCAAATTTTCAAGTTTAGGACTTTAAATGAATCATTTAAGTCTTACGTTTACCAAAATATCAATACTATCTATTAGAGATGCACGATATTGGGATTTTGGCCGATATCCGATATGCCGATGTTTAAAACTCATGTAGCCGATAACAGATATCGATACCGATGTTAAAGCTGGACAAAAATAACTAGTCATTGAAAATAAATTAAAAAAAAGCAGTTTTGTTATCCATTTCTGACACTTTGAAAAATAATATAATCAAATATATTTTCATATGCTGATATCAAATAGATTTTTTAAAACGCGGTATCGATCCATTTTACTTTCAAAATCTCGTAAAATTTCATTGTTCTGTTACAAACTCTTGTGATATTTTGCAAATTCTTGTGAGATTTTGTTAGTAAAATAGATCGATACCACGTCAATATATCAACATATAAAAATATGGCAAAATTTCGTAAATTTTCGGGGGATTTCGTAGCATAACGATGACATATAGCAATATTTCATTAGTTAGAGATTGATATGGTGTTTTTAAATGGCAATGTATCAGCATAGGAAGATATTGTGATATTTTAATGTATCAATATTTTTTCCCTTGTCTTTAGAAGTTTTTAAGTCTGTAAAAAAGAAGTTTTTGAGGAAAAAGAAGTAGTAGTATACGGTATATATATATATATATATTTTTTTTTTTTAGAGTTTAGAAACTCAGAAGCTGATCAAATATCGGGTTAAATATCGGTGGGGTGGCCGATGTCCGATATTCAGTTTTAAGGCCGATACAGGCCGATACCGATAGGGGGCCGATTATATCGTGCATCCCTACTATCTATAGTAATTTGAAGTGCAGAGGTGTAAATGCAGAGGTGACAGAAAAGTTAATGATTTATTTAAGTTCTTCAATAAAAATCTTTTATTTTTAGAGCTTATAGTGGCTCAGTTGGGAAATTTCTCATCCTTTATCTTTGTTTTAGGAACAGTCATAGTTTTGGACCTCCAACTTTTACGGCTGCTCCAAGAAGCAAATGCTGAGCTAGCTCACGTCTATGCCGCTCCATGGTGGGTCCAGTTCCTGGTTAATGGTAACTTCACTATAGTTCAACTTTAAACTGCAATAAGAACTAAAGAAGGTTTTATTTTCATTGCACAGAACAACCTTATTTCGATTGACAGTGTCTCTTTAGCAGGGGTGTGGAAAAAAATAGTTTTGATGATATATTGTGATTTTCGGCTGCCAAACATTAATAGGAAGACTCAATACAAAAAATATATTGATTTTAAAAAACAACACACTTTTATAGAAAAGAATGATGGAAAATGGGCTACCTCTGCATAGCCGCTCTGGCAGATAGAACTGTGAAGCCCTTTTGCTGTTGAGTTGAGGAAGTCATAGTGGCAGACGTGAACTGACTCAAACCCCAAAAAACAAGGATACCGAACGATTGGTATCTTTTGATGAACACATACAGCACTTGCTGGAGAGGAAAAACTCAATTTTTAACAGGCCATCTGCTGAGGCCGACTGGGGTTAAAGGAGACAGAAGCAGAAGGGGTTTTTCCTCTCCACTGTCGCTACAAGCATGCTTAGTGTGAGGGATTGCCTTTGAGTCAATGAGTCGATGCAATCAACTAGTTGTCCTTAGATAGAAAACTTTGAATCAATTTGACTGGATGATCTGGTTGAACTGTAAAGTGCCTTGAGATGACATGTGTTGTGAATTGGCGCTTTAGAAATAAACTGAATTGAATTGAATTTGCTTCCCAGCTCTAAAATAATCTGTTCTGGATTTAATGCAGCTCGGTCTGCATGTTGCAAAAAGGTCGCCAAGGCAATAAGCTCAACGGCTGGTTATTTCTCATTATTATTTCTACAGTTCTGTTCTCAATTTAGCCTGTGGAAAGAAATAAAAAAAACAAATGAAAGAAAACAACAAAATAGGGGTTCATTTCAATCCAAAAAACCAATACAAAGAAAACATAAAAAAAGCATTAAAGCCTGCCCCAGCGATACAAGAGAACGTCTTCAGGCACTTCTGCAAATGACCTGCTGAATTATTACAACTGCATCTTCTGCTCTAAAAAAATACCTTTCATGTGCAGAGGTGCGCTCTCTCTCTCTCCTGTGTAATAAGAGTCGATGACTCACTGTGGATAGCCAGCTTTTCAAAGCCTGCTGTCTGGAGGCTTTTCAGAGTTCAGATTGGACACGGTTGAACTCACAGGGGACGTTTGGCAGAAGCATGCCACAAAAAGTGGCTTCTGCTGTTTTTTATGCTCCACCAGCCCCAACATTTCTGTCGCTGCCTGCTTGTATCATTTCTTTATGGGCAGGCTGCAGTCAAAAAAGGACTGAGTAAAAGGACCAGACAGATGAGGGTAAAAACAGGGGGAGGAGGGAGGTTAGAGAGAGGGAACGGGCTGGAGGTGTTAAATGGGGTTCCCCGGCTTCCCTCTGCCAAGGATTCCCTCCCAGTCATCCGGGCTGCGTCAACCCAGGGCTTGCCAAGGCACATTCCTGAATACTGACTTCACCTCCCTCTCCATGTCCCCACAGCGCCTCCGCCTCCCTCCTCCTCCCTCCGCCTCCCTCACAGCCCAGACAATGAATAAAAGAGGCTGTTTATGCACAGCAGAAAAAGCGAGCAGCGCCAAAAGAGGGGAGACACTTCCTGGAGACAGTTGCCAACAACAGCAACATGGAGAAACCGTTTTGGCGTCCAGAGAGCCGGGAAGAAAGACAGGAAGCTGTCCATCACTTTATCCCAGCTGAATAAAGAGTTTTAGCCTCCATCTCCTTCCTCCTTCTTTAATAATCGCTGAACTGCAGTGAATGGTATCATCATCATTAATAAAAAGGCCAGAAATGTAACAATTAATTAGTCAGAAATAGGAAGCGGGTCTTTTTTTCTGCTGATCAGATGCGATCGATTAGAACATCCATCATATTCTGCAGCGCTAAATGAATGAAGTCCCAGTAGATCAGGGATCGACACAGAAACACCCATCGCTGCGTCTTTAAATGGTCCTTTTAACAAGCCAGATTTCAGCCTGTCGTGTGAAAACTGCAAACGAGAATGTGACAGCAGTTACCACGGCGACATGGCGTAGAGCTAGACAGGATGTAAATGCATCGGTGTCTGTCAAAATATCCTAAAAAGGAAAAAAGACATGCGACCAGAGGGGCTCAATCATCACAGCAGGCGTCAAACATGTCCCACCCACCATTTCACATGTAGACAGCTTCATACTAGACCCCCCACCCCACCCCCCGCAAATATATCGTTAGTATAGGCATGCAGACAGGCTGACACACCTCCACATAAACAAGCAAACAATCCAGTGAATAGGCAGCAGTTGGAGGGGTTGGGGGGGGGATTCCCAAGCGATCCACTGACCATAAGTACGTAAAGCAGGCCTATAAATACCATGATGGTAACCCTTAATGATAGCTTCCTATATCCACTTCATCCCTTAATGTTTTCTCCCACTGGAAACGGTCTGAATGCATTGATTATATCCAACGAGATGATGAATGTTCCTCACTCTGCTCCCTGACATCAGGCTGGAGAGGAAGAAGAGATACCAATCATCTCAAGTCAATGTTTATCTGGGTTGGCATAACAACCGTGCAACGATACGAAGGACTGGATGAGAATCAGCCACAACTCTGGCTTAGAAATCTTTAGATAAATATGTAAGGAATTTGTTTGCTGAATCAAAATGGAAGCAGATATGAACTATTTAGGTGTTTTGGGATATTTTTGAGAGTCTGTCAGATGACCACATCCGGTCAGACCTGCATACCAAGTCAACACCCGTTTATCCCTTTAGTTTTGTTCGAAAAATACACTTAAAATTACTAGGGATGCACGATATTGGGATTTTGGCCGATATCCGATATGCCGATATTTTAAAACTCATGTAGCCGATAACCGATATCGATACCAATGTTAAAGCTGGACAAAAATAAGTAGTCATTGAAAATAGCAGTTTTGTTATCCATTTCTGACACTTTGAAAAATAATATACTCAAATATATTTTCATATGCTGATATCAAATTGATTTTTAAAAACGCGGTATCGATCTATTTTACTTTCAAAATCTCGTGAAATTTGTTACATGTTACAAACTCTTGCGATATTTTGCAAATTCTTGTGAGATTTTGTTAGTAAAATAGATCGATACCGCGTCAATATATCAACATATAAAAATATGACAAAATTTTGTGAATTTTCGGGGGATTTCGTAGCATAACGATGACATATAGCAATATTTCATTAGTAAAAGAGATCGATATGGTGTTTTTAAATGGCAATATATCAGCATATGAAGATATTGTGATATTTTAATGTATCAATATTTTTTCCCTCGTCTTTAGAAGTTTTTAAGTCTGTAAAAAAGAAGTTTTTGAGGAAGAAGAAGTAGTAGTATTTTTTTTTTTTTTAGTCTTTAGAAACTCAGAAGCTGATCAAATATCGGGTTAAATATCGGTGGGGTGGCCGATGTCCGATATTCAGTTTTAAGGCCGATACAGGCCAATACCGATAGGGGGCAGATTATATCGTGCATCCCTACAAACTACACCTGTCGGCTGTACCCAATAACTACTTGCTCTCAATGCTGCTAAAGCAGTGCCAACTATTCGATTCACCTTTATGACAACAAATGATGCGACTGGTTTTAGCAGCACTGCTAAGAAATGTCACTTTTATTGGTAAATTCCCTTTGTCATGGCGGCCAAAACACTTTAAATTCTAAATAAACTTTTCAAATATAATTCATTAGAGAACAGTTTGCAAGTTGTCAAAAACTTTGTCAAATTTTAAAAGAGAAGGATCTGAGTGTTTATTTATGGCAATCATCAACCAGTGGATGTTTCTGTGGGTGAAAAGTGACTTTGACAGAGCTGCCTGAAAACACCAACGCTTCCTTGTTTGAATCTAATTAGTTTTTGAGAGTCTTCAACAATTTATATACGAAGGTTTGTCAGAGGTGGAGCAGAAATATCATGCAAAACTTGAAGAGGGCTTACAGAGGATTGAATGGTGTTTTGACAGTGGAAACTGGAGGAAGGACACAGTGATAGGAGGTTATAAATAGGTTTAAGGAAGTGCTCTGAACATTTTCATATATAGGCTGCTCTGTAGACATAACAGGGTTGGCACGGGGGATTACATATGTCTGATAGAAGCTCCAATATTAGCATTGTTTATCTATTGGTATCTGCAAATATATGAAAGTGTTAGCCGATTTATTTGCACATGTAGCAGCAATGCTTTGAGATAATGCAAAATGCATCATAGCTGCTCCCTCTATAATGTTAATAATAACCATTGTGTTATGCTAATGGATAAAGAAAAAATAATATCCACTTTAAATATTCCACAGCACATATCAGGGATCATTTAGACTGGGGTCAAAATAATCACTGTTGGGGCCTTAAAGGAAAAGTCTGGTCATATTCAGAATTCACGGTCGTATCGGCTGTTGAGCAAGTATTGTATTGTATCGGGTGTCTGTCACAACATTCTATTATCCAAGTAATCTTGAAAACATTCTTCTTCCAAATGTTGGCTACATATTACGTGTTTTTTCTCTGGCCAGAAGTTCGATGGCAAATCTTCCCTCTTCAAGTTGGTAATCCAATGACGAACCCGTCCATGAAGAATCATGAATCGGAAAGATGAATTTACTAATCTTTTTTTTCCACTTTTACCCGATGTATTCCAACATCCAACTACCATGTACGTGGGCATTGTGAGTTTCACTATAGCTCTGGTGAATTTCAATGGTGAAGTCCTCTGGAAATCTTCAATAATTGTTGTTGATTGCAGATGTGTCTAGTAGCTCCCATTGATTTTGCTTGTAAAGCGGGGAGAATGGCGCTAGGCTTACCGCACCGTGACGTCACTGCTGGAAGATGTCAGGAGTGAGGTGTTACTATATTAGGGTGAAAATGGCCGCTCCCAGACTCAGTGAACGTGATGAAAATTAGTGGGGCTTTTTACTTATTCATTAAATCGCTGCAAATGTATTAGTTTTAGCTATAAATAATGATCCATTGATTATTCTTTGCTGACAAACCAACAAAAAGGTCTTGGTCAGACGCTGCCATTTAATCCGCTGCTTCTTCCACTTCGCACTTGGTTACAAACTATTTTTATTTGACTTCATCACCAGTTTGATTTCCACATCTTATAGCAAGCTATAAGAACAACTTAATAAAACAAGGTGGAACACATATTTTATAAAGAAATATCACATGGAGGATGCCTCTACCACCATAAGTCAACATGACTCGTACCTGGGCCAAATATCAAAGAAAAATGATTTATGAAACTGTAGCAATGTGATCTGCTTTTTATTTTTTGAAAGGCTTTGAGAAAAGTGAAAGCTGAAACCTAACGTCATGCTTCATTGCAACCAACAACACTGACACGGTCCCAGATGTGAAAGATGATTCCCTGACGGATACATAACACCCAACTGTAGCTGCAGCATGCTTGGTGCTTTATGTATAAATGACAGCTGATCATTAATAATCAACAATGTTTCTCAGAATAATTTAACTTATTTGCATTTACATCTTAAAACTATTTCAACTAATCTAAGTATAAAGCAGCACTTTATGTATAATTAGTCACTTTCTCAGATGGCGGTGCATCCGACTTTAACCATGTAATCGATTATTAAGCCCCTGCTTGGCATACAACACAAGCATTCATGAAATCCTCACAACCAAGCCGCTTATTTAAGATCTCAGTCAACACAGTTACCAACAGACACTCATGTAGGCCTGCAGCTTTTTTTTCCCCCATTCATTGATATATATCTAAAGAGATGCTGTTAGTTAATTCATATTTCTTAAAAAATATTTGGAATATAGAAAAATAACGTTTAAATGAATGTAAAACATAATATAAAATACATAATTACATATGAAAAAAGAAGCTATGTAATCTTTAATGGAAATTAATTTTAGGTGTTTTGTTTTTAGTTCATATTTGTAGAGCTTTGTCATAATAACGGCTGTAAGTAGGTTATTCTTTCAGCAAAGTGCCTATTTTAGTTCTTTGCTAAAGGCTGAAGTAAAGATGAACAATTAGACAATTAGAGTAATTCCACATACTCCCTCAAGCGCTCCGCTCCGCCCACATACATCATGCTGAGTACTTGTCTATCATGTAAATCAATGAGAACTGCTCCACATCCACCGCTGCTCCTCCAAACATCAAAATCCACGTACATCTTCTCCGTCTGTCACCGCGAAAATACGGATCCGAGCTATTATTCGCTCCGCCCAAGTCTGATCAAGATCTGCAAATGCAATCGCACCAAATGGTAAAAAGAACGTCGAGAAGATCCAGTTTGTCAAATTGAAATATAGTAATAATGGATCGGTAACTACAAATTAAAGCAATATTCCTATATATTCTTCAAAACTACGGTTGTTTAATCAAATGATTGGATGCAAACTATCGGTACTTCAATATACCAGGAAGCAGATTTCTCATCTCAAAATATTTCTTTTATACAGAGAGGCTTCAAAGTTTAATCAAATCCAGTCAAAACTTAAAGACCGAGTCTCACAACTTCAAAACAAACTCTCTCACAGGCATGGATGAAGAGATGCCGAGAAGTAGAGAACAAACACAGTTTATACTAGTGTTGCACCGATGCCATTTATTGGCCCCGAAACAATACCTGGCTGTGCAGTATTGGCCCATATCGATTCCATCTGTTTAAAACTGATGTGCGTGTGTAAATATGAAGAACTGCATACTACTTGGATGTAAAATAATTGCCATCATGGCTTTGTCAAGCTGCTGCCTACCTTTGTGAAGCAGTAAAAAGACTAATACAAAGTGAATCCAGTAGAACTTTTTATTTCCTACCTGGAATAGGCGACAATAGTTGAATACCTTTTTGACTCTCAAAATGGTATCGATGCTCTATTAGTTGGTACTCGCCGATACCGATGGCATCACATTAGTGCTGGATCGGGGCCCCGCCCGATACTGGTATCGGTATCGATGAAACACTAGTTGATGACCCCCGTTATGAAAATTCAAAACAAAAACAAACTATTTGGCAGAAACTGCACATATGCTGTTATGCTGATGGGAATTATTTTTAATGTCATATTAAATTAAGCATTCATTTGCGCATTATTTACTGTGAATTTTTACTATGAATTTAACAATATCATGTATGCTCTCCTCGAGCTCCGAGGAAGTTGGAGCGCAGAATGATGGGAGGAACAGCGGAGGCTGTAGGCTTTGCTCTGTGCAGGCGGTCTGGAGTGGAGCGGGGCGGAGGGGAACGAGGTGGTCACGGAGGATGTGGGATTTTTTATGTATTTATTGTCTTAGTAAATACATCATTAACCTTTAAAACATAGTTTAGTACATTTACTATTTTGAACGGAGGGAAAAAAACTTAACTTAGGTCTTTTTTGCAGAGTAAAATCAAGGGCGACCTGAATGTATATCTGGTTGCGCGTGCGCAATTGAGCTGATGGTATGGATCATGCTACCGGTACAGATCGGGTAATGACATTTTCTTTTGGAGACTGCTGTAAATGACTTTTAATTGCTGCAAACAACCGGGACAGCAGATGACAAGCAGCATGCTTTTTTATTGGCTGCACTTTTTTTTTTTGGCACCAGGGGAAATGAGATTGTACCCCAACCCCCCTTTATTTGCAGAAATGTTTGCACGCTAAACTTAACCAGCAGAATACGTTCCCTCATTATTTGCTGCAGATGAAACAAACTGTAACTGGTTACTCAAGACACAACCTGTGGATTTCTAAACTTGCTCTATAATGCACCTCATGCATCAAATCCCGCCACACCCCACACGTGTTACCACCACTGGCACATTACAGAGGAAAAGGGAAACAGCCTGTCAACGCAGCAGGACATGCATGAGATGATTAGCACAGAGCTGATAACTCGTCAGGGTTTGAAGCTTCCTCTTCGAGGTCACAACTGTGCAAGACTCATTTCTGAATATCTTAACTGGCAAATGGCCATCTAGTAGCTAACTAATACAAGCTGTTCAAAGCTGTTAAAAAGGCTGCAATCCCCAAAACCCTAGCCCAAATATCTGTGTTAACTTCATGCTATTTATAAGGATTCTGCTAGAACTAAAAACCAGAGCAACACTTTAGTCACTCAGATCACAGCTGGAGTGAAAACTTTATGTTTGCACTCCAGAACGATGGTTTAAGGAAACACACACACACACTTCAGACCTGGTAGCCGATTTTATTGGGACTTTGGCTAAAAGACAAACACAAAGTAGAGGAAAACTAGGAGGTGGATGGAAACGGTTCCACACATTAGAATATAAAAAATGTCATGGGAATCTTTTTTTTTTTTTTTTTACTTCAAGCTATCCGATCAGAGTTGCAGAGAGTCAACTGTTAGGTTCCCTGTCAGGGATCCTTCCATTAGAGTTGTGGATCTCTGCAGCCTTTTTCTATGGCTCAGAAAAAGTCTAATCTGTATCTGTAGGGGATCTTTAGCCAAAGCATCAACAGTCACTGGGATAGTGCAGTCCGAATAGTCCTTTAAGTAAGGAAGGAGGGAGGAAAGGGAGCCTGCATGCTTCCTACCATAGTTCCATCAGCATAAAGAGCTCAAGAGGCTCCTACCAACTGGCACTATGGAGGTAAACGGAATCCCACAATCCTTTGTGTGACATAACAGAAAGCACAGCCTGCCTCACAGTTAAAGGCAGCAGCACCGCAAACCTTTTTCAGCATCTTAAACAGAGGCATCCAGTAGAATATGAAAAATGCCATCCTCTCCAGGAGGAACAACCCCGAACAAACCGACAAACCTCAGCTCGGCTGGTTTAACCAGCGTTATTTTCAAGCATAGTGTTGTGTTTAATGTAAATATGCGGAGAGCCGAACATCTGGTGGATGTTAAGAGGTTAATAAGTAAGGCAGAAAATCGGAAATATATCGTAATTTCAAATAAAAACAAAACAGATTTTATTTTTAGGCCATATCGCCCAATATAAAAAAACTGAATAAAATACAAATAAAACAAGGCAAGAGCTCATTGTTCAATATAAGTGAGCTTCGAAGCATCAAGGTAAAAAAGCCTGGATCTAACAGATGAAAACTTAAATAAATGTTAAATTGTAAAGACGGAAAAAGGAAACTTGTCCAAGGGACATTGAGTTATGGTCGGTTTTATCAGGACCATCATCATTATTTAGTATTATATAGCAAAAACTGATCTTAATAGATTAAAATGTCTTACATTTTCAGTACAGGGGTCTTAACAGGGACCAGAAAAGGTTCTGGTCCCTGTTAAGACCCTGAGTTTCTACAGGGGCGCTGGCCCCTGTTGGCCCCTGTCTAGAACCGTCCATGTTAGAACCTGACAAACAGTAGAAAAACTTCAGGAGGTTGATGAGTTTCACATCCATTTCCAAACAGAGAGACAATGAGAAAAGGCAGGTTTTCATCGGTGGGTCCATCTGTGCTGGAGGGCCTCAGTGGTTTCCAATTAAGAGAGGAGAAAAAAAACTAGAACATCACACATCAGTGGACAGGATTTCCATCAACACGTTAAACCTGCTCCACACTGTATTTTGGAAACATTCATCTGTACCATCTGGTTGATGAAACGCTCTTTTCCAAAGCTCATGGGTCTGAGCTGTGCTGAAATCTGCAGCAGACCGGACTGTGACTCAACATCGTCAGAGTCAGCAGCAGCTACAACATAAGGCTGTGACGATGAGGGACAGATGTAGAGGTGGGAGGGAAGAAATGACAAGCTAGAACAGGATCACAGGAAGAGGGCACAGACTCAACCTCGCCACCAGCAAAAAGCTTCATGTTACGTTAACCTGACCTCCAAGTGCCCACACTGTTCCGGACAATTTAGTGTGTTTAAGCAGGCAATGGCCTGATAGTGACAAGCAAAGCGCCGTGGCGCTGGTGTGAATGTGGAGAGCAGGAAGCGGCACAACGTATCTCGTAGTTCAAACTTGAAAGTGATAAAGTCAGACCGCATTCACTTCGAGTTGCAGAACAGGAAGAGAAACAACATCATGACAGAGATCCCACTAGACTAGAGGAAGCTGCAGTCATTGTCTGTGGTAGAAACCAAAGCATGCAGAGCGCGGCAACCTTTTTAATACGCCAAACAGTAAGGCTCCATGAGCCTATAAGAAAAACAACACACAAAAAAAGGCTTTGGTGCAGTTTTTCTTTTTTTCCTGTTAAAAGTTTACTTTTGGAGAGCAGACCCAGAATCCAAAATAAAAAAAAAAAAACTTTTAAACCATGTGAGCAGAAGCTCAGACCTCAACCTTCCAGTTAATGAAAGACTCCATTAGTCTGTCTTCACGCCATCGATTGATGTGGCTGAAACTAAGACCACTGCCTAACTTTTAGCCATGCAGTATGATTACCTTGGACAAAAAACTACAGTTATAATATATTTACCAAAAACTCAAGATGGTTGAGAGGCCCTCATGCCTGCCTGCTGCTAAAATTTGAAATGACATCAATCTTGAGGGCGGATTGTCTGACACGTCCAAACATTAGCGATCAACAGATACAGAATTATTTTCAAAAGTCTACAGGGTTATATGCTTCATCTATATTGTCTTTCTTAAGCCCACTCCATTTTCTTTTAATCTTTCCTCAGAGTTGGAGGTGATGTTTATATGTGTGCTTAAAGGCTTACACTGTACGATTTTTTTGCCTTTTTCGGGCCAATTCTCCAGTCATGCAAGAATTTTTCTATCGGACCAACTTTTGAGCTTGATTGTGCGTCATGTAGTATACAGGGGGTAACGAGGGGTGATCAGCCTCTCACGACCACCTCCCCATCAGGAATCGTAAGGTCGGGAGAAAATAAAACATGTTTTATTTATTCAGGCGGCCGTCGTAAGGTAGTTTTGGGTAGTTTAAGGTAGTTTTGGGCAAATCGCTCAGTGGGCAAACAAGGATTCTTCTTCTTCTCAGACGAGATCATGGCAGGGGTGCGAGAGAAATTGAGTTCTATCTGTAAAATTGACAGACCGCAGCCATGTCTTTGTCCAAATACGTCGTCGACTTTTCTTTTTAGGGCTTTCAGCACAAAATTGTACAAATTGCCGAGGCAGCACGTTTCATTCTAGTGAGCTACATATTCCTCTTCTACTCGTTTGGCTTCCGGAAAGATGAGTCAGAGTAGCTCCATCTAGCTGCAAAGCTGAGTCCGACTTGGTTTTAAGAAATACAGTGTGAGCAGGTCATCAGGCCGCACAGTGTACGAGCATATATCGCGAGCTGTAGCTGCGTGCAACGATTGAAAAACATCGTCCAGTGTACGCCAGGCTGACCCAGAGATGCAGTTTCTTCTACTTTTAACATGATTAAAATGGCAGCATGATAACAAATAGAAAATTAAACAAAACATCATTAAGGTAAAAGGGCCAACATCAGCCAAAAAAACTGTCTTTACCAAACCTATCTGCAGGTGTTTTGGGCTTTAAGGGACGCAGAGAGCAACAACTTTTGCAGATAACAGGAAGACAACAGCATGCCTGTACTTGAGTTTTTTCCTGATAGTTACCTGCATGAAAGCTTCAGCTTTTCTGGGGATGACCGACTACTGCAGGATCCTGAGTGAGCCAGCCAAAGAACAGAACCATGGTCCAGTAACCCTTATGCAGATGATCTGTGCTGGGCTCAGATTTTCTGCTAGTGGTATGTTCCTGTATCTAGTAAGAAATGCTGATAATTCATCACAAAATAAACTTTAGAGCAGGTGGACTACTTTAGTTTTTGATGCAGGATTCCCTAAAGTTACTGGACCACACCAATCTGGAGCTCATGAACAGGATTTTGTAAACAGAAAATCTAAACGTTTAGGTAAGTTATGGTTAGACCTGGTAAATACATATATTATTTACAGGCATTAAATCACATGAACGCATCTGATTGCTTCAGATCATCTGTAATGCTGACTGCATCTTCAGCAACATGGTGAGGATCAGTGAAAGACTCTCAAACCTGTCCCCTCCTTGGATACCTTCTAAACTAGACCTCATTTGTTTAAATGAAGGACCAGATTATCTGCTGGGGTGAATTCTTAGATTATAAATCATATCTTCCATTCATGAGGCACCGTAGTCTACCACATTAAGTCCAAGGACTTAATCCCCTTTACCACAGAGGGACTTAGTACTTGGACTAGGACGTCATATAGATCTATACATTTCAAGATCTATACATCACACAAGGAACTCCTCTAATTGTGATATTTTCTGTTAATATAAGTGGCCAGGATATGTTTATTTTGGTCTATTTAGGAATTCAGTCAATCCGCTATAGTTACCTTGACCAGTAAATCTGTGATCGACTTTTTTAAAACTTGCAGACATCATTTTGTTTGATTACTTGTGACTTAGGCCCAGTCCGATTCCTCTCACTGGGCTCTGAGAACACTCCAGTGAGTTTCCTCAACGGAGAAGTCCACTCAATGAGGGAAGTGCAAGTGAAAATTTTCTTCCTAAGAAATGGGAAACCACTAGTTTCAAAATTACACCCCAGCCCAGTAGATGGCGGTGATACATTGCCTGTGTCGTGCAATGGTAGTTATCCATGCCAAAATGTATATCCCCTCGCCGGGAGCATTATTTTATTCTTCACTTCACATGTTATAGCAGAATATCGCTAGTGATATTGATTTAAAAAAAAAAAAACACATGGATGCGGAGTGAACCCGATTAGCTCCTAATCTGTGCATGCTCCCGGTGAGGGGATACAAATTATGGCAGGGATAACTACCTTGGCACAACAACTGTCATTTACAAACATGTACAAAAATTCGGTACAAAAAGCACACCGAAGGTTGTGACTCACGTTGTGTTTATGCATGACGTAGTGGAACATGTCACTGAAGTGTACAAGCAATGTCTTACTGCATGGGGAGAAGGAGGGCCTTAAGCCGGGCGTACAGTGTGCGATTTTTGGGGTGATTTTCCAGTTGTGCGAGAATCTTTCGATTGGCCAGACTTTCAGCCTGATCGTGAGTCGTGTAGTGTACAGGGGGTTTCGAGGGGCAATCAGCCTCTCAGGAACAGGATCAGGAACTTGAGGTCGAGAGAAAATCAAACGGCGAATCGCTCAGTGCGCAATCAAGGATTCTCCCTTAAACACAGCAGCATGGCAGGGATGCAATGAGTGAAACACAGTTTTGTCTGTAAAACTGGAAGACCCTAGTAGCCACGTTTGCTCAGCCAAGTCCTTTTTCCAAATACGACGTCGCCTTTTCTTTTCAGGGCTTTCAGCACAAAATTGCATAAATTGCCAAGGAAGCGCGTTTCACTCTAGTTTGCTTAATATTCCCCTTCTATTATATATTCTATTTGTTTGGCTTCCGGATAGACGAGGCAGAGCAGGTCGTACTCACTGTGGAGCTGAGTCCCACGTGGTTTTTAGTCATGCATTGTGAGCAGGTAAATTGCAAAAGAGCGTCATGCTGCACATACATCGTGAGCTGTGAGCTCACACTATACGACTAAACTCTACAGTTTAGTCGTATAGTGGGAGCTGTAGCTGCATGCAACGACTGACAGTGTACTGCAACGACAGTGTACACCCGGCTTTAGTCCCTGTGGAACACATGAAGCCTTGATACACTCATCATGCTAAGTCAAACCTAGCCTTATCTCTTATTCTGGAATTCCTGAAATAAGCCTCAGCTTGTGTTGCATAAGCGGTCGGTCATCCTGTGGGAAGCTCCTGTGGAATATACACAGTCTAAAATCTTTAGAGCTTTACACCAAAGTTCAGAGGTTAAAAAATGTTGTCAATAATGTTAAACAATCAACACTAGTGCAAAAGCCAGGAGGCAGGAATATTGGATTAGGGAATTCCTTCATTCGTGTATAATTAAACGACTATCTTTGAAAAAGTAAAGTTTATTTCTCGCAGGGAGCCTCTTGTTCTAAAAATTAACACAGCACATTGTAGAAATAAAGGCTGTGGGTGCACAGGACACAATCACCCACCCAAAAAAACTCCCCCCTGCATCAACATGCAAAGAAACAGAGTGAGAGAGGCTGACTTCCAACTCTACAACAATCAGAAGCAGCCATTTCTCAGTGAAGGTGATAAAGCGTCTGGTAAAATGAGGCGCTGGTACGCCGACAGAAGAATTAAGTAAATGCCTTTGAATAAATGAAGGTGAGAGCAGAAATGTATCACTGTCAGAACAAAGAAAAGCATTGATATGCAGACACAAAGCAATGCCATCAAAACCCCTTTTTAAAATTAAGAGCTTGGCATAGAGAATCATCTTGAATGAAGGGAAAAGGGTAGACCCAAAAAATAAACTAACAGAAATGGAAACGATGCTACGATCTGCACTCTAGCAGAGGAAAACCCCACAGAGGGGAAGCCAGTAACACCTCCATTCAACCTTCACTTTACCTTCAGCATAAATGAGGCAAATTTTAGGGGAGAGAGCTAGAAGATGAAAAACCAGATAAAGGGAAAATCGTAGCTGCAATATTAGTAAGATCACGTTGAATGGTTCAGTTGCCTATAAGTTTAGCTAAACTGATCAATTAAAAACAATCAAGCAATGCCCAAACCAGGGGCAGAGCTAGGGGGTTTCAGGGGTGGCCATGCCCCAGTTAGCCAATCATTGGCCACTCTTGTGCTACCAAAGGGCTCCACTTTGTAATGAAGACTATTTGTCACCAATGGGGTGACAACATTTCTTAAGATATATTAGAACGATGTTACTAGAACTCAAAGATGCCTCTCTGCCACTTTAAATAGTCATTTACAGTCTTCAGATTTCATATTAATTTGACGTTATGTTCTGCTAATGGTCGTAGCTGTAGCTATTATAGCAAAGCAGATCACATTTGTTTGGTTCGCTCGCACGGTTCCTCGCCTCCCAGTAACGATCTACGGCGCTACTGCTCTCTAGCGGTAAACAAGCAAATCAAAATGGTGTAACATTCAGGAAATTTAGTTATAATTGGGATATTTCGTTGTTTTCGGAGAGTCAGGTGAAGAAGGCAGCCTTTGGTGAATTTACTTGACAAGAGTCGGCTTTTGGGACGTGGATACGACAAACGATAGACTAATCAGGGCTTAAAGACACAGGAAACAACGACAGACGTTGAGGTTCATCACACCGCTAAGCAGAATCATCTCTGGCAATCGTGTGGCAATGTAGGGCAGCAGTATTTTTATGAGTGTCTGAAATTTCATGATTTGACTCATGCACTCTTTATCTGAGAACTAATCCAGAACTGGACCACGCCAATCCCTACTGTTGAACTACATAGTACCAGTTTAGCGCGGTCCGGTTCAGTTTTGCGTGCTATTTACACACAACAGTTACCTTGGTTACCGCGCTCGAGCCGCTCTCGGCACGGCTTCAAAAGGTCGGAATGGGGCTTATAACCATCCAGATAACTCAGAGTATCGCCTCATGAGGCAAGCATGTCATTATTTCCCCATCTTTTTAAATTCAGACTAAACAAAGCTGTACTCATTATACCTTGATACCATAAAACCTTGATTTTCAAAAATAACTAAAGAACTTTTGCGACTGAAGTTAATTATTTATTTGTTAGCTTCAACCTCATGAAAACTCTTTACAGCTCAGTTATGCAAACATATTTCTGGTAGGATAGTGACTGCTAAGAAGCTTTTAACAGGACCCCCATTTGAATAAAATTTATAAATCAGAGTCCTTTCTACCGATTATTTTAACTAGTTCACGTTAAATAAAAAACTCCATGTCCAAAGTTCCATGGCATGTAGAGGTATGTTCAGCCCTTAAAGGAGTGCCTACCTGTCACTTGCATTAACCCCACCTTGTTTTTACGCAAATACTGTACCATCACACTGTCAAACTGGATCATTTTCAATGATTTTGTTTATAATAAGCTCCTAATAACCTTAGGAAGCAATTCCCTCCACCTCCCATCCCTGCAAACTGCTCTGCACAGATGCTCCCTTAAAATAAAGTAGTAGCTTTCGTTTCATCTGCAAAAGCCTGTGGTTGGCCAGCAGAGAAGATGGAGGCAAATGTATTAACTCCCAAAACTACAAATCAAACCTGAGACGCCCTGCCGTTTGTTTTAAGCCCATTCTGATTCTCCAAAAAGCAGCACGCATGCCCTGAAAGTCTAAGCCCTGGGAGGTGAATAGAGGGGTATTCCTTTCCTCTAGTGATCGCTGAGGCAGGAAGTTCACAGCTCAAAGCGAAAGAGATGTTATCTATGGCAAGACGTTGCTTTTTTTCCATGAAGTCATCAAAAGCCCCTGGGTTAGAGAGGCTGGCTTGCAACAAAAGGGCTAGTGTTCAGGCCATACAATGTGCCACTCTGCTCCACAGCTTGGCCACAAATGCAAATGACAAGGCCAGGAGAGAAAGGTGTGCTGATGTCAGGTTGGAGCTGAAAAAGCTCATCAAATAGCAGCATGGTGTAGAGGTGGATGAGGGTTAGGGTGGAGGCAGCTGGGAGCTGAATAAATATCATCCATTGAACCTGTAAAAAACTTTTTTTCTCTGCATATCTTTGAGCTTTTCTTTGCAGGACCTGGAAGTAGACAGTCTGCAGCCAGGCATCTATTTCTCCCCATCTGTGTGGTGCAATGTGAGCTGGGAACATGTGCAGAGAAACTATTGAAAGTGAAAACAGGTTGTTCGGGCTCTTCTGTTTCATCATCTGATCTGATTCCTTTCAGTCATGCAGCCAGGTAGCCTGAGGCCGCCTGCTCTGAACTTCCTGATCCCCGCCTGCTCTCTAGCCGCTGGTGGCCCTTCATCCAGGAGGAGGAGGAGGAGGAGGAGGGCTGTGACTGTGCAGACCTGAGGTGATGCGTCCCTATTGGTTTATCAGGTTAAATCAAACACCGCAGGAGATCCACATGTTTCAACTTCACCAGTGCATGCTGGACGCTTTCACTACACTGTGTTTCAGAGGTTTATCTGAAGGTTGAACATATGACGCCAGCAGAGGGATTTCCTGGCAGATGAAACGTGTCGAGTCGGAGTGAAAGCTGCTTTAATTTAAGCATAAAATAAATAAAAACTACTCACCGTTCGGTCCATATCTTTCCAGATTGACTTTGACCTGATCCGGAGTCAGTCCAGTGTTTTCGTTCACGCCGAAGTGCTCTAAAACTTCGCTCGCAGACTTAGTGTGTGCATTATCCATGTTGGTGTGCGTCGGCTTCAGAGGCTCAGCTCCAGATGCATGTAGATGGAGGAGTAAGGTGCGCGCGGTAGGGAGGGAGAGGGGGGGTGCTGGGCTCCGGTTCGGTCACCTGTTTCCCCCACTAAGCTGAGGAGGAGGAGAAAAACAACCGTCCGGTTCTTTCGTCCTAGTGTCGCTCTGCCGCCTCTGTTACTTCATCTCCATCTGAAGGTGTGCTGTGGCTGCGGCTCCGCAGACCGCCTCTTCGCTGCTCGCCCCGCCCCCCTGCGCACCCATTGGCTGCGGCTACCTGGGCGCAGCTGCTTCCATCCTGATTGGCTGAAACACTCAATTTGGGCCACATTCAGAAAGTGTTGGGGGAATCGCTCGTTTTTTATTAACCTGTGAATTCAGCAACCTCCATCTGCTCTTCAAGAAAAGACAGACCAGAGCACCTCCAACCAGGGGCGGGTTTAGGAAATCTGGGGCCCTAGTTAGAGACAGGCTGAATTGAGAAGAGAACACATAAAACAGACCCATTATACAGATACAGACATTTTTATAGAATAGACATACATTATTTGTCCAACCTTTATTCAATCTCTTCCCATCCCTTTTCATGCTGGTTTCCTCTCTATGTTTTCTTTTCTATCTCTGCTTCTGTCTTCTTGAGCCCCAGTCAGCCTCAGCAGATGGCCACTCACACTGAGCCTGGTTATGCTGGAGGTTCCTTCCTGTTAAAAGGGAGTTTTTCCTCTCCACTTAGGGATTGTATTTGAGTCAATTAGTCGAGGCAATCAACTGGTTTTGCTTAGATAGAAAACTCTGAATAAATTTAACTGGATGATCTGGTTGAACTGTAAAGTACCTTGTGATGACATGTGTTGTGAATGGCACTATAGAAATAAACTGAATTGAATTTAGCAGAGATGTTGTGTTTGTTTTGATCCTATGGGTTATTTTTGCACATTTTTTGCTTTCTATTTCAATAGAAATCATCCATCCATTATCTGACAGACTTGTCCCAATTGGGGTCGCAAGGGGTGCTGGTGCCTATCTGCAGCTGTCAATGGGCGAGAGGCGGGGTACACCCTGGAGAGGTTGCAAGTCCATCGCAGTCTATAGAAATCAGCAGAGATGGGAAGTAACGAAGTACAAATACTTTGTTACTGTACTCAAGTAGATTTTTCTGATATTTTTACTGTACTTTACTACTTATTTTTATGGCGACTTTTTACTTCTACTCCTTACATTTTTGCACAAATATCTGTACTTTCTACTCCTTACATCTTAAAAAAAATTGGCTCGTTACTTTAGTTTTGAATCATTTCAATGGAGTTACCGTTATTATTTTTCACGTCATCAATACCAAATTCAGTCTAATTGGATGGGAATCTACGTTGCATTTGACGCACCACTACAAGATGAACTCGACAGATTCGGCGGTATTTATTCGCGGCAAATCATTGCAGCTTGGTGGCGGTGGCGTTAGTAGCATGGACGACGAGATGATTGAAAATAAACACAACAGAGATCTAGTCCTATTGGCAGACATCCGTTTAAAATGTAGGCAACGGCATGAAAAAAGTGGTTTCTACTTTTACTTTTATACTTTAAGTAAATTTACAAGCCTGTACTTTGTTACTTTCACTTGAGTAAAGAAGTTTAATCAGTACTTCCACTTTTACCAGAGTATTTTTTAACACAAGTATCTGTACTTTTACTCAAGTACGGAAAATGAGTACTTTTGCCATCTCTGGAAATCAGAATCCTTTATAATCCAGAGAGACTGTTTCACAGAATCTATATTAGTATAGAATATTAGAAGATTAATTATAAATTATATTCAGTTTATAAAACTTTTGGTCATTATCCCAGTTTTCCAGTTTTTGACACAAAATCCCTGCTGAAAATCAAAAGAACCTTCCATGGGGAATAAATGTAAAAATCTATTTTACATTCTATTCTAACATTTTGTGGCAAAAGATAAATATAAATCTTAAATCTATAGATATAAATATAGAATCCTATATTTATATCTAAATCTTACATTTATATCCAAATCTTCAGGCTCTATCTGAAACTATAGCTTATATCTAAATTTTAAAGTTAAATATCTCCTGAATCTAAATGTTAAAATTAAAACTACACATATGTTACAAATTCAATTCAATTCAATTCAGTTTATTTATATAGCGCCAAATTCACAACACATGTCATCTCAAGGCAGTTTACAGTTCAACCAGATCATACAGTCAAATTGATTAAAAGTTTTCTATCTAAGGAAAACCAGTTGATTGCATCGACTCATTGACTCAAATACAATCCCTCACACTAAGCATGCTTGTAGCGACAGTGGAGAGGAAAAACTCCCTTTTAACAGGAAAAAAACCTCCAGCAGAACCAGGCTTAGTGTGAGCGGCCATCTGCTGAGGCCGACTGGGGTTCAAGGAGACAGAAGCAGAGACACAAAAAGCAGCTGTAAAAGGCGGCTCCATCCAGGAAACACACAGCCAGGCAGACGAGCTCCGAGCCAGCTCCCATGTCAGAGGATGAGGAGAGCACATCCACTCAGACACGGTCAGAGAAACAGGACCACACTGGAAAACAGGCCGATCTCCAGCATCTATATACAAATAAAATCTTAATCTAAATATATATCTTCAATCTTATATCTTAATCTTAAAGCTACATATGTAATATGACAATGTCATATGACGATGTTGAAAATAAGAAGCTTTTAACTTTTAGTTTTGTAACGTAGTCCTGTAAATAAAATTCTGTAAATATAAATTTTAAATCTAAAAGTTAGATTTGAGATCTATAGCTTAAATATATAGCTGGAAATCTAATATATATTTTATTGTTAAATATTAAAACCAAATCTAAATATATATAAAATCTATATTTTAGATGCAAATATATCTTATTTTCTTGAATTTGAAATTGAAATCTAAATCTATATTTCAAACCAACATATATATCGAAAATATAAATATTAATTATTTGTCTTAAATCTAAAAAAATAATACTAATAATTTTTGGTAGCTTTTAACATTTGGCACCCCATAACCTCAGGCTTGAACATATACCATTTCAGCTTTGTGTAACTATACATGTACACTGAAAAATATCAAAATCTAGATATGTCATTTTTTCTTAAAATAAGTGCATTTGTTCCTGGATTGAGGAGGTAAAAGGGATATTTTGCCAATGGAACGAGACAACTTAGACTTAAAATAAGAAAACACAATTGCATTGTCTTATTTTAAGTGCATATTTTCTAATTATCTTATTTCAAGAGTAAAAATATTCGTTCCATTGGCAAACTATCTCCTTTACCAGATTAAAGGTGAATACACTTAATTTAATAAATTTTTACTTATTTCTAGATTGTTTTTCCAGTGTATATGTATGTTGTCTTGTATATGTTTTTTTTTTTCTTACATTTTTTAAGTCTCCTCTTCACTTTTTATAAGAGCTTTTTTCTTATGACTGTGCATTATGTGCATTTCAAGCCAGTGTCGTAAAATAATCACAATCATTGGTATAAAATGTATCTGCAGAATTGTTCTATTAATGATCTTAAGGGGACCTTTCTTCCCAATTTTCCTGCAAATAAATGGGGTTATTTGATTCTAACAAATATTATCATCAAGTAGGATGTAACTTTGAGCTCTTTAGTCACACTGTTTGATAATTTGCCATCAATGCTAGTCTTTACAACAAGTCTAGATGTTTTTTTTTTCATAAACCTCAAACCAAAATGGAGTTTTTGATTCAATTTTAAGGGAAAATGTTTATCTGTCATTGTTATCTGGAGATAGGAAACTACAGACTAAGTGCTGATGTGGCCTACTGTCACAGAGAGCTGATTCAATCACCCCCAATGGGACATCCTTTTAAGTTGATTTAATGTGAAGACTGTCTTGTGACAGAGTTGATATGATCCCTGCATGTCAGGCCGCCTCTGAGGACAGCCAACCACAATTTCATCAAATCTTTCCTTCCCACTTACCCAGTTATTTGTTTTATATCCAAATTTATTTTTCATTTTCTCTACTCTTACATTTGAATAAACCCATTTCATTGTTACTGATTATTTATTATTATTTCTAAAAAAGAAAATTTTGTATTAATGAAATTGAGGACTCTTTTTCTATTTATTTCTGTTGTAATAGTTAAGTCCTGAATTGCAAATTAATTTCCTGGTGAAGATTCTCAGTCATCCATGTCATAGTCATTCCAAAAAAGTTTTTAAAGAAACAATCCACCGGACATTGTTTCCAAGTTTGAAGACGTTTCGCTTCCCATCCAGGAAGCTTTTTCACTTCAAAATGTCAGAAAGAGTGTTGAGTTCCAGGCTTTATACAGTAGTCAATCCAAAGGGGTCCATTTCAATTTCCATGTTTTCTAAACAAAAACAAGGCTCAGCAGCCTCCAGCCGCCTCTTTGCGGGGCTCCACTACTGTTCACGGCGGCTGAAAGTAGATTTTAGCGTTTTTCACAGACGTAATCCAAACCGCAGGCACCAGAATAATAAAATGGAACATATTTTGCTGACAGGTTTCGTCATTTTAGGTTGATTTAGGCGTTTATAAACTGTTTCAGGGCAGTGATCCTAGTGCTCTGCATCAGCAGCGCTGTGTCTGTCTCCCTGCCAACCCCCAGATCAGCTTCTCTGATTGGCTGTGTGGCGCGTTGAGCAGCAAAAGTTAAATTTTGTCCAACTCTAGCAGCTGCTTCTTTTGCAGCACATCAGATGCTCAGAAGTTCATAACGCACTGCTTCAGCTGCTCAAAATGCGCTGCTCAAAACATGCTGCAGGACCCTTTGCTGCGCCTTGATGCACGTCAACAATTGATTTTATATCTAAACTTGCGGTCTCAACATAGCATTAGACCTAAACTTTAGACTTAGAGAAACTTTATTGTCATTTTGTATACACAGAGTGCATAGAAAACGTTCTTTTTCTACAGCTCTCATGACTTTTCCATTTCTTAAAGTTCAGCAGTGATCAAATGTAAACACTGTGAGCAAAAAAAACAAAGAAACGCATTGATATGGTCAGTTTGATGCAGAGTCTGTGACATGATTTAGAGTTTTTTCAACATTTAGCTGTCTGATGGCGGTGGGAACAAGATGTTTTGGAATCTGCTGGGAGAACAGTCCATGGTGGGAGCGTGAGGGGTAATTGATAATGTTACCGCCTCAGGACATGCAGCGCTGGGATGAAATGTCTTTAATGGAGGGGAGAGGAACCCCAATGATCTTCTCTGCAGTTCTCACTACTCTCCTCACCTTCTTCTAGTCTGCAGCGCTGCAGTTAACCTTGTGGCATAGTTATAGCATCTAATAGCAGAGTCAGAGAGACCTTACTTGAAGAAGGAACACTGAAGGCCTAAAAAAAAGGTTGTATTTTATGTCTAAACTTGGTCAAAATTTCTCCTGCACATCGTTGTGTATATTATTTTAAGTGAATTTGAGATTCAAACTTTACCAAAATATAAAAACTGTCATTCAAGCTGCATTTGCCTTGTTTTACTTTTTACTTATACTTTTCATTACATTACTTGAGTACATCTATTTTTACAGTAATGTTTATACTTAAGTGCAAGACATTTCAGATACTTTAAGACAGGCATCCCCAAAGACGGTCCTCGAGGGCCGCTGTCTTGCAGGTTTTAAAAGTTTCCTGTGATTTAGCACTCTTCGTTTTCCATCTTGCCTTGACCTCATAGTACCTTCTAATGAGGTCATGGAAACAAGCTTCAAAAGTACTGGAGGCAATTATTTATTGATCTTTTTTGCTAGTGTACCCAGAAGTGCCAGTTACAAACAGGCTAGTTGATACAAGCCCTCATTGCAGCCCTAAGGGCAAGCAACACTAAGATTATGATAATGAAGCAACAGAAGCTGGTTTGACTTTCTTATTAATGTTTTGAAAGAATTTCTGAGGAAAGTGAGGAGGTTTTTCCCAAGACAGAGCGACACCCTTTAAAAAGGAACAGATTTTTAACACCTGCTGGTTTGTAATCACCAACGAATCTCAGTTTTTTTTCACTGCAGTTTATGCAAATAGTTTTTAAATAAAGGCATAGTTTGAAACAACAACAAAAATATTTCCGACGATTCACTGCCAGAAATGAATAAAATTGAACTGTAGCACAGAAGGATGTTCCAGGCTCACCCTATGCATGGTTGAGGGTGCCCATTTAAGATATATCTAAACGGTCGTATCAAGGTCTATGATTAAAATAAATACATAACACCTGTGGCTGGTCCAGGTGCAGTCCATTAAAACCGTGAAGTTCACCAGGCATGTAAATCTACACATATTTATAAAAAAACAAATTCAGCTAAAGTTTGGTTGGAGCAGAAACTTTATGGCCCTTTGGGGATGGAGTTTTTCTACTTTCCCCTTTCAAGCTACGGTTCTTTGAAAATATTTTGACCTTCTGCTATGACAAAAGCACTGGGTATATAATCCGCTCGTAGGTGTGACAGAGTGCAAGCAGCAATGTCTGTCCTGATTCCATATTGGGCCTTATAATGTGCTGATGAACTGTTTTTTTTATTGTTTTTTTTTTTTCAGTTGCTGCAAACTAAAATCTTCATTTGGATTAAATGTACACAGTTCTTTCTTTAATGAATATGACAATTTCTAAAAAGCAAATTAAGTTTGAATCTAACAGCAGGAATAACTAAGAAGAACAAAATTGATATAAGCAGATGGTGACTGAATAGACAACAAGCTGTAATAATTTAAAAAGAAAAAAGATATTTCACAAGCGAGAAGATGCAATTCAAATAAGCAGATAAAACAGGCTAAGGAACATGTGATAAATGGAATAAAAGTGAAGAAAATTTTACAGTGGTGGGTGGAATGTGAAATGCATTTTAAGCTGCACAATAGGTTAACAGAACGTCTGCAGCTCTGGCAGCTGTGCTCTCTGTCCCTGTAATACTGCCAGTTACCCCAAGGAGTCTCATTCAATGTTGGCTGCAGTAATGTTGGGAAACAGCCCCTCAGTCTTCAGGACCAAGGCTGAATACCTGATGTTAGGAAGAGTTGTGGAGCCAAGCCTGAACTTTGCAGGGAAAGGACCAACTAATGACTATTTGGCATAAAACAGGGTTTCCCAATCTTCCACCATACTAACAACCTCCTAAAAATAGATATGATTACTTCTCACTTTATTCATTTGCACATACAAATTTGTCATTGTATCCATTTGAAATACATCTGTTTTTTTTAATAATTAATTGTTAAATTCATAATGTTAAATGTATTTTTAATTGGGACATTTAATCATTTCATTTCATATTTTAGGATATGGCCATAAATCTAATGTTAAACTAAGGGATTAAAATAAATAAATAAATAAAGGTTACACCCACTTATTTCATGGAACATGCACATTTATGCATGTCATTATGTATTTCAGCCTATGGAGGATTTTCCTGTCAAAAACCAAGAGCATGTATTTTCCATAGTAGAAGATCCTCAACTCGCATTCAAAACTTCAGCTTTCTCTTTTTTTTCTTTTTTTTTTCTTTTTTTTTTTTTTACAGTGTCCTGTCTGTCAATGTGGCAATAAGAATAACTGTCTTGAGCCCATCGGATTTTGCTTTCACAAGTGGAGCAGTAGGGCTATCGCCATAGTGTTCCACTTGATTTATGCATATAAATCTTTATTGTAATTCATGCAGAGAGTATTACAGATTATTCGGACACTGCAATGTAAGTAGAACAGGAAAGGCAAAAACAGAAAAAAATGAGAAAAGATGAAAGAAAGAGGAGATAAAAGGGAGATAATGATAAAACGTCTTCAGTCTGCTTCATCACCTGCAAAGAGATGTAAAAAGAACAGCACGAAAAACGGATATAGTATAAGAGATATAATAAATTAACACCTTAATACCATTGCTGAAGTATAAGTAGTATTATTTAATGTGAAATGTATACTATGGTAGCTGAAGATAAGAATATGGGCTTTCTGTATGGAAGTGAATCTCAAAGTACCTGGAGCCAAGCACCTGTAGGTGTTGGTGAGAGTGCACTTGTGCATGTAAAGTTTATACAAATGCTCAGTAGTGGTTGTGAAGAGCGGAGGACATGCCCCTCCAAACCCAAAGCCCAAGACGCCCAAAGGGACCCCAAGAGCAAAGCCGCCCAGGAGTGGCCAAGCCAGGAAATCTGACCCCCCACCAAGGGAGGAGGAGAGATGGCCCCTAGGAAATCCCTCACCCACTGCAATGCCGGAGCCCCTGGGAGCCGCAAGAACGAGTCCGTGGGCTCCGCCAGCAGCTAGTCACCCTGAAGTCATGAGCATTTATTTGATTCAAGCAGAGCTTGTTCTGAACACAAGCAGAAGAAAGTAAATGAGAGAAGAAAATATCTGTGCAAGAAGCATTAGACCTGAGAGCAACGATTTGATGGAGAAGAGAATATATTTAAGAGAAAGCAGAAATTTTGAATGTGAGCATTAAAAGTTTTGAGTGCAGGTAGAGGAAATCCCTCTCTCTACTTTTCAAAAAGGAAAACTCCTCCAAATCAGCCCTCCATATACCTCAGGGATCACTAACAGTATTTGTAGTGACTCCCTACTTGCTGTCCCAACCCATAATTAGTGTACAATAAATACAACGCGCAACAACTGAATGGAGCAGGCTCGGAGCTTGTCTGCCTGGCTGTGTCTTTCCTGGATGGGGCCGCCTGTGGAGCTGGTTGACAAGTTGCTTTGTTTCTCTGCTTCTTTCTGTATGTCTGCTTCTGTCTCCTTGAACCCCAGTCGGCCTCTGCAGATGACCGCTGACACTGAGCCTGGTTCATGTGGAGGTTTCCTCTGTTGAATGAGAATTTTTCCTCTCCACTGTTGCTACAAGCATGTTCGGTGTGAGGGATTGCCTTGGAGTCAATGAGTCGATGCAATCAACTGGTTTTCCTTAGGTTTGACTGTATGATCTGATTGAATTGTAAAGAGCATTGATTTGACGTGTTGTGAATTGTCGCCATATAAATAAACTGAATTGAACAAATTAATGTATGAATGTAATTATCAATTACTGCAACCACTCAGTTGCAACGGTAATTGTTCTATAAGATTTATGTCAGGCTCAGAACAAAAGGACCCAGTATTCCATGCGGATCCAGGGGGCCAAAGTAGCATTCGAAGAAGTGCTCGGGAGTCAGAGCAAAGAGATCAGAGGGCCAAAGAGGTACCGATGGGAAATCCAGGATGGTGTAAGGAAACAGTTCCAGGTTGGGTTCACAGACAGGCAGAAATCCAGCAGGAGTCCGATGACAGACCAGGCAAAAAGATCAGAGCAAGGACAGGAAGGCTCAGAGCTCCAGAGGCTGAAGAGGTTAGGATCAAGCAATTAGAAACACTCAGGATTGCCTGAGAACTCTCACCAAAGGCTTGAATAATCTGGCATTGATGACCGATTTGAAGGCTGGTTAAATAGAGAATGGAGCAGGTGGATCAGATGAACGGTAATGAGAATTGGGATAGGTGAATGAAATGAGTAATTAGACCAGTCATCAGCACCAAGATCATGACAGATTTCTTTGTTCTCCTTTCAAAATCTGTTTCAATACTGACTATTAAGGTGCCACTCTAAAGCTCTGATCTGTGTTATAGAGAGGAGCCCTGATATGTGTTATGAATAAGAAGTAGACAAAAATCAACAAATTATAATCAATAAAAAGAGGCTATTTCAGTCTCAGTATACAAAACAACACTTGATAGAGATTTAGCATTCAGCCAAATATCAGCAGAATGAATCTGCTTTTGCTTTTAAATAAATGTCATTGGTTCATCAGGGCTGTCCAGTGGCATAGTGGAGCAGTGGGTAGTACTGCTGAATTGCAGCAGTGGGGGATGTATTGGCCTAGTGATAAGAGCAGTCCTCTTGTGCTCTGAGAGGATTGCAAGTACCCGTTTCAATCCCCAAAGCCGGCACTCCTGGTTCCTGAGCAAGACCTTTAACCCCCACACTGCTTCCCGGGCGCCGCCCAATGGCTACCCAAGGGGATGTGATAAATGCAGAGGTAAATTTCTACAATGTGAGATCATCCATCCATTTTCCGCACGCTAATCTCAAGCGGGATTGTGAGGGGTGCTGGTGCCTATCTCGCACTTTACAGGCGAGAGGCGGGGTACACCCTGGAGAGAACCCACGTGTGCTCAGGGAGAACATGCAAACTCTAAGCAGAAAGTACCTTGGCAAGGGATTCAACCCGGAGCCTTCTTGTTGCAAGGCAGCAGTGGTACCCACTGCGCCACTGAGTGGCCCAATGTGAGATCATTAAAGTTCAATTATTATCAATCGTCATTGTTAAGAAGGTTCTGGGTTTTATTCGCGGCCCGGGGCCTTTCTGCATGGAGTTTGCATTTTCTCCCTTAGCATGTGCGGGTTCTCTCCGGCAACAACACCCCTAATGACCATAGTTGGGATAAAGCGTGACGGAAAATGGATGGCTGGATTAGTTTTTTTTTTTTGCAAACTCAGAGTTGATGCTTCTTACGTATACTTATGGAAGTTAATTTGGGTTTTTGTTGTTGTTTTTTGACAAAAAAATGTCAATTAAACTCAAATTAAATAAAAAAAACACCTTATGCACTTGTCAAAATTCAAGAAATCAATGCTGCTAACCAGAGTCCAGATAAACCAATGATCAGAATGTTGGGCCCACAGAATTGTGTGCTGAGCTGTGTTAGGGTTTCTCTTACCTTTTCCTCCTCAGAGTCTCCAGCCCAGACAAGCCTCCAGCTAGTTCCAATTGGACGCAATCAGGGAGCAGTATTTAGAGGAGTGGATTCCCTGGGACGGACGCCAGTCGGTTGAATTCCACATAGTGGTAACCTACCTGCTAGCTCTCTTAAGACTAAACTTTATGCGTAGACTCAAGCTTAACTCCTTGTCCTCCTTCTCTCCTAGAAGCCTTGCAGTCTCCAAGCCGGTTCTCCACTCAGTCCTCCTAGATCTATCCTCGATTGCTCACCTGCCTGTCCACCCTCTGGAGCTCTCAAGCCGAAGCCCCACCATCTCAGCCAAACTCAATCTCTGTGGGCTCATCCAACCTCCCCTCCATCTGCTCAGCTCTCCAAGGAACTGTAAGGAGTTTGCATCATATCTTAATTACTCAGTTCCTCCTGCCTGCGTCTAATGACCTCTCTCCCCTTGCAGTTCGAGACTAAGCCGCAGTTCCCTAAACATCTTGGCCGGTCCAAACTATCTCCCTGTAAAAACTTCTCCATAAACATTCTAAACCGCTTCCTGACTCGTATTGTGTCTGCGCCAAAGTCTACTCTAGAATCATGTCACAGGAAAACTTTGCATGGTGAAATTAGCCAATGCTACCAATTCAAGGTGTGTGGAGCAGACAGTTTATATAATTATAATTATGATGATTGAACTTTATTGGAGAAATTTACCTCTGCATTTAACCCATTCCCTTGGCGAGCTGTGGACTGCAACCGTGGGGTGCCTGGAAGCAGTGTGGCGTTAAGAGTGTTGCTGAGAGACCCAGAGTGGCAGTCGCTGGGAGTGGGGTTCAAACTCAGAACCTCAGGATTCCAGGCTCTATGCCCTCAACACTAGTTTCCTATCAAAGAAGACTTAATGTTGAAATGAAATGGTGCTTCAACAAGGTATTGGTTTTGGTGTGCGTATGTTATGCATCATGACAATATTGCTTTACATTCTCATTTATTTGTATGTTTGTTTGTTTTTTAGAGTAAATTAAATAACAGAAAAAAAGTTTTTGAAATGATTTACAAAGATTTTTTTTTTCCTTTACTTCATAAAAACGTGAATGTGTACAACCTGCTCCACCGAACAAGAATCTAAAAATCGGTAAGTCCTGTGCAAAGCTTTTTGACTCGCAACCAATTAGGACACAGAACATGATCTTTGCCAATATATATGTCACATACAGTTTCTACTCAAAGCTGTTAACATTTCTGATAACCATGTAGTAAAACAATTACTAACAGAATTTACCAAAAAGTGGGTCTGGCTGCCGTCATATGGAGCTGTTTCAAATACTTTGAAACAGTACATTGTACATTGCAAAAAGTGTAAATCTAAGTAAGTCATTTTTTCCTTAAAATAAGTGCATAGTCACTTTGCCAATAGAATAAGACAATTTACTTTTAAAATACGGTAAGAAAAAAAACAACTGAAGTCTATTCTTTCAAGTGCATAATAACTAATTATCTTATTTTAATGGTAAAAATACTCATTCTACTGGGACAGAATCTTAATTAAGGGTAAATACACTTATTTTAAGAACTTTTAGCTCATTTTCAGAACGTTTATGCATGGTATGTCGAGGTGAGAGAACCTTCAAATGAGCAGAAGGAACTTTTAACCTACTGCATCTAATGTTTGGTTTGTGTAACTGAACAACCACCCTCTTCCAAAACCTCAAGTCTTTATATTTTCTTCCATGTTTGCCCTTTTTTCATGTTGCTCAGTCTCTCCCATCAGTTCTTTCCAGCTTCCCTGACCCTGCAAAAGAAAAGTATCCCCAATGGATGATGCTGTGACCACTATGTTTCCCTGTGGAAATGGTGAGCTCAGGCTAATGAGCATTGTTGTTTTTCACCGCACAGGTAGTTTTGCATACAGGTCACATCTGACCAAATTTGTGGAGCTAATAATTGTCGTGTTGACCTTTCACTTGTGCAGTGGATCTTGGTGGAGCTCCTCAATGGTTATATGGTCAAGATGGCAGAGCCATAAAGGCAGTGGCTGCTAGAGGTCTTCAACAATCTGCAATAATTTCTTCCAAAATATGCCACCTAGCACACTACAGACTATGTATCAATCCAGGATCTATGATTTCAGCGCCTGCTGGAGCTATGGTCATCAAGGGTTTTTTTCTCGACTCATAGATACAACTACTCTCGACCATTTAAGGGGTTTAGCTGTGCTTCCAGCACATACCCCAGAGGCCCACAACACAAAAGACCCGTGGAGCAAACCACGCTGGAGGAGGAGCGTGGTTTGCTCCTCCTCCAGTGTGAAAGACAAAGGCCGTTTCTCAATATGCGTTCTTGAGCGTTCTCGTGTGCTCGTGTACTCGTGACACATCATCAGCCTCAGCCCGAGTACCGTTCCAATTCTCGGTGCCACTCTAAAGCTCTGATCTGTGTTATAGAGAGGAGCCCTGATATGTGTTATGAATAAGAAGTAGACAAAAATCAACAAATTATAATCAATAAAAAGAGGCTATTTCAGTCTCAGTATACAAAACAACACTTGATAGAGATTTAGCATTCAGCCAAATATCAGCAGAATGAATCTGCTTTTGCTTTTAAATAAATGTCATTGGTTCATCAGGGCTGTCCAGTGGCATAGTGGAGCAGTGGGTAGTACTGCTGAATTGCAGCAGTGGGGGATGTATTGGCCTAGTGATAAGAGCAGTCCTCTTGTGCTCTGAGAGGATTGCAAGTACCCGTTTCAATCCCCAAAGCCGGCACTCCTGGTTCCTGAGCAAGACCTTTAACCCCCACACTGCTTCCCGGGCGCCGCCCAATGGCTACCCAAGGGGATGTGATAAATGCAGAGGTAAATTTCTACAATGTGAGATCATCCATCCATTTTCCGCACGCTAATCTCAAGCGGGATTGTGAGGGGTGCTGGTGCCTATCTCGCACTTTACAGGCGAGAGGCGGGGTACACCCTGGAGAGAACCCACGTGTGCTCAGGGAGAACATGCAAACTCTAAGCAGAAAGTACCTTGGCATGGGATTAAACCCGGAGCCTTCTTGTTGCAAGGCAGCAGTGGTACCCACTGCGCCACTGAGTGGCCCAATGTGAGATCATTAAAGTTCAATTATTATCAATCGTCATTGTTAAGAAGGTTCTGGGTTTTATTCGCGGCCCGGGGCCTTTCTGCATGGAGTTGGCATTTTCTCCCTTAGCATGTGCGGGTTCTCTCCGGCAACAACACCCCTAATGACCATAGTTGGGATAAAGCGTGACGGAAAATGGATGGCTGGATTAGTTTTTTTTTTTTGCAAACTCAGAGTTGATGCTTCTTACGTATACTTATGGAAGTTAATTTGGGTTTTTGTTGTTGTTTTTTGACAAAAAAATGTCAATTAAACTCAAATTAAATAAAAAAAACACCTTATGCACTTGTCAAAATTCAAGAAATCAATGCTGCTAACCAGAGTCCAGATAAACCAATGATCAGAATGTTGGGCCCACAGAATTGTGTGCTGAGCTGTGTTAGGGTTTCTCTTACCTTTTCCTCCTCAGAGTCTCCAGCCCAGACAAGCCTCCAGCTAGTTCCAATTGGACGCAATCAGGGAGCAGTATTTAGAGGAGTGGATTCCCTGGGACGGACGCCAGTCGGTTGAATTCCACATAGTGGTAACCTACCTGCTAGCTCTCTTAAGACTAAACTTTATGCGTAGACTCAAGCTTAACTCCTTGTCCTCCTTCTCTCCTAGAAGCCTTGCAGTCTCCAAGCCGGTTCTCCACTCAGTCCTCCTAGATCTATCCTCGATTGCTCACCTGCCTGTCCACCCTCTGGAGCTCTCAAGCCGAAGCCCCACCATCTCAGCCAAACTCAATCTCTGTGGGCTCATCCAACCTCTCCTCCATCTGCTCCGCACTCCAAGGAACTGTAAGGAGTTTGCATCATATCTTAATTACTCAGTTCCTCCTGCCTGCGTCTAATGACCTCTCTCCCCTTGCAGTTCGAGACTAAGCCGCAGTTCCCTAAACATCTTGGCCGGTCCAAACTATCTCCCTGTAAAAACTTCTCCATAAACATTCTAAACCGCTTCCTGACTCGTATTGTGTCTGCGCCAAAGTCTACTCTAGAATCATGTCACAGGAAAACTTTGCATGGTGAAATTAGCCAATGCTACCAATTCAAGGTGTGTGGAGCAGACAGTTTATATAATTATAATTATGATGATTGAACTTTATTGGAGAAATTTACCTCTGCATTTAACCCATTCCCTTGGCGAGCTGTGGACTGCAACCGTGGGGTGCCTGGAAGCAGTGTGGCGTTAAGAGTGTTGCTGAGAGACCCAGAGTGGCAGTCGCTGGGAGTGGGGTTCAAACTCAGAACCTCAGGATTCCAGGCTCTATGCCCTCAACACTAGTTTCCTATCAAAGAAGACTTAATGTTGAAATGAAATGGTGCTTCAACAAGGTATTGGTTTTGGTGTGCGTATGTTATGCATCATGACAATATTGCTTTACATTCTCATTTATTTGTATGTTTGTTTGTTTTTTAGAGTAAATTAAATAACAGAAAAAAAGTTTTTGAAATGATTTACAAAGATTTTTTTTTTCCTTTACTTCATAAAAACGTGAATGTGTACAACCTGCTCCACCGAACAAGAATCTAAAAATCGGTAAGTCCTGTGCAAAGCTTTTTGACTCGCAACCAATTAGGACACAGAACATGATCTTTGCCAATATATATGTCACATACAGTTTCTACTCAAAGCTGTTAACATTTCTGATAACCATGTAGTAAAACAATTACTAACAGAATTTACCAAAAAGTGGGTCTGGCTGCCGTCATATGGAGCTGTTTCAAATACTTTGAAACAGTACATTGTACATTGCAAAAAGTGTAAATCTAAGTAAGTCATTTTTTCCTTAAAATAAGTGCATAGTCACTTTGCCAATAGAATAAGACAATTTACTTTTAAAATACGGTAAGAAAAAAAACAACTGAAGTCTATTCTTTCAAGTGCATAATAACTAATTATCTTATTTTAATGGTAAAAATACTCATTCTACTGGGACAGAATCTTAATTAAGGGTAAATACACTTATTTTAAGAACTTTTAGCTCATTTTCAGAACGTTTATGCATGGTATGTCGAGGTGAGAGAACCTTCAAATGAGCAGAAGGAACTTTTAACCTACTGCATCTAATGTTTGGTTTGTGTAACTGAACAACCACCCTCTTCCAAAACCTCAAGTCTTTATATTTTCTTCCATGTTTGCCCTTTTTTCATGTTGCTCAGTCTCTCCCATCAGTTCTTTCCAGCTTCCCTGACCCTGCAAAAGAAAAGTATCCCCAATGGATGATGCTGTGACCACTATGTTTCCCTGTGGAAATGGTGAGCTCAGGCTAATGAGCATTGTTGTTTTTCACCGCACAGGTAGTTTTGCATACAGGTCACATCTGACCAAATTTGTGGAGCTAATAATTGTCGTGTTGACCTTTCACTTGTGCAGTGGATCTTGGTGGAGCTCCTCAATGGTTATATGGTCAAGATGGCAGAGCCATAAAGGCAGTGGCTGCTAGAGGTCTTCAACAATCTGCAATAATTTCTTCCAAAATATGCCACCTAGCACACTACAGACTATGTATCAATCCAGGATCTATGATTTCAGCGCCTGCTGGAGCTATGGTCATCAAGGGTTTTTTTCTCGACTCATAGATACAACTACTCTCGACCATTTAAGGGGTTTAGCTGTGCTTCCAGCACATACCCCAGAGGCCCACAACACAAAAGACCCGTGGAGCAAACCACGCTGGAGGAGGAGCGTGGTTTGCTCCTCCTCCAGTGTGAAAGACAAAGGCCGTTTCTCAATATGCGTTCTTGAGCGTTCTCGTGTGCTCGTGTACTCGTGACACATCATCAGCCTCAGCCCGAGTACCGTTCCAATTCTCGAGAACGCCAGATCGAGAACGCACCAAATCCCCGGATGTTGTTCTCGCCCCGCCCTCTTTATCGAGCATGCATCAGAGCAGACTTGTGCGTTCTTCAGACTGACCGCTTCCCCAGAATGCACCGCGGCCGCAGCTTGATTCGAGACAGCGCTCACAGTGGTAAGTTAAACATTCCCTTTTCTGCTGCTGTTGTTCTTCAAAAGTATGTTTTGAAATTGTTTGAGGCGATAACATTATACATTTAAGCCTCCCTGTGTGGCCTGTTTACAGAGTTAGTGCGAAATAAAAAAAAAGTCAGATGTTGAGCGGACCAGAGTGACCAGCAGATGACGTCACGAGTACGCTTCTGTTCCAATACACATACGTGCTTGCGTGCTCGCGTTCTTGTCAAGTCCGATCTTCCTGCGTTCTCGCCAAGAACGGACTTGACGAGAACGCGAGTACGTACTCGCATTCTCGTGAATTGAGAAACAGTATCTTGAAAATGCAACGGCAGAGCTAACTGTGAAGCTAAAAGCTAATCCCTACAAACCTGGCTTTCCTTTTCTCCTAAACTGTTTAAATTTTGATCTCTGCTCCACTTTATAAATGGTGATGTTTATTGCACTGTTGTAAGCTGCTCATTCACTGTTGAAAAGCTGTATGCATCGAAATTTCGTTTTGTATATACTATGTGTATACAAAATGACAATATGATGGTTCTTATATCCACTGATAAGGCTTTCTTTCCAGTAACTATTCTTCTTTCACGTATTAAATAGAACAAATTCAAGGTGGTTGTTAGGATTCCTGTCTGTGTGGTTTGTGTTTGTGTTTGTGTTTGTCTTCTTTTCCTCCACCAGGCGGAGCCTGGTTCTGGTTAGTCTCCTCACACACCTGCAAAGAGTTACCTCATCAATGGAGTGCTCTTGAGCTGCTGACTGCCACTACCTCGACGCCAGAGTTTTGCCAGTTTTGGGTACTCTAGCCAAGCTGAGTTTTGCTGAGCCAAACTGAGTTTTTGTCTGCCTGAGTTTTAACCTCGCTGTTTTTGTCTTTGCCTCTTGGCAGGAAGTCATCCTGCAAATGGGTGTTTCGGACCTTCTCTCCCCTGGAAGGATCTTCTGAGAATCAAGCTGAGCTGAGGATTCATGGTTGAGGTTCTGATCAACCCATTTTCCCAAGGATCGTTTGGGGCTTCTCTCTAAGCAGGGGATTCATCTCCACAACAACCCATTCAAGTATCGCAGAATATCTAAGTTGCAGTCAGCTTCTCCGTTCATCTACAAACAACCTCATTCTGGGTAAACCCTGTCCGCCCTCCATCGAATGAGACAAACACTGGAACACCCCCACACCGACTGGAGTCAAAAGAGTCAACCATTTTCTGGAAACGTGAGTCTGCAATCTATTTCTCCACTTCAAGTTTGAGAATCAAATTTCCCACTCAGCCTGAACCGACCACAGTGTCTTTCCCTCACTTTCCAGATCGAGCAGTGTTCAGAGCTACACTGGATTCACCACAACCTTCTCAATAAACCTGTTAAACTTTCCCCTGGTCTCTCTGTATAGGTTTCCTGCATGTGGGTCGGAGCACTTGATAAAACCATGACAGTGCTTGGTACAACAGGATTTTGCAGAACACTATTCTAAAACATTTCATGTTTTCTGGATTTTCTTGGAAAATAGTCCCAATCTGAAAAGCTGTAGCAGTAAAATCTCATAACATAATCAGGGCTTGGAAAGTCCACTTTTCTTGCTCTATGATTGTTTGTGTCCCAAATGATCTTTACTGATTACCAAACTGTAAGACCAAGCTGCTGCAAACCTTTTGCCTGAGGGCAAAATGAGGAGGCCACAACATAGAAGCAGATGTTGAATGATTCTGCAGATTCATTGCAGACTGTGGGAAGAATTATCCAACCAAATGGAAGCACAAAAAAAAAACCCGGTGCTCCAGATTTTCCTTCTCTCCGTCTTTATCCAGGGTGTAAGGTTACTGCGGCACAATTTCCTCACCGCATGCGGACTTAAAAATGGGTCTGCTGCTGGAGATCACCGGTGCTGGACTGGGACCTCACAAGCTCAGAGGAACATCATGCTCCAAATCTGTCCTTGTTCACAGCTGGCCTCTTCTCTCATAGCAGGAAAAATAGAGTATATATACCTGGAGTTTATGTAACTTCCAGCACTGTGGTCCTGTGATGGTACCTGTCTTCGTAAAGTTCTTCGAAGCTAAATGTGAACAAGTTGCCCCTTCACTTTGGGACTTCTTTTTCACTGCCTCAGAACATAAATAAATATTTCCTTGAAGAGCTACATGTAATCAAGCAGCATTACACAGCACAATGAAACAATGGTATGAGTGGCTCTTTGAGCTAAAGTGTTTGAATCAGACATGATGGTGACAGCAATGTTAAATGTCAGTGCTCTTCTGATAAAGGAAAACCCCACCACAGCCTCTCCTTCAGCTCGCTAACCTCTTTCCCATCTCTAGCACACACTGGGGAGCTGTGCTGATCTCAGCAAGTCACACAGCATTTCTAAAGCAGCACCGTCAGCCGGCCGATAGCATTTGCCTTTCTCTTTTGCCTGCAGCTCTCATTTTGCATGAGGAAAATGAGCCATGGCCTCTCAGGCAACAAAAAAAAAAAGATAGTGATGAGAAACAATATTTTCCCCCTCATCAGTTTCTTCTGCTTGTGTTTTGCCACAAACAGGCTGTTGTGTTTCTGGTTTTGGCAAACTTGACTATCACAATAAATTTAAATGTTTCAGAAGAAAATGGGCTTTCCTCACCAAGCTGGCTCAACAATCAACAAGACACTTTGATAAACCTTAACTAAAAATATAAATATCTCAAAATACAGAACATCACCAAGAACATGTAAGAGAAATTAACTTAGAATAGAATACATTCAAATAGCATATAATTCAAATTTATTGTCATTACAGTGCAACAACTGCAAAGCAGCGAAGCGTACATCATTTACATCATTTCCATCATTCACGTCAGGTTACAGAGCCATTTCTAAGGCTGTACATTCACACAGAACCAAAGACGGTTGAGTAGTTTGAGCAGTAAAAGGAGCCAAATGTGTTAACAAAGAATTTCACTCTCACTCTGCAGGTTAACTAGTGGTTCCTAGAGTTTCTAAAACTAGAATGGGAGGCAGATCTTTTAGTTATCAGGCTCCTCTCCTGTGGAACCAACTACCAGTTTTAGTCCGTGAGGCAGACACGGACTAAAACTGTCTACTTTTAAGGCTAGGCTTAAAACTTTCCTTTTTGATAAAGCTTATAGTTAGAGTGGCTCAGGTTATCCTGAGCTATCTCTATAGTTATGCTGCTATAGGCTTAGACTGCTGGAGGACATAGAGACACCTTTTTCATCATTCTGCCCCATTCTATCTCTATTCTCCTACTCTGGAGAATCTGTTAGTTCAATCTCTAACATTATACTCTCTCTGCTTTTTCTCATAGTAACTTCATCTGGTCTGCTTAGTGTGAGGGATTGCGTTCGAGTCAATAAGTCGATGCAATCAACTGGTTTTCCTTAGATAGAAAACTTTGAATCAATTTGACTGGATAATCTGGTGAACTGTAAAGTGCCTTGAGATGACATATGTTGTGAATTAATGCTATAGAAATAAACTGAATGGAATTGAATTAGTTGGAATAAGCCCTCATCTCGGTCTAATAGAAATTTTTGGTTAGCTTCAAAAGCATGTGTAACACTTTGGTATCCAAAATCAACTCAGTTAGACCAGTTCTTTGAAAAGGAATGGGTCAAAATAACAACAAACTAAGAAGGCGAACTGCAAAGTGCCTTGAGATGACATGTGTTGTGAACTGGCGCTATATAAATAAACTGAATTCAGTTGAGTTCACAATCAATTAAATAATTTCAGAAACACCCAGAACTCAGAAGTCTACCATCTGTGTTTGTATCACTGCATGTGATCCAAAGTCCTACTTTGGCTCATGTGCCTCCACATGGTGTCTACCCTGGGGGTCAAACTTTTCGGTGTCAAAAGATATCGGACAACAAAGAAGAATCCACCAAAACCCGGCTTCCTGCAGACAGGGTGGGATCCAAAGTAAGTCATTATTATCAAGACGATGTTAAAGCTAATAATTACAGCTAACCACAAATAATCAAAAAGGGTGTCTATTATGGAGGACATTTTGTTCCATTATGATGTAACCAAAGAAAAGATTTTCTAAAAGGAACTATAAAAAATGCAATCGAGAAATTAAATTTAAAACATCTTAATTATAAAAGGTTTCGAGAATTTGTTATATTTTATCTTGGCTAACCTTGGGGACCGCCAGCTGCGACACAGGAACCTTGAGGACTGCAGACTGTGGCACAGGAGCCTTGAGGACTGCAGACTGCGGCACAGGAGCCTTGAGGACTGCCAACTGCGGCACAGGAGCCTTGAGGACTGCCAACTGCTGCACAGGAGCCTTGAGGACAGCAGACTGCGGCACAGGAGCCTTGAGGACTGCAGACTGCGGCACAGGAGCCTTGAGGACCGCCAACTGCGGCACAGGAGTCTTAGGGACCGCCAACTGCGGCACAGGAGCCTTGAGGACCGCCAACTGCGGCACAGGAGTCTTAGGGACCGCCAACTGCGGCACAGGAGCTTATGGACAGGCAGCACAGCCTGGGACCCACGAAAAGGAGGCACTGCTTTGGACCCACAGAGAGACGGCACTACAAATGGCAATGGATTCCTTTGGAGGGTCCTAGAAGACTAGAAAAACCCGCTAAGGGGTTCTTATTCTAACTCTGATAAAGCTCTGTTTCACAGCATAGTCCAACATGGGGCTCGGGTGTCTCTGGACAGTACATAGGGTGCTCAGGGGTCTCTGGACGGCCCAGAGCGTAGTGAGGGGTGTCTGGAGAGGGAGCACTAGATGGGGGGATCAGACTGAGGCTCAGAAACAGTTGGTTACAGGAAACTAAGCGGTGAGGCATGAAATTAAACAAATTTTCTCTTTCTCCATAAAAAAGTCCCATAAGTGAAACTCCTCAAGATGAGGCGCTCTGGCAGCTGGAAATGTGGACTTGGGAGGGAGTTTTATTTTTCTTATTTGTGAAGATCTCTTGTTGATCATAGAAGTGAATGCTGAGACCACTGGGAAAACTGACCTGGCTTGGGGGTGGAGAAAGACTAGCAGTAGGCTGACACATCAGTGAGGGAGTGGCTGGCCTAAAGCTAATAGAAGCTATCGAAGAACACCTAATGAATACCAGAGATAAACAATGGCATGACTAAATGGAAACATAAAAAATACATGTGAAAACAAGCTAAAATTAATTAGCATAAAGAACCGATATGGCAAGAAAAATATTACAATATGGCACAACATGTGGGACATCATTTATTGGGCAAAAGCATGAAAACCGGACTGTAAATCAGCACCAATCATCACAAATGCTCAGAAGCAGTTTTCCTCATCAAGGGTGGTTCAGGCTTTCTCACAAGGCCAGCTGCTTTGGATAGCTGCTCTAGTTAATAAATACAATTACTTTTCCTATTAGTCAGGTTATCTTTGTCTGATGTTAAGATCGGCTCAAGGAACTAAAATATTAAAGTGTTTAAAGGAGGATAACATAAATCTTTGAGAGGGAAATAATTTATAAATTTCCTATACAATGTAAAGCTTCTTTCAATGCAAAAAACCCCAGCATATTTTTGTTGAAGGAACTGTAAAGAGAAATCAGCCAGCTTTTTAGCAGAGCTCTGGCGCCGGTGTTGCAGACAGGCGGACAAAACAGCTGCTGCCTCCATTGACTTTGTATCAAGGAGATAATGGTGAAATGAGTCACCCCCAAGTCCGGAGCAGCTGTACCTGACAAGCAGCCCAAGTGGCAAGTCGTCCCCATCCAGCCGCTTCATCATTAATAAACCCTCTCCCTCCGTCTGCAGTCTCTTCCTCATCTGCTCCCTGTTTGGAGGCTTCGAACATCAATGACAAAGTCATCATTTCACGGTCTGGCACAACAGGATGCCACGCTGGCTGCAGAGCTGAAGACAAGAGGGGGGGGGGGGGTTATGTCAGGGGAGTCTGGGCTAATGTGCTGTTATATTAGCTCGCTATTTTTAATTATAATATAATAATATGAATTCTCAAATGGTATTTTAAATGGCACAGAGCTTTCAGTGAGGCACTAAGGAGATAATTACTTTCAGGGCATCAGAAAGAACTGCCAGAGTGCTGTTTGTCTGTGTAATTATACGGCTGAAAATAAACAGAGAGATGGACAGAAAGCGAGAGGAGTTAAACTGTTTAGGGACATTTCTTGAAGAAAAGTTTATCCAGCTTTTATTTCAAGTTAAACTAATTAAATGTTTCCAGTGAAAATTGAAAAGAACACTTTACAATAAAAGAAGAAGAGATGCAGCTTGTCCTGACTTATTGAAAAGGTGGGAGAAAAGCTGGTTTCTGAAAGCCAGTTTTCTGTGCTTGGTATGGGGAGATGACTGCCACCTTATTCCACAGTTTGGTTAAGTTCTATCGAGGTAACATTTTCAGAAAATATAATTATGTTACATTCTTATTTAGTTATTATTCAGATGCAGTTCTGTAGAAACAAGAGATGGGCTTTTGTTTTTTTTTTGGTTTGATTCTGGCACTGATTTCTACTTTGCTGTCCTCTCTTGGAGACATTTCTGGATAATTTCTGCCTTGTAGTTGAATCTTGAATGCTTAAAGGGAAACATTGTTGTTTTTTACATTGGGCCCTTGATTTTACGTTATTACATCATGTTCTACTCACCCATATTACTTTTGTGTCATTTGGAGCTGTTCAGAAGATATTCGGTTTTGTAATATCCAAGTAACGTCTTCCTAGTCTTTCTATGGGCAACGACTTGAAGGCACAAACTAAACTGTTCATAATTTATTCATTATTATATCCCAGGATTCATAACATGTAGGCAAATCACTGACCACCAGACATCCGCGGTTACATTTTTCATATTTATACATTTCTTTAAACAAAGCGTAGTGTGTAAGACATCATCCGTGCGTGCCTGTCCGCTGAACTGCTGCTAGTTTTACTCACATGTCTGGAAGATGTCTAGTGCTGCTACCACAGGAATTGAACGATTCAGATTAGCTAGCCGAATGAATAGAAGGGGTAGAGCGTAGCCGCCTGTGGCTGATTAAATTATGATGGGTAATATTTATATTTTTCATCAGTGACCACATACAGGAAATTTGCACAGGTTTTAGTTGATAAGGACAAAGTTTTAATGATTATATAAAAAAAAAATGAAACCAACAGAAAAACCTAACTGGGAGTTCAGAGTAAACTAATCCAGCACAAACTGGGACACATTACATAGAACTACAAATCTTTAGGAACATTTTTCTGGAGCCAAAGTGAAGACCTAGGAACATCAGCGATTTCTTCATTTTCAGAGGCCATGGAATGAGCACAGTTTAAATATGTTTAAACATTTCCAAGCTTGAAAATAAAATAAAAACAGATATTTAATTTTTAGTTATGCATCCATGCGTACATATGAAAAAATTCATAAGGACTAAAGTTGGTCCTCGAGGGCCATTGTCCTGCAGGTTTAAGAGGTGTCTTTGCTCCAGCACAGCTGATTTTAATTAAAAGCTGGTTAACAGGCTTTTGCTCAACTGCAATCATCAGAATCAGCTGTGCTAAACAGGGAAACCTCTAAAACCTGCAGGACAGCGGCCCTCAAGGGCCGACTTTGGGGATGCCTGCTCCAGAGGCTCCTGCGGTCCCCAGGGTTTCTGTTGCAGCCACCCCATGAACCTGATGTTCACACAATCCTCTCCAGCGCCATAGAGGGGGAACACTACCAAGAGTTTTTCCAACACGTTCTCACTCCCAATTCAGCGAATACCCGCCTGTCAGTTTTTACCCCTCTTTTAAGGCACAGGGATAATGACAAGTTGCTGATATCTTGTTGCACGCAGGCTAAATCTTTTACCCAAACTTAGTGTTGGTAACTTTAGGAGTGTGTGATAAAATGTATAATGGAGCCTAGGTGGAAGTTCAACTGAATAAACAATTACTTACCCATGTCCGCCTCCGTCACAAGCCAATCAGTTCCGAACCAAACCTCCACAAAAGCCAATCAGTATCCTTTGCTCATCTTAAAAGGACGCACGTCTCAGTCAGCTACCTAAAGCCTTGGCAGTGGTTGCACCATGTCGTACTTGGACTCAGATGACCCGATTCACCCACCTCCAGGCCCCTTGTCCCCCCCAAAGCTTCATCAGAGGGTCAGTCTTGCCTGACTCTTACTGCATTCCCTGTCTCATCTCAACCGGTCCGGCAGCAGTACCATGTTCGGAATGGTTCTGCCAGAGATTTCTTCCCAAAAGGGAGTTTTTCCTCTCCACTGTCGCTCCATGCTTGTTCATCATGGACAGGTCTATGAAACCTGTGTTATCCAAGCTGGATTCTCGGCTTCCAGGTCCCAGAGGGAAGCACTAGTACCAGCTCATGCAGTCCAGTGGATCTCTTCATTCCTGCCAAGGTCTGAGCACCAAAGACTAAAGTAAATGTATCAATAAAACTATTCTAATTGTATTTCTTTTGTGGGAGTTTTTCAGATTGAACTACTGTTTCTTCAGATTTATTGGCTGGGGTTAGGTATGGGTTAGTAGTAGGTTTTTACTTTACAGTTCAGGAAAAGCCTGTCATGTACCATTCGTGTCAACAAATGATGAGAGGAGTACCCCTGTCCACTCATTATCTGACAGGTAGGGGCCTTGACCAAGCGTCAAAATTTTACGAGTTGGGAGTGAGACTGTATTATGTCAGGCATTAACAATCCACAGCTGCTGGAATGATGGTGAGGTGGCTGTGGCCCTTTAGCAAACATCCTCACACCCAGAGAGCAGCACCCCTACAACTCCATAAATACATTTATCCTCTCTGGTAGTGTTAATCAGAGCGGTGAGGGGAAAAGTCTTTCTACACCTCTTAGATCCATGACTTGATCTTAAATTAGCAGATGATTATGGATGGATAATTGCTTGGAATGCGGCAAATGATTTAATATCATATATTGCCTTCTGTGAACTCCCTGTATTGCACCTACACTTATTTCAATTTGTCTTTATTATCGTGACATGATTCAAACAATAAGAATTAAAAAGAGCTTTAATATTATCTGTGATTAATGATCATTTATGTGCATGATTCGATTAAATTGAACAACAACTGACAGCCCACTTTTTACTCTTGCCACTATTCATTTCTAGCTTTCTCCCTGAAGGAAAGTTTTCTTTTTTTGAAATGACTGCACACTCATCATCATCAGCATCATTATCACCACCGCCACCACATCCAGGCAGGGAAAGTGTTTGCTGCTCCGTCACTTCGGACCGGATGAGTCACCGTGGGATGATGGGGCTCATCCTGTCAGTCAGTCCATCTGTAGTGGAATCAAACGCGACATGTGAAGCAATTACCCGCGTCGCTGGTGATGTCTGTCTAATAGATAGCTCATCTCAGGCCCAGGCTTTACTTTTTCCCTTTTTTTATGGTCACGCAGAACTAAGCAGATGCTAGAAGGAAAGTAAAAGATGGAAAGGATTTCACGACTTATCAGCAGCATTAGATCACTTCATTGTCCCATCTGGCTCTGACAGAAATTGCTGTTCTGCAGCTGATATCCCTCGGAACGATTTAACATGAATGCAGGGAACGCAGTGTCACAATGCCCCAGAGCGCCAACCACAATTCAGCCAGGCCAAAATCAAATTACTGGGCTCTGAAGCTCCTTACTACTGTTAAATCCCTGCCCTTTAACCACTCTGCAAGCTTTATCGTGTGACATGTAGTTAAAGACATAAAGAGGATTGAAGGATAGATTTCAATAATTTACTGACATAATAAATGTATCAAATTAACAAATGTTGACTGGAGTGAACAGTAATCTCTATGCTGATGAGGTGCTTTGATTTAATGTCTTCTTTTTTTTCAAGCATGACTGGACTGCTTAGGGTAATGAGACCAAAGGCTTATGGTCCAAAGCTATGAAAACAGCGAGTTCTCCTCTTAGAGAACCTACTTTCACAAATCACTAGAAAGAGCAACTTCCAGAAAATGTGTGCCAGACAAATTTGTTCCAATAATGGGGTAAAGATATAAAATTATAGTGCAGTTCAGCTGTGCATTAAAAACCCTTAAAAGAACATCCTTTTACCATTTATCATTGTTTTGATGTTACGAGATAATTTTACATGTGGACAGACCCACAACATTGGGTCACATTAAACAACACTAGGCAGTAGCCTAGTTTACATAGTTAATACAATTATTCCTTATTTGTGCACATTAATTATGTGCAAATTAGCAAAATGCTATCAGAACACTTATAATGTGCTGGATGTGCTGGATGCCATCAGAACACCTATAATATTGTGTCCCTCCCCGTTTAGTGTCCACCACATTGGATCAGTCCATTTGCTGCACATGTTCAGAAAGGACCAACCAGACAGCAGCAAACCATTTAAAAACAAACATTAGGAAGAGCAGTGTTTCCAGCTTAGTGCTTTTGTTGCTATATTTAGTGACTTTTCAGACCCCTCTAGCACTTTTATTTAAAAAAAAGGACCTAGCGTAAAATGTAGTGGCTTTTTTTTGCTAGTGGAGACTTTGGCAACAACTTATAAAAGCACCGAACTCTGCTCTCCTGAGCAAGTAGATTGGTAACCCCGCCTCCTGCTCTCCTCTGTCTTGTCTGCTGTCATGATTCATGCAGCTATTATTTCATCCAAATGAAAAATGAAGAACTGATCAGCAGATCATGGCTTGTCTACAGTGAAAAGAAGGACTGTGTTATTTACTTTTGCCGTCCCCTTTTTGGAAACACAGGAAGGAGCAATCAGCTAAGTGAGCTTAGTGAATGGAAAAATCTTTCATTTATTTTGAGACAGCATGAAAAGCAGTCTTCCAGTAAGCAATCTTACATTTCTCTGCAAACTTTGCCCGCTGGCTTTCAGTAAAAAAATCCGCACTTAAACCTGCCTGGTATAATTTTCCTTTTTAGTATGTACTAAAATGGGATTTCAAATGGAAAAAAATATTAAAATTAAAAAAACATTTGCACCTTAAAGACTACTTTTCTGTTTTTTTTAATAATTCCTCATAAAAAAGACCATTCAAGCAGCACATTTTTCCTGATGTTTTTGAGAATATACTGTAGGGGTGAAAGCTGCAGCTGCTACTAGTGTGAAGTGAATGGACAGCAACAAAGCGTTAAAGCAACAATGGGGAAATGCTGTCCCCTCAATGCTAATGTAAACCCTGGTTGGATAAGGATTCAAAACTGGATATGAAGATGAAATCTGATGCACAGTTTCAGTGTTACAACTGATAAAATAATTGCTGTCTGTGGTTCTACAGTAGGCTATGGTGTAATTGAGCAATACATGAAAAAAAAAAAAGAACTATGAACTAGTTTATTTTTTGGAACTGTGAACTTAGTTCAAAATTTTGAATTATGAACTATGAACTAAAGTAGTTCATTTTAAAATGTGTGAACTGAACTTTGAACTAGTTCATATAGAAAGAGAACTTTCCCAACACTGATGAAAAATCATCTGAGTACAAAACATAGAGACAAAAACAATAAGAAAAGGGACAAAAAGAGAGGGCAAAAACATAAAAAAATAGTGTATGTCTATTCTATAAAAATTCTGTATCTGTAGAATGTTTTATGTGTTGTCTTCTCAATTCCAAGGGGCCCAGCCTGTCTTTGCCTAGGGCCCCTAATTTCCTAAATCCGCCCCTGGTCATGTCTGTTTTCCTCCACGGTAATACTTCTAAATAAAATCCAGTACAATTGATCTGAGTATAAATGCAGTTGTTCTATGAAGACCTCAGTAGTTTGTGAGAGAAAATTGGTAAACAAACTGCTGGCATTATGGAGGGAATGACAAAGCTGCATCCTACAAAAATATGGCTGTCTGCCTAAACTGATAGACCACAAGAGAAGATCAGCCACAAGGTCAATGTTTGTGTGTTAGAGTGGTGCAGTCAAAGTCCAACACCTGATTCCAGTTTAATCTGTGGCAGGATTTAAAAACTGATGGTTGTTTCCTCTCCAACTAAACTTGGGTTCCCAGCAAGGATTGGGAGACATGTCAGTTTTCTAGCAGAGTAAAAAACCGATATACCTCAAAATGGCCTGCAGGGGTAAAAGGAGAGGAAGGAGCTTAACAGAAATGGTATTGGAATTGTACTCCTTGTATTTCTGGATATTTTCTCTATATGCTGGTGAAGATTCTCAGGCCTCCAGGTCATAGTCATTTCAAAAAGTAAAAAAAAACAATCCACTGGACTTTGTTTCCAAGTTTGAAGACTTTTTGCTTCGCAACCAGGAAGCTTTTTCACTTCAAAATGTCAGAAATAGCATTGAGTTCGAGGCTTTATACAGTAGCCCAACAAAGCCTTGTTTTTGCTTAGAAAACATGCAAATTGCTTTTCTTATTACCTCCTATAAACTTTAAGGAGTAGCGTTCTGTTTAAAAATTAAAAGTCTAAATCCAATTATTTTGCACTGCAAAAATGTCTTAAATTAAGTGAATTTACTCTTCATTTAAAACAGGAAAATAAGATTGTTTGCCAATGGAATGAGTATTTTCACTCTTAGAATAAATTCATTAGATAATATGCACTTGAAATAAGACAATAGAGTTATTTTTACTTATTGTAAATTAGTGTAAATTCTCTTCTTTCATTGGCAAAATGTCTCACTTTTACCCCCTCAATTCAAGAAAAAATGCACTTATTTTAGGAAAAAAACTACTTAATTAGATTTAATTTTTTTCCATTTTTTTTTTTGGTGAACTGTATTTTGTGACCAATAAATTGGGGAGCAATAAACATTTAAGATGAAGATCATTGAGGTGGAATAATGGAGGCAGGGAAAGTGAGTCACCTTTGATATTCCCAAGTCAAACACTGAAAAGAGAACATAGCATTTTAGAGCAAATACTATTAGGCTTTTAATGGAGCTCCAATGCTGATATGGTTAGGCCTAAGACTGAAAACTCACACTGAGGACAAACGGGTAAACTTCTCTCCATTTAATCAGCTTTTCTTTCGTTAATCCATTCTTTATATCTACATCCTATCAAGCCATCACAGGGGAGAGGAGTACATCCTCAGCAGCACGTCAACTCACACAGACCTCCACCTGAAGCCATCTTAGATGGACAAATAACCTAACGATACTGTTTTAGGACAGTTATCAACGATAAACGAAAAACCCACTAAAGAAAAAAAATAGTTGAGAAAGATGTCAAAGGAGCAAAAAACTAAATATTCTTCCTGCAGGAACATCACACGCATTGCATGTGGTTGTAATTGTATAGCAAGAAAAAAAGTACTTTTATAAAAAGTATATAACCTGTATAAAAGCAGAATAAACAACAAGTGTAACAGCAGCATCTTCCTCCACACCAGACATCATCCCTCTCATCCAAAAGGCTTCTTTAGGGACCTTTTAGCCTTTAACACAAATATCTGTACTTTCTATTCCTTACATTCTTAAAACAAACATTACTCGTTACTCTTGGCTTCGGTTTAAGGCAGAGGTCACAGATTAGCAGACCGGGGTCTGGATCCGGACCCACCTGCTGGCTAATCTGGACCCAACCTGATTTAAAACATTTATACATTACCGCATGTTGTCTGACGACAGTGTCTAAATATCACTTGCGCAATCAGGTCTGTATACCAAACTGAAAAACAGTGTTGTAGTACTCGAGATTGGTTTTTGATGGTCTCGGTCTCCTCTCGGACTTGACCGCATTTGGTCTCGGTCTTGTCTCGGTCTCGGGCGCTGAGGACATTTTATTTCAAGACTGGTCAAGACCACAACTGTGGAAATAACACTAATCATCAGAATATTATCAGTTTCTTTAAGATCCTTCTTTTTATTGGATGCTTGGATTCAAATCCAAGCAATAACCTGTCTCATTGGTAAATGCAGTGAAGGAGATCAATCTATTTTTTCAACAAATTATCTATCTCATAATATATTTTCACAACTTGGTGACAGATATTTATTCAAGAAAAGTTATATAATATAGCTTTAATCTGTATGAGCGAGAAACGAGAAATGAATGGTATTTTTTTCAGTTTTACACATTTTACAGAATTTTGCACATTGTTTTGAAATAGCACATTTAAAAACAACATAAATGTATGTACTGTTCATGAACGGCAGAGAAAATACTATTTTGATCAACTTTGATTAATGATTTTAATGATTTTTATAATGATTTTGATCATGTTTTACATTTTATTGTCACATACTGGCACTGGTCTTGGTCTTGACTTGGTCTCGATACACTCTGGTCTTGGTCTTGACTTGGTCTCGGACCCTAAAAGTCTTGGTCTTGTCTCGGTCTCGATACACTCTGGTCTTGGTCTTGTCTTGGTCTCGGGTTAGGTGGTCTTGACCACAACACTGCTGAAAGAATGTTGTTCTCTACTTCAAAAAACTTTAGATTTTAAAATGGAAACATTTTTATTTAAAAATTCAATGTATAACATGAATGCATAAATACCTCATTTTATTTCAGTGTTAAATTATATTTAAAGTAACAGATCATTAAAAATGTCTTTGGATCTTTACTAGTTGATGATTTTCTTTATTCGGACCCCGCTGATTTTAAATGGGTTACCCCTGGTTTAATGTTTATAAATATTTATTTCACGTCATTTGCGCCATCCAATGCAGATCAGTGGCGCCATCCACATCTAGTAAAAACTAGTAATTTGAGGAGTCATATAACGCAAACACTCATTGGTTAGCTAAAGGAAATTATCAGAAGCAAGCAGGTGTTCTTCAAACTGCAAACGTGAATTATTTATGCCACGCTACAATGTCGGATTCAGAAAATGATGTTGAAATGTCTGAAACGTCGGACACAGGCGAGAGCGTATCGGGAGAGGGAGACCAACAAGACCTCCCTTATTCTTGGCCCTATCTCAGAGAATATTTCGAAATAGTCGAATAATTGAGCTTTCAGTTCATACAGTGGCATCTGGCTGTTTTTTTAAAGGTTACTTTATACTTTAAGTCGTTTTTGGAGCACATAATTTTTCACTTTTGCTTGAGTAAAGAGGTCAGGTTGATACTTCAACTTTTACCAGAGTGTTTTTTAACCTACAGTATCTATACTTCTACTTAAGTAAGAAATGTATGTACTTTTGACACCACTGGTCATTGGTTCCAAATATTTTTACAATAATGCTGTTTGACTTGTTGTGTTTGGTATATGTTGGTAATGGATAGGGTTAGGGTAAGCGTCTGGGTTAAACTATATAAATTTTTGGAAGCCAAAGGAAATCACCAGAAGAATAGCAAAAGGCAACATGGCAGGGGTGTGTTTTTCTTCTTCTATTTTTGCATCAGACTGAGGACTATTTTTTTTTTACCACTTTCAACATCACGAGGAGTTTGTCCCAAAGTGAGAGCTCCTTGCTGGTCCTCACTTCATTTTTTGATAACAGTTAGGTTTATGACTGAAGTGCGTGCTGCATTAAGGTTAAAGGTAGCGTCATGCATTCACTTGCAATAGGTTTATTATTAGGGTTAGGGCATAGAAAGGGTTGAAAATGACTGGAAATCAATGGGAATCCTAACTACATATACAAAGTTGAGAAATGTCTGTGTGTCACCAGACAGGCTGTTGAGCTCACATAGCCTGTGGCCTTGAGGGTGGCTATTGAAGTGCTTTTGCCTAATAGTGTGTTTCAATCCACTGTCTTGCATAATGCTGCCAGCTTCTGTTTTGCCTCTAAACAAGTACCCATCTCACCCCTTTAAAAAGGCAACTTTTTTTTACCCAAACAGTAGCTGCTCCATAGATTCCTTAATGATGCATCTGAAACTTTCTGACTGCACTGGAGGGTATACACCACACCTCTATGCTTTTGTTTGGATGTTTATGCCTTGGCTAGAAGCAGCGTCTGTCTCAGAGTGTTATTGGACTATGTCCTTCATAGTTTGATGGTACCAATGCCATCAGAGGTATCAAAATGTTCTTCAGCTGTTCTTATCTTACCGCCTTCAGTGGACTAAGATGAGAGTTTTCTTGAAATCCTGGACACTTTATAGCCTTCTCAGTATCATTGTAATTCCTAGTTTATATTTAAAATAAAAATACAAATAAAACAAATGATTTATCAGGGCCTTGCCTCTCCAGAGTGCAAAACTACACTCAGAGGAAAATCAGCAGGATCTCCTGAAGAGGGCTATGGCCAATTGGAAGAACCTCTGCAGGCAGAATAGGTAACTGTTATCAAATCACCATGGTAGTGAAAAACGCTTTGGTCAATGGTTCTAATAATTTGACTTTTCCAAAGAGATGTTATAAACCCAGAAGGAGCAGAGCCTGTGCAGAAATGGTTCCTAGAATGTGCAATTAGCTCCTGTTTCAGCTCACGCACACTTCATTTCTTTCTGTTTACTCTTTATAAAGTTTAAAAAGTATTTTCTTCTTGAATTTTAACCCAATTTGACCTACATTTATCTTCATCTTCTACTCTTTATATGTATTTGTTTTATTTTTTATTCATTGCACCTTCAGTGTGGTAGTTTACAATTTTTGTATTGTTTTAATTATTCTGTCTTAGGTTTTATTTTAAAAGGCCTTACAAACTAATTTTTATAGCATAGTAGGTTTGCATAGGCTTTGTCCTTTAAATATGGGGTGTTTCCTTTGACTGTGTCAAAAAGCTGAGTAGGAGCTTGGTCGGAAATTGCCCTTAATCCAATAGCATCATTGATGCAAATGCTACCCTATTTCAGCACACAATGAAAAAAATTGATCTGAAAAATCAGTACACATTTCTTAAAATAAATGTATCTCTTAATTTAAGAAGGTAAGATGATCTGCCGATATAATGAGTATTTTCCCCCTTAAAATAAATTAAAATAAATTAAATGCTTGGAAAAAAAGATAAAGTTGTTTTCTTCTTATTAACCCCGCCACCCCCCCCCAACCCATCCCCCCACCCACACACACACCACCTGTTTCAACTGTGTGCATGTATTAAATGATAAATCAATCTAAAATTTTATGAAAATTAAAAGCAAGTAACAAGCAAAAGAAGTTACTAAACGGGACTTTAAAGCTAACTCTGAGATAACAAATTTTCTGCTTTTAGATGTAAAAAAATCTCAGTTTTCAGTAATAGCAGTATTTATTTATTAATTTTTTTCGATGGGTTCTGCTACAATGTTTTGCTTCCTCTTCCTCATCTGCCTCCTTACTTCTATGAATGGTATTATCCTGCCATGACACTAATACCAATTTTAGTAACGTTGATAAACATTTTAGAATTTATAGTATTATAGCTCCAATACAGTATTTAGCACAGCTAAAGAATACAGTAAACACACAAGCAAAATAGCCATTATTAAACCATTTTCTGTCTCTGTAAGGAGGTTGAATTAGGTGTATGTATAAAATGTAGAAAGATAATAGGAAAACAGAGTGAAAATAGAGAATTTATCTAAATATCTTAGTAACTCTGAATTCAAACTCTCCATAACTGTTTTAGTTATCCATTGTATACACTTTATTGTGTATACAAAATAAATATATAATGAAGACATTTGGGTCTGTTTTTGGTCAGCCATTATGGACTGATGTTATATTTAAACAATAAAGTGGATTAATTATTTATAAACATTTGTCAGGATCGCAGCCCCCAGTAGCTGATCTTATTACTCACCTGCCATACCCTCCTTGCGCTCTAATTATCATTCATCTTATCCACCTATGCGGTTCAGCCCAGCTGTTGGGGCCAGATCATTATTCATCTTTCCTCCATGTTTTTTTTCCTGTGTTGTTAGTTTGAGTTAATTTCATGGTTCATGTTCATGTTCGTCTGCTGTCTCCTGAGTGTGTCCCGGCTCTCCTCCATGGAGCCCGTTCTCTTCGTGTTTGGCTCGGCGTGTCGGCGGGAGCTCATATCCTGGCTCTTCTTTGTGGAACCCACTCAGTTTTGGCTAGATGTGCAAGGACAGCCAGTTTTAAGTCAGGTGATCCTGGCTCCTGGATGGAGCCAGTTTAAAGTTCTGCAGTTCTCCTGGTACCATGCCTTGTGTCTGTTACTCTCAACCACTGGGCCTGCCAGTTTCCATCTGAAAGTGTCTGTCTTAGCTCGCTGCTGGACTCATAGCACACTGCATGAAAGCTCTTTTGATTCCTGGAGCCCTGGATCTGTCTCTTCCCGTTTGCATCGGAACTCCTGACCCGGCTACGGATTCCTGGATCTCTGAACTGTGATGTTCTGAACTGTTTCCCTGTCCTGGATCGGTCTCCTGCCTGCTGACTGGGGTTGATGCATGGGGGACACTCTGGACGGCTCAGTGCCGCATCTCGTTGGCAGTCAGTCGGCTGGATCGTGCCTCACCCAAGAGGATGGACTGAACTGCTAAACCAGGTAAGTGACTCACGGATAATCATCTTCTGTCCGATTATCATGGTCACTTACATGTGTTTCTCCCACAACCAGAGTGCCAGCTGTAGCGGCTGCCTTTCCCCACAGCTGATCCACAGCAGCCCTTGTTCTGTTTCTGTTTTATTTTTGTCATTAACATTTTGAAACTTCCCGCTATCTGTCTGCCCTGAATAGTGGGTCAATCTGTCCCGTTTCTTGACACATATAGGCCAACATTGCTGACTGAGTGCCTTCAAGGTTCTAATTGCACTGAAGACACGTTGCAATGGTAATTCAATTTTGCCCTGCACTAATCAAAGCATATATTTCTTTGGCTCCAGAATCTCATTGTTTTGAAGGTAAAGAAAGCTCTCTTGTCCAGAGTCCTTTGTTGTGTGACTTCACTGCTGCAGGGAAATGTTCTTACTTCGAGCTTTCATACTGAATATGGATCCACATGCCAGCTTCAGTTTTGTCTACTGGTTACCCCAAAAATGCTAATAATATCTGGGAGCATGTTCAGTCAGTAAAAGAACTAATAACTCTTCTGATAAAACTTTCTCAAATAAAATGAATATCAAACTTGTAAAATACATTCTGTTTTCCTAATATGATGACTCCTTGTCTCTTCTAATTATGTTGCCACACTTATCACCGTTAAGGATCAATTGGTCTATCAAAGAAAATTTAGTGTCACGTCCCTCAATTCCCCCCAAAGGAATATTATGTAAACTACCAATGAAAACTTCTTGCATGGTGACGCACAGAGCTCTGCAACAGCATCGCCTGTCACCTCCTGTCAACCTGCCACGAGTAGCAATTAGTAACTTGGGAAATCAAAGGCATATTGGAGTAGAGAGAGGTAATGGAGAGTAGAGAGTCCAACTTAATGCTCTGATGTAAAATCCTATCATCACTTTATGGTCTCTACACAAACTTTTGTTGTGTTTCGCCAGTTTATTCTGAATACTTGGATTTTTCCCCTCTTTCTGAAAAAAAAAAAACAACAACAAAAAAAAACAACAGTTATCTGCCAGATAAGTAGTCTGTCAGTCCAGTTATCGGAACCCCTGTTAGGAAAAAACTGCAAAAAAACAGAAAAACATCTTTTCTCTGGCTGTTTTTGCAGACTCTGCACTTTTACAGTGTCTAAAATATACCTATGCTGACAAGTATACCTGCTCTTATGTGGAGTCTGTGAGGTTGTTTAACTTTTCCTTATGTTGTGTCACAAACATAAACATTAATGCATTATATGTGGATTTTATGTTATTGATAAAGGAGTTTATAATATATGGATATGGATGAATGTAATTTACACCCATTGCTCGTGGTTTATGCATAAGCCAAATGGAGATTTTTATGCTTTTTTAATCATTGATTTAGTTTAATTTAGTTAGGCTTATCCTTGTTAGTCCCCGTTCAAAACAAAGCTCATGTTTAGGTATTTCATGTAGGTCAATCTGGTCCATCTTATTTCAAATGATACACAAATATGCAAAAATTCAATCTAGTCAGAATCAAATTTATTGCCAAATAGGTGTGCGCTTACAAGGAATTTAACTTGGTGTTGATGGTGCAGACATATTAGATATATACAAAATACAGAATCTATAGTTAAATATAGTATATACACACACACACACACACACATATATATACTATATAAAATGTATAGTATATAGCCATATACTTTATACATGTGGCACCCGAGAGGTGCGATCATCTTAAAAAAAACATAAAACCAAACAGACTGCGGCGATTGTGAGCAGCGCTTCAAAAAGTTTCATCGATTAAAGTCCAATAAAAAAGATAAAAAGATAAGTTAAAAGGAAAAAGATTAAAAAGAAAGATAAAAATACAGACGATGAAGAGCAGAGAGTCAATGGGCCAGACTGTTAAAAGATGCGCACTTGGCGGGTACAATGGAGGGCACCGTCCACCCCAGCGCTGGATCCTCGTTCCGGCACGCTGCGCGTGTGGGCCTCTCCACCATAGCTGGCCTTAGCGAGGTCACCTCCAACACGCGCCTCTCGCCAGCGTGCCTCTGCGCCTCGCTCCATGACGGGCCTCTTCGCCTCGCTCCAGTGCGCGTCTCTCCGGTGTGCGTCTCTGCACCTCGCTCCGGCGTGCGTCTCTGCACCTCGCTCCAGCGGGCCTCCGGCCGTCAGTTCCCAAACCTCTCCCGCTGCTTCTCTCTCACCCGCTCCGTCCGGCTCCCTCCATGATCGGCCTTCCCAAGTCCGGTGTGTCTCTCCAACCAAACCTTCCCATGTCCGGTGTGTCTCTCCAACCAAGCCTTCCCATGTCCGGTGTGTCTCTCCAACCAAACCTTCCCATGTCCGGTGTGTCTCCCCAACCAAACCTTCCCATGTCCGGTGTGTCTCCCCAACCAAACCTTCCCATGTCCGGTGTGTCTCCCCAACCAAACCTTCCCATGTCCGGTGTGTCTCTCCAACCAAGCCTTCCCATGTCCGGTGTGTCTCTCCAACCAAACCTTCCCATGTCCGGTGTGTCTCCCCAACCAAACCTTCCCATGTCCGGTGTGTCTCCCCAACCAAACCTTCCCATGTCCGGTGTGTCTCTCCAACCAAACCTTCCCATGTCCGGTGTGTCTCTCCAAACCAAACCTTCCCATGTCCGGTGTGTCTCTCCAACCAAACCTTCCCATGTCCGGTGTGTCTCCCCAACCAAACCTTCCCATGTCCGGTGTGTCTCCCCAACCAAATCTTCCCATGTCCGGTGTGTCTCTCCAACCAAACCTTCCCATGTCCGGTGTGTCTCTCCAACCAAACCTTCCCATGTCCGGTGTGTCTCTCCAACCAAACCTTCCCATGTCCGGTGTGTCTCTCCAACCAAACCTTCCCATGTCCGGTGTGTCTCTCCAACCAAACCTTCCCATGTCCGGTGTGTCTCTCCAACCAAACAGCTGCCTTTTTAATCAGCGTCCCAGTCGGCACGCTGCTTGGTTGATGGGGAACACCTGTGCCGTTTCTGTGGGCGTGTCCAGGTGTGAGTAGCAATGTGGCCTCCAAACAAAATCCCCCCCCAAAAAAAACATGCAACACACAAAATTGAAAACAAGCAAACAAGTTCAAAAATAAAGAAAATCCAAAATTCGAAAACATGCAATAAACTTCAAAAGGCCACATTACCACATACACAGTAGACTGTGTACATAGTAACGCCGGTCTGTGGCTTGTTGATAAAGCTGGTGAAACTGATAGGAAGAAACTGTTCTTGTGGTGTGAGGTTTTGGTCCTGATGGACCGCAGTCTCATCCCAGAGGGAAGTGACTGAAATAGTTTGTCGCTGGGGTGAATGATCAGCCCCATCTTCCCTGCACGCCTCAGAGTCCTGGAGGCATACAGATCCTGGAGAGATGGAAGATTGCAGCCAATCGCCTTCTGTGCAGACCGGATCACACGCTGCAGTCTACCCTTGTCCTTGGCGGTAGCACCAGCGAACCAAATGGTGATGAGGAGGTGAGGATGGAGTCAATGATGGAGGAGTAGAACCTTAGCAGGTTGAAGTTTTTCAGCTGCCACAGGAAGTACATCCTCTGCTGGGATTTCTTAGTGAGGGAGTTGATGTTCAGCTCCCACTTTAGGTCCTGTAACATGATAGTTTCCAGGAAGCAGAAAGACTCCACAGTGTCAATTGTGGAGTCACAGAGGGTTATGGGGATAGCTGGAGCTGGGTTCTTCCTGAAGTCCACAGCCATCTCCACTTTTTTTAGAGTGTTGAGCTCTAGGTTGTTCATCCCTTCACCAGGTTGCCAGATGGTCAACCTCGTCCGCAAACTTCTGAAGCTTGACAGACTGATGACTGGAGGTGCAGCTGTTGGCGTACAGGGAGAAGAGCTGAGGAGAAAGAACACAGGCCTGAAGGGGTGCCATTGCTGATGACAGACTGTCATAGAAAGATCCAATTAGTGCAATACTGGACAGTCCAAACATATAATAATACCAATTCATAACATTTATCTCTATAAAGAGACACTACAAATTGCATTAGATTACCTTTTTTCCAGCAGTCCCTCCGCCAGAGGAAACAAATTTTTCACATTTGGAGCTCTCCAATATACAGCTCATTACAATATGAGAATGTAAGCTAAGATGACCAGATTACTGAAATCAAACTTGGGGAAATTCCATCTCCTGGATAAAAAGAAAAAGATCTCATGAAGGATAAATTTAGGAAACTGCAACAGCAATGGTTTAATTTATTTTAATGTATTTATTAATATTTAAACAAATAAAATCAGGTGATAAAAGCTAGGAACGTACCTCTCTACTGTAAGTACTTCCTAAGAATAATAACATGAATAAATTGATAGTGTACTAAAAGAAAATTAGAACTGTGTCCTTGGTTTGGGGGTAAAGGGTGGCGTCGGGGTGCAAGGGTTTCTGGGTGGTTAACAGGAATTTCCCCTTTTGTGGGGCCTGAAGACCTCTGGGCCTCTAAGGGGACAGTTACATGAGGAAAAGAAAAGGCAGAAAAATTAATCCAAACATGTATTCAACATCTGCCGACCTGTCCAGGGTGTACCCCGCCTCTCGCCCATTGACAGCTGGAGATAGGCACCAGCACCCCTCGTGACCCCACTCGGGACAAGCGTGTAAGAAAATGGATGGATGGATGTATTCAACATTTAGCCGACGGCTCTGGCTGCCTTTGGAGACATTGTTCCCCCACTTCTTCAAAAAAGTTCAACAAATAATCATTCTGTTCACATCTACATGCCTATGAAAATTAGGTTAACTTAACACATACCTTAACATTAGTGTGACCAGGCGTCCATGGGTTGCAGCTGGCATGAGTAAAAGAGACTCAGATAAAATCCAAACAGAGTGATTAAAAGATCTTTGTAAGGTGCTAATCTGGTACGGTGTCATCTACTGTATGTAGAGCTGTTTTAGAACTAATTGGTGATCATTAATTTATATTTTAGGGCAGTTAGTTGTTATAAGAAAAGTTGGTATAAGCTGTTTAGCTGATTTAGGGTTATGATTTAAGAGCATAGGCTTCAATGCGTGATATTCTACAACTCAGTTTGGATAAATAAAAGTTCCTTATGAAAAACATTACAGGCAGTGATAGGAAAACCGTAGCAACAAACATTGTGGTGATGAGCATTTTTTTGTATTTAAAAAGAGATGATAATAACAATATGTATGGTGAGAATCCAAAAAAGTAAAAAAAAAAAAAGCAATCCACTGGACATTGTTTCCAAGTTTCAAACATTTCGCTTGCCATCCAGGAAACGTTTTTAATTCAAAATGTCAGAATTAGCATTGAGTTCGAAGCTTTATAGAGTGGACCAAAACAAAACCTTGTTTTGGCTTAGAAAACATGCTAATTGAACTGGAAGGGCGGGTCCACCCCTTTGGAATGGGGGTCGTTGGTGTTCTTTGTTAGCCTGCAGTACCCATTACTGGTCCATGCCTCTTACTGCTCCTGCTGGTTGGGGTCTGAACGTGTTATTAGACTTTAAGCTGCAGTTCTAGCTGCCAACTTAACATTAATCCAATGCTCCGGATTTTTTTGAATGCAAGGGAATTTGTTTTTGAATTTTATAGATCACAGCCATGTTTAAAAACATGCACTGAGAAAAAAAGGTTAACCATCAAGAACGGGCCCAGAAAAACACACACTGTTTGTGCTATAAGGCAGAAAATGGAGAGGAACACATGGTTGTAGGTGTGTATTGCTAATAATAGTTAGTCTGGCCAGTGAGTACAGTAATTAGAAAATTCCACTGTTTCTTTTTTCCCTCAACATGCAACAAGAATGTGTTTCTCTTGAACTTAAGTCCAAACTCTGACCTGAAAAACACATTCGGCGTTAGTGATTTCTAGGTTTGAAAAGTGAAATTGTGTTTCTCTGCATACAACAAAGACTGAGATTTTTATTTATAACCATATTTATTTCATAAATCTGCTATTTTCCTTATGAGTGGACCAGAGCCCAGCTTTCGGAGACATTCACAGAAAGCTGCACAGATAAGCTCAGGAGGACAAAATACTATTCTGTCTCCATATACACTTTAAATTAAAGCCCATTTCAAGGTTACCTAAACTTTTAAAATAAAATAAAAACTTAATCTTATAGGTTTATTTAATTTAAAAAGTTTGGCATGTTAAGTCGGAACTGATATCTTACATAAGAAAAACTTAAGTGCAGTTATGGTTTCTTTACTTAGTTGAATTACATTTCTACCTATTAGTTGTTTTGCAAATATGTTCTGATCATATTTACGCAGGATAGGGGATTTCAACGGAAATGCTTAAAAGGATGGTTTGCTTGACAAGAAACATAAATTAATCATGTTTTTTTACGGAAACATTAAAGAATTGTGTTTATTTTGCAGGGGAGGGGATTTTTGAATCAAAATAGAAAGCTAGGCTTTTTTTTTTTCTTTTGATATGAATTCAAATTAGTTGAGGCTGGTGGCAGTGCAGCAAACACTGATCTTCTTGGGTCAAACGCATACCGAAAAAAAATGACGTTTTGAGATCTCAGTATCTGTACATTGTATTTACAACGTTTAAGCCTTTTTTAGCATTTTCCACCACTTTTATCTTTATCATAAAGGTAACTTTTACCAGAGATGCTGTGGTGTTCCATATTAAGTATGTGCTTTGCATAGGAGGTTTGATGGTGCTGCACAACCTTCATTTCCTATGTAAATCATAATGTTCTGCATAAAAGACCACCCAGTGCAACCACATAAGGCTTGAACAAGAAGTCTGGTACTATTCAGAATGCAAACTTCTGAAAGTACTTTAAATAAGAAATTATCACATATTCTTCAATAAATGATAACTGTTGAATGTGCTTTACTGGAGGCATCCATGTTTGTCAAAGAACACTACTGCCAACTACAGGTTTGTGACGTCACGGTGCTGTATCGGCTGTTGATCAAGTCCCAGTGCTCTATCTGGTGTTTGTCACAACATACTATTATCCAAGTTATCTTGAAAACATTCTTCTTCCTAATATTGGCTACATATTACGTGTTTTTTTCTCTGGCAAGAAGTTCAATAGCAAATCCTCCCTCTTCAAGTTAACAATCAAACGACGAACCCACCTGTAGAGGATCGTGAATCGGAAAGGTTAAATAGCTCATTTGTTTTCACTTTTACCCAAAGTATTCCAACATCCAACTGCCATGCACATGGGCATTGTCAGTTTAACTATAGCTCTGGTGAATTTCAATGGTGAAGTCCTCTGGAAATCTTCAATAATTGTTGATTGCAGATGTGTCTAGTAGTTCCAATTGATTTTGCTTGTAAAACGGGGAGAATGGCGCTAGGCTTACCGCACCATGACGTCACTGCTGGAAGATATCAGGAGTGAGGTGTTACTATATTTGGGCAAAAATGGCCGCTCCCAGACTCAGTGATCGCGACAAAAATTTTATTTTTTTACTGATTAACACTAAATTCGTTAAATCACCGCAAACATATTAGTTTTAGGTATAGATAATGATTCATTGATTATTCCCTGCTGGCCGGACTTCTCCCTTAAAGGTTTATCTTCATGACACTTTGGGGTTAAACACAATAGACGTTTGATTCTGTCTTTGTTGCCATGATTTTACAAAAGTTCAGACCCAAATGCTGAAGACCAAACAGGGAGACCAGAATAAAAGGTTAAACAGGTTTTATTGAAGAGATAATGCAGAGAGAAGTGTTGCTCTGAACACTGCTCAACTGGAAATGAAAAGTGAGGGGAAGACACAGCGATTAGTTCAGGCTCAGTGGGAAATTTGATATGTGAACTTGGAGAAGAGGATCTGGTTGCTGACTCACGTTTCCAGAGAAGTTGTTGAATCTTTGACCTCAGTCTGTGTGCTGTTGTTCCAGTGTTTGTCTGATTCGATGGAGGGCGCAACAGGGTTTACCCAGAATGCGGTTGTTTGTAGGTGAACGGAGAAGCTGACTGCCACTCAGATTTCCTGCGGTACTTGAACAGGTCGTAGTTGAGATGAATCCCTTTCTCAGTGAGAAGCTCAAACGATCTTTTGGGGAAAGTGGGTCCAAACCTCCTGTTTGTACACCCAGTTCAGCTTGAAGTTCTGTTGATCCTTCCAGGGAGAGAAGGTCCGAAAAATCCAGTTTGCAGGATGACTTCCTGCCGAGAGGCAAAGACAAAAACAAAGTTAAACTCAGGTTGACAAGAACTCAGTTTGACTCAGCAAAACTCAGCTTGGCTAGAGTACCCAAAACCGGCAAACACTCTGGCATCGAGGTAGTGGAAGTCAGCAGCTTAAGAACACTTCGTTAACGAAGAAACCATCAGCAGGTGTGTGAAGAAGCGGACCAGAACCAGGCGCCTCCTGGTGGATGAAGGGAGACAAACACAGAAACACAAACACACAGACAGGAGTCCTGACATTTGTGTCTTTAAGATTGATGATCAGGCTGTAGCTCTGAGACCAACCAATCCATCTTACCTAATTTCTGAAGGGAGCGGCGGTCAAAGTTTTCTACAACTGAGATATTAACTGATTTTTTTTTTTTTTTTTTTTATTAACTGATTATTAGAGTTTGATATAACTTCATACATTCAAAATAGTCCTGTTAAAACTTAAATGGTTTTTAGGTTCATTAGTGGTTTTGAATTCTAATTCACTTTAGTTGGCTTCTTATTGGGATCTGATTTGAGTTTTTATGGGCAGATATACCCTGATCACCTTAATTGAACACAGGCCATGTTTAAAAAAAAACGCCATTTAAGCAAATAGTCTCAAATGTACATTGTTTTTTTTATATATATATGATCATTTGTTTAAAAGCATCATAATGTCCATACTGAGATGCAGATAAAAACAGCTTTAGGAGGCAAAAAATCCTTTGCCTCCTTGTTCAGTCAGAATCCCACTGACTTGTCTCCTAATTTAGTCGAGGACTCCTAACAGGGAAGCAGCTTGATGAGCTTTTCTTCTCTCAGAGTTGCCATGGCAGACTTGGAGTTATTGTTGATCCAGTATCCCACAGGAGTTTTTTTATCTCCCACTGTCTGTGTGTGTGTGGATTAGGCCTGCTGTGTCCAGTAGCGGTCCTGCTCTTCCCTCTTCTCCACGGTTTTTAATGAGCGACAGATGGCCCTTTCTCATCAGCACCTCTTTCCAGTGTAGCAGAGCAACGGCGGGGTAATGACTGTAGCTGAGGAAGTGTCATAATCTGAGGTAAACTTTTGACCCACATGCGAGGAAACGACTCAGAGCAACAACAACAAAACAAAATAAACAATAAAAACATGATGGCAGCGCTCTGGTTCCTTGTAGAATAGTGTTGGTTCGTTCCAAAGACAGGGTAAGAAGATGATCTTGTGTTTGTTTTTTCTCTAGAGAGACCATTCTCTCAGGGGGAGGTTTGCATGCCTTTTGGGAAGATTAGTCTGAGAAGTAAATAAAAGAGAGGGCAGATACAGGAAAAAAGGAGCTGCAGGAGACACCCGTTGAAGAGAGGAGATTTTTTTGCAGGAGGAGTCTGGGGTAGGACCAGTCATGCTCCCCCTTAGATCTTTGGTATGGAAAATTTGTCAAACAGGGAGGACATTTTAATGGTTAGTATTTTGGCTTGATTTCTAACCAACAATCATTGGATGCTAGTTATCAGACAGCTTATTAAATAGTCAGAGGTCGATTAGAGAACTGCAGCCAGGTGTGGCTGCAGCAATCAGTCCTGACCATGCATTTGTTACTTTAAGGCTGGACCATTTTATTTCTTTACAATCAGGAAGTCCACAAACTGTAGTTGAAAGCCTTCAGCTGATCCAAAATGCTGCAGCCAGAGTTCTGATGAAAATTAAAAAGAGAGATCACATCTCTCCTATCCTAGCTTCTCTTCACTGGCTTCCTGTTAAATCCGGAATAGAATTTAAAATCCTCCTCACATGTAAAGCCTTAAACGTACAAGCTCCATCTTGGCTGGATGTGCTTCTTAATCCTCTGATATGGGGGTTGGCTTGGAGCACGTATGCCTGGCTTTGTGTTTCCTGGATAGGGTCACATTTTACAGTTGCTTTTTGTATCTGTGCTTCTACTGTATCTCCTTCAATCCCAGTTGGTCAGCAGATGGCCACTCAAACTGTGCCTGGTTCTGCTGGAGGTTTTCATCCTGTTAAAAGGGACTTTTTCCTCTCCACTGTCGCTAAAAGCATGCTTAGTGTGAGGGATTGCATTTGAGTCAATGAGTCGACGCAAACAACCGGTTTTCCTTAGATAGAAAACATTGAATCAATTTGACTGGATGATCTGGTGAACTGTAAAGTGCCTGAGATTACATGTGTTGTTAATTGGTGCTACAGAAATGAACAAATTGAGTTGAATTGAATTGACCACGCCTCTGGGAGAAACGCCTACAACTCAGGAGGGAATTAGGCGTGTGAGACTGAAAAGACAGACTGTGTCACATGGAACAGATGGCCGAGGATAGTTACCATTCAGTTTGAATATCAACACTTCCTCTTTCGAAATAAATGTGTGACCTTATTAAAGATGGGAGAGACTAACTTCCTCTATTTGAGTCCTGTGAAGAGAAAGGCCAAACAGAGCAACGTCACTGTCAGATGAACTTCACCTGGGAGTTCCTCTTCGTTGACTACCAGTCTGCACATGTGGGAACGAGTTTGTCCTGTTTTATGATCCCATCGACCTCACTGAATTGTGACACACTTCAGCAAACAATGCATCTTTTGCAAAAAGGAAGAGATATGGCTTCATGATGTGACCAAGGATTCAGACCTGAAAATCTCCTTCATGAAAGAAGCTTGGATGTCAAACATTTAAAAGAGAAATAGAATGATCAGAAAACAGGATATGCAAAGTGGAGTGCAAATATGTAACTACCTCTTTAGATCTCGTATGTCCCCACCCAAAAATTTGAATGTACTTTGTTTGGAATGTATCAATAAAAAAAAGTGATTAGTCTGATAGTTGGATGTTGAAGTTAGAAGTATCATGGTGGAAATCTATGAGAGAAAGAGGGCATGAAGGGCTAACTGTCATGACTCTGAAAGGAAAGAGAAATAAAGGAGAAGAAGAAAGATGTGCATAGTTTTGCAATGGATTTAAAATAATACTCAGTTAATAAGAAAGCAATGAAAGTGTGACTTGTAAATGTATTTGTCCCCTCTGCTGCTGTTACATTTCCTGCCAAAATGTCTGAAACTGTCTGTAAAAAGCTTCCCGGAATTAAAGCCGATGCTGTTTTTTAATCATGTTTGTTAACCAGCCTTTGTTAGGAAAAAAAATTAAAGTTTGTTTCGGGCTTAAATCAGTGTCAAACGGATAACTTCGAAATTATGTGCAATAAATGCACAACAACCTCCAGACAAAATATAATCAGTAGTTGTGTTGAGGGGGGATGGCATCCGCCTTCTTAAAAAATCTTAAAAATCATTCCCCTTCTGAAATGAACATCCTCCCATACCATCCCCTGTGACATTTTATTACTGAATGTGTAAAATTTCTACTATATATTAACAGCAAGCAATAATATTTTATATATATGTTTTTTTAGGTATTTAGTATTATTTTACAACTAGACTACTCAATATAATTATTTACTGACAAAAATAATACAACTCTAAGTCAAACATGTATCACTTGAAATTTATTGAATAAAATTTGTGAAACTCAACTAAAATAAACTCATGTGTACACAAAGAGATGGATAAAAACCATAATCAATGAAATATGTGGCAAGATCACAGTTCACCATGAATTTTATGACTGAGAACCAAAGTTTATCTTGAAGCGTTTGGAATGAGGTCAAATTAGGTCTTACACTAATTAAGAGCGACAGGAATGTATTCAAACCAAATGACACTTCAATCCAAGTAGATAAATAAAACATTATTTGGTAAAATAATATTCTATAAAATTGTCTACTTAATCCGAACTCAATAACCTTTAAGTTATATAATTCTTAAACTTCTGTGATTGTTCCTTAGAAACTTGATTCCTTTTCAGCTGGTAAACACTGGGATATATTTTTGTGGGCGGGGCATTGCTGGAGGCAGAAACACTCCCTGAATTTTTAAACAACAGTAGCTCACAGGATTATGTTTAACTTTTATTTTTCACAATTGCATCGAAAAACCAGATTTGATCTGTATTGTAACATTGCTTACTATAGGGAACTGAAATAGTTACTTAAAAAATGTACTTCAATGAATGGAAAGAGACCGATTGACCCCTATACTATCACTACGTCTATGGAGGATCTGAGAGGATCACCTTCGGTCCAGTGGCCTGAGAGATCTATACCTACCTGCTAGAGACACTGGGCTTGTATAGCAAATAGAAACTGTATATTAATAAAAAGTCATTAAAGCTAATATTAGCCTGTTCACCCTAGTTTTTACTATGGACAAACTTGGCTAACTACCAGCTAAATTCAAGAAATTGATTTCAAATTCAAGCATTACAAGAAAAGTACTAAATTTTAATAAGTTGCACGTAGCATTACAGGAAATTTGTATGTAACTCTACTTAACCAACCCATTGTCCTTACTAATGTAAGCCAGTTTGTTTACCTTAGCTTATGATCTTTCTATCCACCCGTTATAATGCGTTTAACCGCAGTTGATGTCAGTTTTTGTGTTTGGCAGTTGCAGCAGGTATGCAATAAAATTAAAAATTGCCTGTACTCCCTGAATTTTTAAACCAAAAACACAAGATGACATTTTTTGGCCAACCCTGTGCTGCTTTTTATTGGTTACCTCCAGTTGTAAGTTGATTTTTCCTGAAGCTAACGCTCTGATGTTACTGTGACATTGGCAGGAAAAGGGTTATAGATACAGGTAAGGCTCACCTTGCTTTCTTTGGCTTGGCTTATAAAACATTGGAGGTATTAGCTAGCAGACTTGTTTAAAAGACTGTTTTGGTCATATTTTGGCAATCAAGTGTACTGAGCATATCTGGAAATACATGAAAGTTAATGTTACATATGTGTGAAATAAAGGTTTCTTTAACTTTATAAACAGCTTGTTGTTGTCGTCTGTGGCCACCGTTAGTTTCTCTGATCAAAATAAAAATCACGAAAGACCCAATTTGTTTATCTTTTGCTTTATCTAGCCTTGCCAGATCTGTAACATCTGTTGTTCTCTGTTTTATAGAGGTGTTGTGCAACTTTAAAATGTTTATTGCCCACCCAAGTAGGGGTGGTAGATATGTTGGTTAATCAGATTTTATTCAGACTGTCATATATTGTTTATAAACACACACCCTACTGTCTGTGTGTTAGAACAACAAATGAAACTAGTGAAACTCAACTAAACTACTACGCAGAAAGTGTCATGGTGCAGAGTCTCCTGACCAACATGAAAAACACACTGGGGAGAGAAGACAGGGTTCATGGAACGAACTGGCGGTCAGCCGGCTTTGCGCCGGAAGAGTGCTGGGATCTCCAGGGGACAGACGGCTTGGCTTGGAACCTTGGAACTGTTGAGCATATCTGAGACTGGTCTGCTCGGCTGAAACCTGCATTCACGGGATTGTCTCCAAAGAGGAATTCGGATCAGACGACCAAGTAAGGCTAACACTCTAGCGCAGAAGTGCTGACAGCGGACAGTGGACAGACGTTTCCACAGGAAATGCCAAGAGACACAGAACACCTGTCTTCAGCACCTCTTTGATCATCAGCAGCCACCTGCGGAAGAAAGGGAGAGAAAGCCGAGTTGAGCCGGCCAGACATCCCTGGAGCACCCTGACACAAAAAAGAAGGGGAAAAAATGGCTGAAAACCATAATCAATGAGATGATGCAACGATAACACTGTTTAGCAGATTTTTATGTTTGAGAACCAGATTATCTTGAAGAATATGGGGTGTGATCAAATTAGCTTTTAACTAATTTAGAGCAATTGGTATTGCAATACAAATCCATGAGGTGAACAAAAAAATTATTATATGGCCAAATAATGTTTTATTAAATGATAGTAATTTGCTTAATCCATCCATCCATCCATCCATCCATCCATCCATCCATCCATCCATCCATCCATCCATCCATCCATCCATCCATCCATCTTCTTCTGCATATCTGCATATCTGCAATCCAAAGGCGTTCCCAGGCTAGCCAAGAAACATACTCCCTCCAGCATGTCCTTGGTCTCCCACTTTGTCTCCTACCACTGGGACGTGTCCGGAACACCTCACCAGGGAGGCGTTCAGGAGGTATCCCAACCAGATGCCCGAGCCACTTCAACTGGCTCCCCTCGTTGGGAGGAGCAGCGGTTCTACTCTGAGTCCACCCCGGATGACTGAGCTCCTCACCCTATTTCTAATGGAGAGCCCAGACACACTTACGGAGAAAACTCATTGTGGCCGCTTGAGTACGGGATCTCGTTATTTCGGTCATGACCCAAAGCTCATGGCCATAGATGAGGGTAGGAAAGTTTTTTGGCTCAGCTCTGTCTACACCAAAACAGACAGGTACACCACCGCTTCACAGCTGCAGAAATGCACTTGTCGATCTCCCGCTCCATCTTCCCCTCATTTGTGAACAAGACCCCAAGATACTTCATCTCCTCGACTAGGGGCAGTACATCCTCCCCAACCAAGAGAAGGCACTTTACCCTAATCCGGCTCATAACCATGGTCTCAGATTTGGAGGCAATGGTCCTCATCCTGGCCGCTTCACACTCGGCCACAAACTGCTCCAGTGACAGCTGTAAATCACGCCCTAATGAAGGCAATAGAACCACATCATCTGCAAATAACAGAGACGAGAGCCTAAGGCCACCAAAACAGATCCCCTCAACACCTTGGTTGGGCCTAGAAATTCTGTCCATAAAAGTTATGAACAGAATCAGTGACAAAGGGCAGCCTTGGCGGAGTCCAACCCTCACCGGAAACGAGCCTGACCCACTGCCACTAATGCGGACCAGGCTCTGACACCAGTCATACCGAGCCCTAACAGCCCTTATTAAAGGGCCCAGTACTCCACTGTCCCGGAATACTCTCCACAGGACCCCCCAAGGGAAACGGTCGAATGCTTTCTCCAGATCCACAAAACACATGTAGTTGGGCAAACTCCCATTTGCCCAACCATGATCCTGCTGAGGGTGTAGAGCTGATCAGTGTTTCACAGCCAAGACGAAAACCACACTGCTCCTCCTGAATCCAAGATTTGACCATCCGATGGGCCTTCCTTTCTAGAACCCCGTAATAAACCTTAACAGGGAGGCTTAAGAGTGTGATTCCTCTGAAGCTGGAACACACCCTGCAGTCTCCTTTTTTCCATTCTGCCAATCCAGAGGAACTGCACCCGATGTCCATGCAATGTTGCAGAGTCGCGTTAATCAACACAGCCCCACAACATCCAGAGCCTTAAAGCTGAACAGTTTTTTTTTATATTGGCCCCTTGATTTTACGTTATTACATCATGTTCCACTCACCCATATAAGTTTTGTGTCATTTGGAGCTGTTACGAAGATATTCGGTTTTGTAATATCTAAGTAACGTCTTCCTAGTCTTCCTATGGGCAACAAATTGAAGGCACACTAAACTGTTGATAATTTATTCTTTATGGTACGCCAGCATTCATAACATGTAGGCCAATCACTGTCCCCCAGACATCCGCGGTTATATTTTTTGTATTTTATTTTTTTTAAACAAAGCGGAGTGTGCACGCCGGCTACCATTCATTCATCCTATCCGCTGAGCTGCTGCTAGTTTTACCTACATGCCTGGAAGATGTCTAGTGCTACTACCACAGATGATCTCACTTTTGAAATGGAATTGAACGATTCAGATTAGCTAGGCGAATGAATATAAGGGGTAGAGCGTAGCCGCCTGTGGCGCGGGCTGCCTGTCACAACTCCAGTCCGGCGCACGGATGATGTCATACACACTCCGCTTTGTTTTAAAAAAATATAAATATAAAAAATGTAACAGTTATTTTTTTTAACCATGCTCAGTGACCTCAGCACGACAGATGGGAGAACCCGAGCTGGAGCACCAGGCTCTGCTTCCTTAATGGAAGACGTGTTGGTGGGATTAATAAGGTTTTCAAAGTACTCCGCCAACGTCAAGGCCAGCAGCACACCACCCTGACTATAAATAGTGTTGGTACTGTACTGCTTCCCCCTCCTGAGACAGTGGATTGTGGACCAGAATCACTTAAAAGCCTCTATGAACTCTTCCCACTCCCTAGATTTTGGCTCATTGACCAGCCGAGCCACTTGTGGCTTTGACTGCCAGTATACATCAGCTGCTTCTGGCGTCCCACGGGGCCAATAAAACCTGAAAGGCTCCTTTTTCTAGGGACTGCTCAGTGGTTCAGTGGGTAGCACTGCTGTCTTGCAGCAAGAAGGTCCCGGGGTTGATTCCAGGCCTGGGGTCTTTATGTATGGAGATTGCATGTTTTCACTGAGCATGCGTGGGTTTTCTCCCGGTACTCTGACTTTCTGCCACAGTCCAAAAACCTGACTGTTAGGTTAACTGGCTTCTCTAAATTGTCCTTACGTGTCTCTGTGTTGCCCTGCGATGGCCAGGCGACCTGTCCAGGGTGTAACCGCCTCTCTCCCTTAGACAGCTCAAGATAGGCACCAGCAGCCTTCGCGACCCTGCTTGGGATAAGCATGAACGAAAATGGATGGATGGAGTTGTCAGGTCATCTTGCCTGGTGCTGGGGTTTTATTTAGGCTAAAAAGTCAAAACACTATCTGTACAGACTCATGTAGTATATAGTCTATTTTATCATAATCAACTGGATTTCGGTCCATTTGGTTTGAGCTGTATAATGTGACTATGCACCTTTAAGATGGATGGCCTTGTCTCGGTAGGTAAGCATTCTTTTTAGTGTAATATTGTAACCATAGCTTAGTGAGATATTTGAAGCTAGGAATACTGATTTATAATCAAATCCTGCTTTATGTTTCTCCGCAACCTTCTCCTTGACATGCCTGTTGATATCCTTGCTCTTTGCGATGCTGTTTGTTTACCAATGTTCTGTAAAAACCTCACAGAACCCCTGGATTTAAATGGAGGTTCTGCCACATGTTTATATTTAGGATTATCAGGTGTCCTCTAAGGTCCATAGGTTGAGCCAGATTTTTAGTAGGGGTAACACATCACAGTGCTTAGAGTTTGGTTTGTGGGGAAAATACTATTACTATTACTCTACTCTATAAAAGGAGATTTAAATGAGGTATATTGTAACTTGAGTCATTAAGTGTCAGAAAATGGAGAATATCAATGGTACAGACGTTTATAAGGTGTTTCAAATATTTATACTCTGCTAAAGTTCTTCCATTTCCAATGACTTGGTAAAATGAAGCCTTTTGGCATATTTTATTGTGGCGAAGCATGAAGATTAAGGAACCTGTTTTCCCTCCACAGGTTGCTCTGAGGCATTTAGAAAGCAGGCATGCTGGGCCATGACTCTGACTTTCTTCCTGCATTGTTTCATGATCTGGCCTGTCTGGTCATGCTCTGCTCACTTATTCAGGGATGCACCACTACCCACCACCCCTGTCAGAGGTGTTGAATTTTAACTGAAAAAAGAGGGGAGATTGTACAGCGTTGTAAAGTCTTAATGAGCTGTCACATCTTTAGACCCAGACAGATAATTAACCTTGATCATTTGTCATGTCATAAACTCACTGGAAGCAACCTCTGGGAGCCTCTCTGGGGGCTCTCTGGCTGACGTCTGGGTGTCACCACGGCTGCTGGAGTGAACAGATGGAGTGCAGGGAAACGGAGAGAAGAGGAGGAGGGATGTTGATGGAGGTCGGAGATTAGGCTGGCGGATGTTGATGCTTCAGGGAGCGCTGCTCCTCTGCAAAGCTTCATTCTTTTTTATAGTCTCATTGGTTATGCCGGACAGGCTGCCCTGACATTTCCTTTCTTTTTTAGATTTCCCTTCTGTATTGTCTTTTTCTCTATCGAAGAACCCAGCCCCATCCTCCTGTTTGGGCTACATGGACTCTTCCTGACTGAGCTGTTCAAATAAACCCCATACATACTTGAACGGGCTGATTAACTCACTGCTCTGGGCTCTCTCTGAAGCCTTGGAGGGTAATGGTTTATGTCCCTGTCTGATGCAATACTTGAGGTTCATCCAGCAAGGAATGCATGAGAGAACACCTGAGAGAGGAGGGATGTGTAGGTACAGGCAATATGGGCTAACTGAACGCAAGAGAAGGGCGAAAAGCCATGAGCAGCATAAATGTTTGCACATGCTTCACACGCAGGCACACACAGGACAAACTGCAAAAAAGGTCTGCAGGACGTTCAAAACGAGCAGCCAGTTCAGCTGAAGAAGCTGTGAGCTTAGCAGGAGCTTTCTTAGCTCTGGATAGGGTTTTTATATTCCCCAACTCCTGTCAAACACGGACAAAATCTCTAAACACGGTTTGGATTCCATCAGCTGCAGCAGCCACTCATTAGGAGTGTAGTTAACCAGGTATTACAACTCTTAATGCCTGGTTAACGCTTAATGCAGAAACTGTTTTTATTCAAGTATTTCTTAACAGTGTTATTTCAGAGCTGGTTTTATCTAGATTTGTTTTGTCTTTATTGATTATTATCCCATATTTTAGACAGCAAACCTCACCAGTATCCAGTGCTGTGTAAGTTATTTGGCTCTAATCTAGATTAAATGCTCGCTGACTACAGGCATATTTGTAATGAAATAATTGGAGCCATTTTTCCAACCTGGAAAAAAGATGGTTACCTTACATGTCCCCTCTCTCCATATGGATGACACTTCCGGTGATTAGGCTCTTGTTTGGGAGGAGTGAAGAAAGTTTGAGAACTGGCACAAGCGAAAAAAACACACTTTCCTGACTTATGCTACGTTCAGACCGCAAGCAGCAAGAGCAGCAAAAACGCGCATGCTGCTTCATTTTTTATGCCTGTACAAGTTCAGTTCTGACGCGCTGTTGAAGCATCTTTGTTGCTCTAGCTGCGTGATGGATGGGATTGGTCTGATGCGGGTTGGGCAGGGCTACCTTATCATCACTTTGCCTGTAACAATGGAAGCTATATTTGCTATGAACAGTGGGTAAAAAGTAGTTTTAATATATTTTTAAGTGAGAAAGTCAACATGAAAACTTTATCTGTGCAGTCAGTTCATCAAGATTACGATCCTGCATTCAAATATTATTTCGCTGTCAGAGCCGCCCAGACCCCCACATACCGGCGGTACGCAGTCACTTGGAATCCCTTTCAACAGCAACCTCAGGCACGGTCACCTCTACGCTATTTGCTGCGACGGCTGGAAGGTGTTTTTCATGTAATCCAAACTGCAGGCACCAGGATGATAAAAGTTAAAAGTTTTGCCGGCATTTCGGCGTTTTAAATTAATGTAGGCATTAATAAACTGTTTCAGAGGAGTGATCATAGTGATCCGTATCATCAGTGCTGTCTCTATCCCCCTGCCAGCTCCCAGATCAGCTTCTCGGATAGGCTGCTGCTCAGAGGCGCTGCTCCTACTGCTCAAAATGCACTGGGGACGTTTTGCTGCACCTTGATGCACGTCAACCATTAACTTTTCATGTAAACTAGCTGCTCCTGCTGCATCTGCTGCTTCAGATGTGAACGTAGCATTAGACATTAGCTAAATGTTGCTGTCACTGTGAGGAATAGCTGCTGAAAGAGCCACTTTAATTTCAACCTTGAGCAAAAATGATGACACTCTCTGCCTCACGTCACCCATAAAAAAGTTGGGCTTTAGTTAACTTGGTAGACGCAGCATGGTCAATGAAGGTGTTTTCTGGAGAAGGCGGATATGTAACGGATGCTGAACCTTGGACCCAAAATTCAGCAGACAAACTGAATGTTTTAAACAAGTCAGGCGTCACAGAGCAAGCAACAGTGTCCGTTAGGGATAATCCAGAGCCGAAATCTGGTCCAGAACAGTTTCAGAAACCAGGTGATCAGAGAGCCGAAGAGGTATCCAGGGAGAATCCAAGCTGAGGTCATTAAAACAGGCGGGTGTAGGTACCAGATCTGCTCGGGGCCCTGCCCCTTTTTATGGCAACTCCACTCAGACAAACTGTCTTGCACCTGTTTAATGATCAAATCTGTTTTGGAGTTTCAACATATTATTACCTATATTTGCTATTATTTTACATTTCATTGGTGATCTAAAGTAGCTGAAAGTAGAAAACAATCATTGAAGGAAAGTACTGCGTTCTAGAACAGACTGAGCTCTGCCATGTCGCCAACAAGGTGACACAAAAAGTCTTAGTTTATTTTTATTCTTTTATTAAGATCTGAGGCCAGGAGAGGACAAATGGAACATAATAAAAATGACTTTTGTGGAGATTTTAAACGACGAAAACAACAGTTATTCTATTTGTAGAAAAAAAGAAAAGTAGTGTAGCAGAATATGGCTAACTGACCGAGCTAAAAGAGTCTAATCTGTTAGCTACTGAGCACAGCTAGCTACAGCGCTACCCAGCTCCTCCCTTTATACCACGGTCCTGCAGTTATTTTTTTCACCATAAACAGTTTTTTTTTTAATCAGTTTTGTTATTGATCAGTTAAAACTTCATCTGTCATTAGACACGCTAACGGGTGCTGCGTGATGTTATCATAGTTCTTTGGGCAACCACTATGTTTTACATCATGTGACAACGTTCAGCCAATCATGTTGCGTAACGTCACTGGCATGATGCAGGACCCGAGCAGATCTGGTACCTTCATCACTAACCAGCAAAATCCTGGCAGTCAGACCAAATATCACACTGAGCAGAGCTGACAGGAAAAAAGGCAAAAACCATGATGGCAGGAGAGCAAACAGCATAAATAGGTGAATCAGATCAGCAGTAATCAGCCGCAGGGCCAGTTGGGCAGGTGAGCAGGAGCCGGTGGAAAAAGCCAACCGTCTTCGCCAGGATTATGACATTATCGCTACTCAGGACAGCGGCTTCTGCTCACAAAGAACAATTCACAATAATTACTAGTACATGCATTAATCAAATTGAACAAAAAATTTGGATCGTTTTGATGAAGAAATAGCATTATAACAAAGAAAATACAATGTTTTATGATATAGGTGCTTTAAGCAAGATAGACAATATAAGAAATGAACAGCTCCAAATAAAGTACTTCAAGAATTGGTAAGAACAAAAGTCACCAACATTTGTCTGTGTATAGAATGTTGCATAGATATTTGCACTATAATAGACGCCACCGTACCAGAGTAAGAACCTCTTTTCATAACCAGAGAACATATGGAACTGTGCAAATTCCCCCTGGCGTCAAGATTTGGTTGTGGTGTGAGGACCCAAAAGCAGAGGCAGGGAGCCAGAGGTGATTTTTTTGTGGGTTTAATGAAAGGTTAACTGAACACAGAGGCAGGAAAAACAAAAATCCAAACATTAAAACAAAGTCAAAGTAAACCATAAACCATGGAGACATCAGGGGGGATACTATCACGAGGAGGAAGGCTCAGAGAGACGGAGTTGGATGAAGTTAGACAAGAAGTTAGACGAGGAACCAGCACTGAAGAACTGAAAAGCAAGAGTATTTAAGGGAGACTGAAAAAAAGAGAGAGCTAATGAGCAGATTGGGAGCAGGTGTAAACAGGGAAGAATCAGAAAAGGAACTAAGGAAAAAGGAGAACACAAGAGGGTAGCAGAGGGCAACAAACAAAAACCTGAAGACTGAAAATAACCAGAAAACACAACAAAATAAGAACTAAACCACCAAAACTCGAAAAGAAGGAGCACAGTAAAACTGAATACTCAAAAGAAAACACAACAGAACCAGAACTGTGACCTTAACTGAGAAATAGCCAGAGAACACAACAAAATGAGAAATAAACCACTAAAACTAGAAAACAAGGAGCAAAACAAAACTGAATACTGAAAACTGAAAAAGAAAAACATAACAGAACCAGAACTTTGGCACCTGGAAGTGGGGATTATACCAAGAGCAAAGCCAAAACTTATCCAAATGAGGGTTCTGTCAATTCGGATGTTCATGGTGATCAGCTTATTCATCCTGTTTCAGTAATTAAGAGTATTCAAAGAAAGAAGCATATTAGGTTTGAACCCTGTGGAAGAGTTTCATCTGCTTCCTTTTATTTAAATTTTTTAGAACACATTTTTTTATATTTAATGCTTTTTTTCAATGTATCCTTGAAGATTGCAAATGCCGCTTTCTCTTTTATTAATGTACTATTTTTGCTGGAACCCAGGAAGCTAATGGGGTTGTAAATTATTAGCTAAACTAAACAATCAGACTGAGCTTCATATGAACTGATGTCAGTCTCTGGAACCAGTAGAGACACATTTCAAAAAAGTTAAATAAAACAATCCACTTTGTTTGAAGTTTGAAGATCTTTTGCCTCATCCCGGAAGCTTTTTCAATTCAAAATGTCAGAAATAGCGTTGAGTTCCAGGCTTTATATAGTAGCCCAACAAAGCCTTGTTTTAGCTTAGAAAACATGCAAATTGAAATGAATAAATGGGTCCACCTCTTTGGAATAGGGGTCATTGTTAGCCTGCAATGCCCCATACCTGTCTATGTCTCTGAAAGGGGGGTTGTAAAGGGAATTTTCGGCCTGGCTGAATAGGCGAAGTCTTCTGTTCCCCCGTAAAGGGGTTGGGGTTATAATGATAGTGGGAAGAAATCAACTGAATCATTGAATTTTAGGTTTTTAAAAGTTAAAATCTGAGTCCAACCCCTCTGTTTAAGGTTGTTTTTTCTTTCTTAACATAGATGGTTTCCTTCACGCCCCTTTCAAACCACCTGTCTTCTTTGTTCAAAATGTGAACATTCTGGTTCTTAAAAGAATGTCCTTTGTCCATAAGGTGTAGATGTACCGCCAAGTCTTGTCCCGAGGAGGGCGCTCTTCTGTGTTGAGCCATGCGTCCGTAAAGAGGTTGTTTGGCTTCTCCAATATAAAGATCAGAGCATTCCTCACTGAATTGAACTGCATACACCACTCCGCTCATATTTGGTCTGGGGGTTTTGTTCTTAGAAGAGACACTGAAAAAAAAATGAATGTTTCATGTTCTGAAATTATCCACTCGGAGGCACTGAATACATATGCATAGCCGCACTTCTGAATTTTTTTCCACTTCACCATAATGTAGTTTTAGTCCAAAATAAATGAAAGTCCACACAAAATAAATTAAAGTTTGTGGCAGTTATACTGGTGTTACATGGTTGTTACGATGACGCTAAACCACTGTTACACACAAAGAAGATATTGAGTTAAAATGTAAAGAGTACCTAACATGTTTTTTCCTCTTTGAACGATTAAGAAAGCTTGTTTAAAATGACTTGCAAACACTGCTCTCAGATGCAGATGCCTTTGAGGTTTCAAGTTTCCTCAGAGACTATTTCCTAAATCAAATAGGATTACTAACCTTTGCCAAACTGGTTAAGACGTCACACACCATGCTTGTGTGAGCATGTGTTAGCTCCAAGTTTAGAGAAGCTTAGGAGTGTGGAAGGATGTCATCAGTGTACTCAACACAGCCTACAAACCGTCTTGGAGATGTAGCTGAAAAACACCCACATTCTAAGGAAGAGGAAGTTTATGTAGAACAGAACATAGACTGTAATTTTTACTTTCTCTGGATACGACGCAGAGGGAAAAAAAGGCAAGAAAAGATGGATTGAACACTGAGGCAAAAATATGAAAAGTGGGATAGTTTTATAACCTTAGTTTTATGGGATTTTTGCCGATATTTTTGCTGAAGAGACTTACTGGTAAATGAAATAGAGAATAAGCTGTGGAGTTTAGTTTCTGTCAATAAACAGACACATTAAAAGGTTTTTATTAAACACTTATGGTGCATAGATCTAACTTGCATGTTATGAGATGTTTCTGTGCAAAAGTTATAGTTAAACTATCTTAAGTTAATGACAATAATAATCAAAACAGATAAGCATGTGAAATATGTGTAAGGAACAGTTTCAGCTTTGATCAGTGATTTCTGCCAGAAATTACCCCTAAAATCAGCAAAGCAATCAAAACGTAGAAGTCCACCGGTAAGGAGGAGGTTTGGGCTTCATTCATGTCAACTTTCAGAAGATTTAGTCTTTCAAATGAAAAGAGCTGCAGGATGGAGAGTCTAATTATGTGACTGAGGAGAGAAACTCCCCCTAATGTGACTTGGCATTCAGTCTGCCATGTTATTAAATTGGAATTTTGAATGAATCTCAGTAAATTTATCCTTTAATAAAAGAGCTTCAGCTTTTCCTGGATTAAAATCATACCTTTTGAATCCACCAGAGCTCACAGGCTGACTGACATCCCAGCTGTGGTAATACATGATGTACCAGTATGTACTGAGACATTACACTTTCCTGGACCATGTTTGGTATGGTATGGGGGGGTGGCAGCCTAGTGGTTAGGGCATAGGGCTTTCAATCCTGAGATTGTGAGTTCGATCCCCCACTCCCACAGACTGCCACTCTGGGTCCCTGAGCAAGACCCTTAACCTCACACTGCTCCCCGGGCGCCTCACAATGGCAGCTCACTGCTCCCCAAGGGGATGGGTTAAATGCAGAGAAGTAATTTCCCTCTGGGATTATTAGAGTATATCAAAATAAAAAAAAATCAAATAACATCTCTGCATCAGTAAGGTCAGTGATCACACTGGAGGGATTACTTTTAAAATATCTTAAAAATAGCCTTTTTATTTCACCTTTTATGCCTCTAACATCGTTTGATGAGCCTTGAATGTACTCTGGGTCAGAAGTTCCAGCCCTTGGAAAGTAAAAAAAACAAAAAAACAAACTATTATGTTGCTATGATTTAATAAATTTAGTGTTAATCAGTAAAAAAATAAATCTAATAAATTTGTCCGGGAGCGGCCATTTTTACCCAGATATAGTAACACCTCCCTCCTGCCATCTTCCAGCAGTGACTTTATGGTAAGGTAAGCCTAGCACCATTCTCCCAGCTTTACAAGCAAAATCAATGGGAACTATCAGACACATCTGCAATCAAAATCAATTATTGAACATTTCCAGAGGGTTTCACCATTGAAATTCACCAGACTTATAGTTAAACTGACAATGCTCACGTGCATGGGAGTTGGATGTTGTAATACATCGGGTAAAAGTGAAAATAAAATTAGTTATTTCACCTTTCCGATTCATGATCCTCCATTGACGGGTTCGTCCGACTTGAATGGGGAGGATTTCGCATCAAACTTCTTGCCAGAGATAAAAACACGTCATATTTAACCAACATTACGATGATTAATTTTTTCAAGAAGACTTGGATAATAGCATCTGGTGACAAACATCAGATACACTACTGGGACTTGCTCAACAGCCAATACCACACAGTGGCGTCACACACCAGTAATTAGCAGTAGTGTTCTTGGACAAAAATGGATGCCTCCAGTAAAGCACATTCAAATGAAAATTACTCCTAATTAAAAATACTTATTATTAATTGAACAGTATGTAATAATTTCATATTTAAAGTACTTTCAAAAGCTTGAATTCTGAATATGACTGCACCTTTCCTTTAAGAACATGCGGAAGCTATGAGAACGAGCAGAAGAGGCTGCAGATCTGTGGTTTGGCCACATGTGGCAGTATCATTAGAAGACTCCGTAGTGCCTATTTAATCCGATATGGTCCTTGGTATACTTAGTTAAAACCAGTGGTTGTTTGAGCTGCTGTTGCCTTCTAATCATCTCCAACCAGTTTACTCATTCTCGTCTGACCTCAAACAGGCATTTTGTCTATTTATTCTTCTCTGTATTGGAGAGATTTCTGTGAGTTAAAATTGATAAAGATGAGCAGTTTCTAAAATACCCAAAGAAGACATTCATTTAGAGTTTTGAGATCGGCCTTAGATGTTCGAGATCGGCCTGTTTGCTGTCTCCTCTCTTTATCCTCTGATAAAGCTCGTCTTCCTGGACGGGGCCGCCTGTGGAGCTGGATTACTGTTGCCTTTTGCATCTCTGCTTCTTTCTCTATGTCTGCTTCTCTCTCCTTGAACCCCAGTCGGCCTCGGCAGATGGCCGCTCACACTCTGTCTGAGTCTGGATCTGCTGGAGGTTTCTTCCTGTTAAAAGGGACTTTTTCCTCTCCACTGTCGCTACAAGCATGCTTGGTGTGAGGGATTGCCTTCGAGTCAATGAGTCGATGCAATCAACTGGTTTTCGCTAGAGAGACAACTTTGAATCAATTTGACTGGATGATTTGGTGAACTGTAAACTGCCTTGAGATGACAAGTGTTGTGAATTGGCGCTACAGTTTATAAATAAACTGAATTGAATTGAAGACATATTCAAAGTCACTTAAATCCTCTTTCTTCTTAACTTTAGCTCTTGTTTAAACCTCAGAATGTTGTCTTCACCACATATAGCTTACTGAATGCATTCAGCTGCTGTGACTCTGATGCTAAGGTTTACAGATGACCAAGTGGAGGGAATATAACCAGACACTCAGAACAGTGCCGTCATTGACTGATACGTTGATTAAACAGGTGTTTTTTGTTGTTTTTTTTTCCCTTCAGGCTATTTTGAATCTCTCACATTTCCTACACACCATCCCACCCTGCCACTTTTACACCCGTCTCCTCAACACCTGGATGTGTGATAATGCAAACTTGATGCCCTGCTAAATCTGAGCAAACACCTTCAGACAGCACGGGAGTGATGAGCTACGGCCTGAGCTACCTATTTTCTCTGTTTACTCTGAGCTTTGAAGGGTTCGCTCTACAGTCACTAAAATCTATTGACATCATTGAGGAAGCAGAGAGAAGGTTTTATTACTGGGGGGGGTCAAATTTAACATGACGGAGGAGAAAGGGCAACTAAATGTATTGAAGACAGTGTTTGTACAATGCTGCTGTACGGTTCTGGGTTTTCTAATAAAAAAAATCCTAATTGGAGAAAAAATTAGTGGATTAAATTGATGTGTAAGTTTTATGTCAAACTGGATCAAATGGAACTCTAATACCTGTTATGGTTGCTTTCTTTGCTGGCCATTGGATCGAAGGAGCTTTTGCCGTTTTTTGTACTTTTCCTGCAATGGCTTGGCCTTGGTCACCTACTAAAAGGGTCATTTTCATAATATTAACAGGCCTACCTCTCCTGCTTTTATGAGCACTTTAGCAAATATCACATTCACTCGTCCTCCCACATGTTTATACTGTTAATGAAAAGCATAAAACATCTGATCATGTGGGCATAAACACATGAAACCCTCCCTCTGATTTATTCCCATCTAGGTCAGAGCTTTAATTCCTTTTTTTATCACACGTCCAAGCAGCTAACAAACACTGAAATAAGCTGTCCGACGTCGGAGGGCTCCTGACAAAAAAGGGCTGATGTGTTAAAAGTTCCAAGGAGATCCTATCACCTCTGTGAAAGTCAGCCTGTGAAGCCTCAACCCCCCCTAGAGAAAACTCAGTGCCCACGTTCAGCCTTTAAATAAAACACTGCCCTGATTATACTGCAGTCTTACCGCCATGGAGCTCCATTTCAGACACATGCAGCAGGAGGCAGGTTGCCCACATGGCCTAGATGCAAAGCTCAGCAACGTACAGTAAATTACCGCATATGGGACAAGATGGTAAGAGTATCAAAAGCTACAACACAGCATCCAGGGTACAGCTAGCTGGTGCTGGGAAGGATGCAACAAACCCACAGGCTTTTCTAAAGTATTACCTCTTTGAATGATTCCTACATTGTCTCATTTAAACCCCAAACTTCATTGTTTTGTTCAAACTTCATTGTTCACGTGACAGACTGACAGAGTAGTGCTAACTGTTGTTGGGATTTAATGTTCCAAGCTCATCCAGGTTGGAAGGGTTATTATTTATATGTTTTAATGTTTTCAATACCCAGCCAGCAGGGAATTTATATTTCTGATACTTTAAGATGATTATTGCCCTTCCCCGTAGGGGTGGGAAATATCTTATTTAATCAGATATTATTTCGGCTGTTACAGTGGGACAAAAAAGTATTTAGTCAGCCACCAAAAGTGCAAGTTCTCCCACTTAAAAAGATGAGAGAGGCCGGTAATTTTCATCATACATATACCTCAACTATGAGAGACAAAATGAGAAAAAAAAATCCAGAAAATCACATTGTCTGATTTTTAAAGAATTTATTTGCAAAATATGGTGGAAAATAAGTATTTAGTCAATAACAAAAGTTCATCTCAATACTTTGTTATATACCCTTTGTTGGCAATGACAGAGATCAAACGTTTTCTGTAAGTCTTCACAATGTTTTCACACACTGTTGCTGGTATTTTGGCCCATTCCTCCATGCAGATCTCCTCTAGAGCAGTGATGTTCTGGGGCTGTCGCTGGGCAACACGGACTTTCAACTCCCTCCAAAGATTTTCTATGGGGTTGAGATCTGGAGACTGGCTAGGCCACTCCAGGACCTTGAAATGCTTCTTACGAAGCCACTCCTTCGTTACCCGGCCGGTGTGTTTGGGATCATTGTCATGCTGAAAGACCCAGCCACGTTTCATCTTCAATGCCCTTGCTGATGGAAGGAGGTTTTCACTCAAAATTTGACGATACATGGCCCCATTCATTCTTTCCTTCACACGGATCAGTCGTCCTGGTCCCTTAGCAGAAAAACAGCCCCAAAGCATGATGTTTCCACCCCCATGCTTCACTGTAGGTATGGTGTTCTTTGGATGCAACTCAGCATTCTCTCTCCTCCAAACACGATGAGTAGAGTTTTTACCAAAAAGTTCTATTTTGGTTTCATCTGACCATATGATATTCTCCCAGTCATCATCTGGATCATCCAAATGCTCTCTAGCAAACTTGAGACGGGCCTTGACATGTACTGGCTTAAGCAGGGGGACACGTCTGGCACTGCAGGGTTTGAGTCCCTGGCGGCGTAGTGTGTTTCTGATGGTAGCCTTTGTTACTTTGGTCCCAGCTCTCTGCAGGTCATTCACTAGGTCCCCCCGTGTGGTTCTGGGATTTTTACTCACCGTTCTTGTGATCATTTTGACCCCACGGGTTGAGATCTTGCGTGGAGCCCCAGATCTAGGAAGATTATCAGTGGTCTTGTATGTTTTCCATTTTCTAATAATTGATCCCACAGTTGATTTCTTCACACCAAGCTGTTTACCTATTGCAGATTCAGACTTCCCAGCCTGGTGCAGGTCTATAATTTTGTTTCGGGTGTCCTTTGACAGCTCTCTAGTTTTGGCCATGGTGGAGTTTAGAGTGTGACTGTTTGAGGTTGTGGACAGGTGTCTTTTATACTGATAACGGGTTCAAACAGGTGCCATTAATGAAGGTAACGAGTGGAGGACAGAGGAGCCTCTTACAGAAGAAGTTACAGGTCTGTGAGAGCCAGAAATCTTGCTTGTTTGTAACTGACCAAATACTTATTTTCCACCATATTTTGCAAATAAATTCTTTAAAAATCAGACAATGTGATTTTCTGGATTTTTTTTCTCATTTTGTCTCTCATAGTTGAGGTATATCTATGATGAAAATTACCGGCCTCTCTCATGTTTTTAAGTGGGAGAACTTGCACTATTGGTGGCTGACTAAATATTTTTTTGCCCCACTGTATATATTGTTTATGAACACACACCCTACTAGCTGTGTGTTAGGACAAAAAATAATAGAGTGATTCGAGCTCTAATCATGGCCAAATAGTTAATTCTGGACATACATGGAATAAATTCACCACACAACTTCTGTTTAAAATATAAGAGTTTATTAACAAAAATCCTTAAGCTCCAAGTCAAACATATTTCAGTTGAAAACTCTTAACTAAAACTAGTGAAACTAAACTAAATTACTATGTACAAAGAGAAAGGGGAACATGGTTGAAAACCATATTAAAGTTTAAGATGGATTTTCTGTTTGAAGCCCAAGTTTATCTGGAAGAATTTGGGATATGATTAAATTAGCTTTTCAGTAATTTAGAGAAATTGGAAAGTTTTCAGACCAATTCACAATGCAGATCCATGAGGTGAATAAAACATTATTTGGCCAAATAATGTTTTATTAAATGATTTGCTTAATCAGCAACCAATAACTTTTAGTTAAATGACTCTTTACCCTCTTTGAATTAGTAAGCAGCAAATAGACATCAGGATTTCATAAAATGACTTATGGTCATACTTAGTAATGGAAATGTAATAATCATCTGAGGGACACATGAACACTAATGTTATATCAGTGTTTAAACCCTTAGTGAAATAAAGCTTGTCCAAGCTTCAACAGCAGATCACAGCATATTCCTGTAGCATAGCATAGCATGCAGTTCATCCTGTTAGCTTTTTCTTTACCCATCAGTAAACACATGAAATGATCAACATCATCAAAAGGCATATTGTTTGTTCTGTCCCTAATTGTACCAGACCTGCAAACCTTGTTTTTCATGTCCATTTGGAAAGCTGAGTTTCCATCCAGCTGGAGCTTAGCAGGCTAAACAGCAAGGCTTTTCTATCTCAGTGGCTCACAGGAGGGGTCCTGTTTGTCTCAGTGGCACAACACTGTGATTTAATTCAGTTCATTTCAATAGCGCAAATTTACAAAATGTCACTTTACTGAAACAATTCAACCAGATTAATTTAGTCAGATTGGTTCAAAGTTTAAGGAAAACTAACTGATTACATTGACTTATCGAGTCAATAGCAATCCCTCTCACCATTATTGTAGTATGCTTGTAGCGACAGTGGAGAGGAAAACTCCCTCCATCACTTCAATTCAGTTCAATTTAGTTTATTTATATAGCGCCAATTCACCACACATGTCATCTCAAAGCACTTAACAATTCACCAGATCATACAGTCAAAGTTTTCTATATGAGGAAAACCAGTTGATTGCATCGACTCACTGACTTGAAGGTAGCCTGGGTGCCATTCCGAACTTAGTCCCGCCCACAAAGTTTGAGGTCGGGAAGTTCGGTCTGGCTCTGCTCCATAGTAGCGCGAGTATTATCGCCCACTGTCAGGCGATCCAATCAAATTATCAGGGCGGGCTTTATACGATGATGGACAGATGACCAACAGTAACATAATCAACCACGTGACCAACGCGCGCTTGGGTGACAACAATAATGGCTGCCGCTGGAGAGTTTAGGTGAGTAGATTCTGCTATTAGGTCTGTTCTAGAAGATATCGACAGCAAATTAATTTTAAAAGAGGAACAGAGAAACACGATCAAGTCTCATCTTCTTATTATAGGCGTGCAACTGCACGCTTTGATTTTTGTGGACAACAACTATGCCTCGCTTAACATACGTCACGCACTCCGTTGCTCTTATTGGTTGTAGGTCTATCCAATTGAGTGCAGAGGCATTTTTTTTCCTGGTTCGTTCAAAACACGCCCCATAATCACAGCTCTATGGAGCAGTATCAGACTCATATTCTGACTAGAATTGAGTCGGACTACGTCAGGCTAACTCGAAGGCATGGAGAGGAAAAAAACTCCCTTTTAACAGGAAGAAACCTCCAGCAGAACCAGGCTCAATGTGAGTGGCCATCTGCAGAGGCCAACTGGGGTTCAAGGAGACAGAAGCAGTGATACAAAAGACAAGGCGGCACCGTCCAGGAAACACAATGTGGCCCCGTCCAGGTGATGTAACCAGAACCAGGCTCAGTGTGAGCAGTTATCTACTGAAGCAGACTGGGATGCAACAAGACAGAAGCAGACATAGAAAAAGGAGCAGAGATACAAAAGGTAACTGTCAACTAGCTCCACTAGCGGCCCCATCTAGGAGACACACAGCCAGGAAGACGAGCTCCGAGGCAGCAGCCATGTCAGAGGATTTGGCGAGCTTATCCAGCCAGTCAAAGAAACAGGCTGACACTGAAAAACAGGCCGATCTCCAACATCCACAAACAAAGCTGTTGATGGCAGAAGCACAGCTGATATGTCTCTCCAGGATGGAGTCACAGCCAAGATATGCCAACGGCATAAAGCTTCCACCATGTCACTTCACATAGTTGTGTTCAGGTTAATGAACTGCTTTGGCAGTCAGTCACGGATAATGCCCAAAAGTTTATTTTGGACATAATCATCAGAGAACCATGCTCTCATCATTTGGTTCATCCCTTACATTACTTGTGGCAAAATTTAAAGCAGTTTTAAAGAACCTTCAGTTTTGGTTTATTTTTGCTTCCTCCAGTGGACAAAAGCTGTATTGTTTTGCCTCAAGGAAGACAGCATTTCCCATGACGACCACAGTATAACTTCGTAAATTCCTGATCTCCTGGTCGCCTGCAGTTGGATTGAAGTACATCTCTGTTTCCAGTGGCTGTGAAAGATAATCAGGTAATGAATCTAATTGTGGTGAAACAGTTTCATCTGACGATGTTGAAAATAATAGATGTGTAGCTTTGATTTTGTACCGTATTTCTGCACTGCCACCTCCCCTCACTCCCCCCTCCTCACCTGATTAATAATCAACTAATGTGCTGACAAGTTTACAGCCTTGAAACAGATAAATAAGTCATATTTGATACTTTCATAGTAAACAGGTGTATAGATACCAGCAGGAAGGAGCTGTATTGCCTGAAAATGCTGGTGACAATTCCCAGTCATCCAGGTCATAGTCATAAAAAATAGTCTTCGTTTTTTCACTATTTTGAATTGTCTGAATATAAATCCTGCACAGTTTGCACCGATATACAGTCTCTAAGGGAAACTTAGATTGACTTCTGTCTTAATAATAAATGAGAAAAGGAGGAAGTGAAGTATGCCGTAAAGCAGTCTGTACATTTGGAGTTGTTCTGTGTGGCAGGTTTACTGCCACCCTCCTCAAAGTCTCAATCAAAGCAATACAGACCCAATCAGGTCATGACAGAGAGGTCATTATACTAGCTGGAAGTCAACTTATAATCAAATAAGTTATGAAAATATTTTATTAAGGTTGAAAAGTTACTTAGAGTTGGTTTTACATTGTTGTAAAGTCAGAAAATGTTAAAATGTTTATTGGCCAACATTTTTCAGGCACTTCACTGTAGAATGTCAGTAGCACTGGAGAATGTCTGTTGACACGAAGGGTGTTACTGAAAAAAGAAGATAAACAATGGCATAATCTAGTGCTTTAGAGGACGATAAAGGCCACTGGTTGTTGGACATTAGTTGATGGCTGGTCAACCCTGAGCATGTTCGCAATTTGCCTTCCAAATGTTGGCAGCCGGTGAGAAAGACTGCATGCAAACTAGGATGAGATAATATGAACTGGGTCTGTGTGGGCTGTGCAGCTGTTATATGTGATGGTGAAACGTCTAAACTACCGGGAAAGCTGAATATACAATAGCAGCCATTCAAAATGGCCCTTTCCAGTCAAACGCCAGCCGAATGACAGCCCACCTCCCTCCAACTCCCGGCGAATTCCCCTCCTACTTCCAGCCACTGGAGTGACCCCCTCTTGCATATTTTTAACTCAGACTTTACCCTTTCACTGCATTACCGGGTCTGACCAGGAGATGATGCTTCTCTTTAGATCTTAATGTCCACAAATCATGACAGCAAGAATATTTTAGAACAAATATTGATGTTTAAAAAGAAATTGTAGGTGCCAGCTAAGGCCCCATCAAGGAAAGTGGGGAAATCTTTAAATTTGGCTATTATTGTATTCAGTAATGACATAATGTTCTGCTTTTTTCTGTTCTTTTATGCAAATTGAAAAAGAAAATTGTGCACAGGGAAAAATTGTGTTGACAAAATTGGCTTAATCTCAGCTGATTTTGATTATTACACATTGCAAAAACCATCTAGACATAAGTAAACATGCCCTAGAGCAGAGGTCTTCAACAGGGGGTCCACGACCCCTAGGGGGTCCACAGAGGTACTGCATGGGGGTCGTGAAAGTTTTGCTCATTAGACTTTTTTTTATTTTTTTATTCCCCCCTGCAATTTTTCAACTAATTGAAATGTCTTTAAATCCACATTAACATGAATTCAACAGACTGTATTAAACAGATAAATGGAAGCAGAAGATGTCTTTCAATCATCAATGCACACATTCAGCGACACACAGGAGCTCTTTCAAGCTGGGCACCGTTTCATTCACAACACCTGTCCCATCAACCAGGAATCAGAATCAGGAATACTTTAATAATCCCAGGGTGAAATAACTTTCGTTACATTACTCCATCTGTAATAGAGTGACTATAGGACCAGCTTGATATAACACAATTTCATACAATATATATAATGAGGGGGCCCCGCTCCATCTCACCATCAGTTTGGGGGTCTTTGGCCTGGAATACGTTGAAGACCCCTGCCCTAGAGAGTCTGGACTGACTGTTTTTCAGTTTGCATATGCCCCAAACCCACAACTTACTGACAGATCTGCTTTATCATATTGTGGGGCATCATGTTTCTAAATAACAGGAGGGATTTAGGAAATTTGTGGCCCGAGGCAAAGACAGGCAGGGGCCCCTCTGAATTCAGAAGACAACACATAAAACAGCCCCATTATTAACATACAGAAATGTTAATAGAACATACATACATTATTTGTTCTATGTTTTGTCCCTTGCTTCTTGTTCCTTTTTTTTGTTGTTTTACTCTCTGTTTGGTACTTAGCTGAATTTTCATGCTGTATATAAAAAGGAATGAAAGATTTTTTCCAAGCACTGAGCTCACTTAGCTGATTGCTCCTTCCTGTGTTTCCAAAAAGGCAAAAGTAAATAACCCAGTCCTTCTTTTCACTGTCGACAATCCATTATCTGCTTATCTGTTTTCCATTTTTCATTTGGATGAAATAATAGCTGCATGAATTATGACAGCAGACAAGATAGAGGAGAGCAGGAGGCGGGGTTACTAATCTACTTGCTCTGGAGAGCAGAGTTTGCTGCTTTTATATGTTTTCGCCAAAGTCTCCAGGAGCAGAAATAAAAAAAACTCATGAAATGAAACTGCTAGAGGGGTCTGAAAAGTCATTAAATATAGCAACAAAAGTGCTAAGTTGGCAACACTGCTCTTCACATTGTTTTCAAATGGTTTGCTGCTGTCTGTTTGGACCTTTCTGAATATGTGCAGCAAAAAGACTGATCCAATGGTGTGGACACTGAAGGGGGGGCTGAGACACACTTAATATTATAAGAGTTCTAATGGCATTTTAGCGAAAGGGTTTTTATCAAAAACATAATTAATGTGCACAAATAAGGAATAGATGTTTTAACCATACATGTAAACAGAGTTTTATGGGGCCCCCAGGAACTTGGGGCCCTAGGCAACTGCATAGTATTGCCTAATGGTAAATCCCCCCTGCTAAATAACACTCTCTGTCACCAGTTTGATGACCCCTCAGTTTGCATTGAGAAAACCTTAGTATTGACCAGCTCATAATCGCCTTAGGAGATGTACGCTGCAGGGGGTTTGAATACTTTGAAGAGCTTTTCTGTACCTTTAATTGTGGCTTTCCTTTCCTTCTTAGTTTTACCAAACTATTAATAAAGTTGCATCTGTTGTTTCTTTCTTCTCTGTTCAAGGAGGCATTGTGTTTAATTATTCACAGGTTTGTATTTCAATGTTCCTTATCGTGTCGTATTCTGACAATTATTCAAGGTAGATTAGGTCATACTGCGTCTCTAAAAACAGGTCATCCTTTTAGGCATTTAGTGGGTCAGCCAGACACCTTTCTAGGAGATATACACAGCTGCAATCATGTCGTGGTTCCCACCATGCAAATTCACACACAAACCTTGCAGCCCTGCTGCTCTGCTGTAAGTCCATCTGTCAAGCAGCAGACCATAAAAAAGTCTTCAACATAGAAGAGCAGCAATTTAACTTTGGATTTTTCAGACTCTAATTTACATGATAATGAGCAAGTGCAACGGTTTGATGATGAGGATATGATTAGTCCTCAGATGAAGCAAAGCGATTCATGAGAATGTATCTCTGAAGTCTGCTTTCCTGGAACAAAGACACGGTTGTAATTAGGCATGGAGTCTCAGAGAGGTGGAAAGAGGCGGGGCTGAAGAAGTTTTTGATGTGATGCAATAAGAGCAGATCGTCTGAAAGATACATGGTTAGAAGACAGGTTACATAGAGCACTGTGTTTACTTACTCTCCATTTCACTAAATAAAAATGATTTTCTTTGCTGTTTTTGTCCCATTTCTTCCACATACTTCAATCCATTTTGCTGGGATTTACTCTGGTACACAAAAACAAACGAGTGAAACAAATAATTATGTGAACCTCGGCCTCATTCAGACCTGCTTTTTTCTCATCCCAGTAGCTTCATCTGCCATCAGCACTTTTGCTTATAGATATTGAAGCTTGGCTTGTTTTTCAGTGTAGTCCTGTTTCTTTGACTGTGATTAACTGTATGGCTCTCTTTCATCCTGGCTCGGGGGCTAGGCTGCATGGCTGTGTGTTTTCTGGATGGGGCCACCTGTGGAGCTGGTTGACAGTTACCTTTTGCATCTCTGTTTCTTTCTGTATGTCTGCTTCTATCTACCTGAACACCAAGTTGGCCCCAGCAGACCTTGAGATGACATGCTGTGAATTGGTGCTATATGAATAAAATACGTTTAATCATATGTTCTTGATTAGTTCACTCTGCAACAGGGTGAAGTGATGCACCCATCATGTCTAGCACCTCCTGTACATGCCTGATTGACCAGGTTTTTCTATCAATATATATTTTCCTCTCTTATGGCATCAGCATATTCCAAGATGATAATGCCAAATAGTGAAAGAGTGATTCAGGAAGCATGAGACATCTTTTTCACTCACGGATTGGCCATAACAGAGCCCAGACTTTAACCCCATTGAAATATGGCACAGTGGTCAGACTCTAGTCATTGATGCTAGATCTTTGTTGAAAGATTGATGCACCACTGGAGAAAATTTATCTTATGGAAACACTGTAGGGAATCAATGCTGCAACCAAAGCTAAAGACTGTCCCACGAAATATTAGAGAGTAACCCTTTTTTGTGGCCAGCAGTGTATAAGAGGGCACAGCAAAGATACTGAAACTTCTAGGATGCATTTCTATTCTTCTACGGTAACATCCACTTTGGGTTCTGTCACATGACATCCCTACTGAGGTATGTAATTGCAATACGACAAAGTGTGAGAGGTTTAGTGGGTTGAATGTTTGCAAAGTAAAGTTTAACAGAACCAGCCCCCTGTGGTGAGCTGACACAGGTGGTTCTGACACCCGACTCTTAACTGAAGTGATGAAGCAGCTGCCAGTGGCAGAAAGTCTGCTTCCCCGCGGTGCGAGTGCGTAGGCTCCATCACAGCCTGCTGATGATTGGGACGAGGAAAACCCTGAACACAAGGTGACAGAATACTACTTAAAATTTGTTTTTCAGCTCTTGCCACATATGAAATGGGAGCTTTTTTGTTATCATTCCTTTATGCCAAGGTCTGCCTCCTAGCAAGAGAGACCACGTTTTTTTCCTCTTTGGAATCTTGCAAAGGAGTTTGTTTTTCAAATGCATCGTTGCTTCAGGTTCAAGTAATAATAGATGCAGTCATTAACTATTAACCAGCTCTCTTTCATTCATGCAGAAACTCTGTTGTCTTTCAAGGCCATTTAGTGAGAGGTTCCTGAGGCAGCGTTGCAATGAGGGCTCAATAAAAGGGGAGGAATTAAAGTATCATCTTTCACCGCCTTGATTTCACTAGACTGTCCACGTTTTAATCTAAATGGGTTCTAGTGCAAATAACATTCAAGAAAATTAGATTGTGCTGCAAGTTAATGATATAGCTACAAGAAGTCTACTGCAGCAAATCGCTGGGCATCAAAGTGTGGCCTGAAACTGGGCCAAAAGAATGTGGGGCGAATGGAGCCTGGAGCTGCAGTGCGCCATCATTTTGATCAGGTTAGAATATCCAGCAGCTATTTAGATCAACTGTACTATGGGGCAATATGGAGGTGACACAGGAACTGGTAAACATTTAGAGAGGATTCGTTTAGCTCTTAATGTCAGTAAGAGTTTCAGATGAAACTAAGAGTTTTAAGTTTTTAACATTTGTTAAAAAAAAATGAATCAATTTAGTTTCTACCAAAATGATGAAGTTTCTAATTTTGCATCAATAATCAATAATTTTTTTCATTTTGAACCCATAATAAGAGTGATAATATATAAAGCAGCTAGACTAATGTACTGTAGGGCTTGCAAACCACTAATCAGTCTAGAAAGGAGCAAGTACAGCCCTGTTTTAAAGGTGAGACTAATGTTAGCTGAAACAGGTTTCAGCCAATCAGATAATGACGGATGTGACACAAAGTGTCTTTTTAAAAACAAAACGAAAAGGTGTTACAACAGCAAGTTGCTGAAATTTAAGCAGTTTTCTTAGAACAAAAAGGGCATCACTAAAACATTGCTCTGTTGCAGCTGAAATATTGACTGTAATGGTTTTGCTGCTACAACTTTTTAATCTCCAACTTTTTTTTCCCACGTCACACTGGCAGTGTATAGAGAGGCTCTGACTAGGCAGGGTGGGCAGATCTGCACAGATATTTTTCACTTCTATCTCTGTGCTATACACTAAAACAACTTCCCACATCTGACTTGGACAGATTATGAAGAGTTATTAAAGAAAAGAGGAAAAACCTGGCACATTCTATAAAGCAAAGCCTCATTTAACGGGACTGTGCAGCACCTGAAACTAGAACAGGTAATGTTCATATGACTATAGTAAAAACATAATGAGATCTACATCTAAAGAAAAACACTGGAGAGAGATACACCACGGTTACCTGCTCCACCTGCTCCTCGTTATTTTCTTTTCTTTGAGGCTCAAAGAGGATCACTATTTTACTATTGTACTGTTTTTTCTCCTCCTGAAAGTTTTTTTTTCTCACAACCATTGACTTTGCATGTAAACCAGCTGCTTCTGCTGCTTTAAGCACGTTAAGGTGTGAACGTAGCATGAGGGATAAACTTTTTTTTAATTGAGTGGAATCTTGACCAACAGAGCAAATATTTGAGTTTGAGATACAGTTTATTTCCACCGTCCTCCGGCGTTGCTACCCAAGCTTGACCAATTTCTTTTTTCCCCACAATGAACCATGGAAAATAGAGGGAAGTTTTTATTCCTATAGTTAATGGTTTATTTTTAAAACCACAAACATAATTTTTCCTCAGACCTAAGATATTACCACATTTTTTCCTTGACACCTGAACACTTATTTCATGAGGACGCCCTAAAATAACCCTGTAGAATAGATTAGTTAATAATGATAACTAACTAATGGTTAGCAACAGATTGTGTGACATTGTTTCAAGCATAGCAAAACCCATCTAATGGTATATTAATGATAAGTGAACTGACAGGTTTTATTGTGACTAAAGTTTAACAGAAACAAAAAAAAAAAGATAAATAATGAGGAAGTGGTCATTAACTGAGGGTTTATAGCATATTAAGTTTATCATTAGCTATTGTTTAAGCAGCAATTAGACTTGATCCTTACCTGGTTCTTGAGTGATTAGCAATTAACTAACAATGCTAATAATTGGGTACACTATTGTCTGGGTATTTTTAGAGTGAGGAAAACAAGTACTTGAACACTCTGCTCTTTTGCAAATTCTCCCACTTAGAAATCTTGGAGGGGTCTGAAATTCCCATCTTGGGTGCATGTCCACTGCGAGAGAAATAATCTTTAAAAAAAATCCAGGAATCAGAATGTATGATTTTCTAAATATTTATTTGTAAGATACAACTGCAAATAAGTATTTGAATATATGCTGTTTATCAGCTAGAATTTTGACCCTCAAAGACCTGTTAGTCTGCCTTCAAAATGTCCACATCCACTTCATTTATTATCCTAAATTAGATGCACTTGTATGAGGCATTTAGCTGCATAAAGACACCTGTCCACCACATACAATCAGTAAAAATCCAAATACTAGATGGCCAAGACCAAAGAGCTGTCCAAAGAAACTAGAGACAAAGTTGTACACCTCCACAAGGCTGAAAAGGACAATGGTGAAATTCACCAAGCAGCTTGGTGAAAAAAAGTCCAATGTTGGAGCAATCATTACAAAATGGAAGAAGCATGAAACATGACTGTCAGTCTCCCTCGGATTGGGGTTCCATGCAAGATCTAAAATTTTGGGGTCTCAATGATCCTAAGAAAGTTAGAGCATTGAATATGGGTTGTGGCAGGGTCTTCCAACATGACAATGACCCGGAGCACACAGCAAGGATAAGCAATGGAGTGGCTCTGGAAGAAGCATTTCAAGGTTCTGCTGTAGCCTAGCCAGTCTCCAGACTTAAACCCAATAGAGAATCTTTGGAGGGAGCTTAAACTCTGTGTTTCTTAACAAAAGTACAGAAACCAGACTGATCTAGAGAACATCCGTGTGGAGGAGTGGGCCAAAATCCCTCCCGCAGTGTGTGCAAACCTGATGAAAAACTACAGGAAGCGTTTCACCTCTGTCATTGCAAAAAAAGGCTACTGTACCAAATATTTAAACATTGATCTTCTCAGGTCTTATTTGCAGCTGTATCTTACAAATAAATAGTTAAAAAATCCTACATTGTGGTTTCTGGATTTTTTTAATATTATGTTTTCCACAGTGGACATGCACCTATGATGACAATTTCAGACCCCTCCACAAATTCTAAATTGGAGACGTTGCAAAATAGCAGGATGTCCAATACTTATTTTCCTCACTGAAAGTAATTGTTAACCCAGCACTTTGACCTATTTAAGCTCTTGGTTTAGCATAAACAACATGTAGGTTGTACCGATGGAGATGACACACTGGTGCTGTATAAGTGATAGAAAAAAAGTCATTGCGCTAATATGCCTACATTTTCTTCAAGTAAATCAAAACAGAACAAAGTTATAGTTTTTGGACTAATAGAGCTTTTAAATGTTGACACCCGGCTTCAGATAATTAAACGAGAAAGCAGCAATCAGGCTCTAAATCTGGGTGTAGAGATGGACTCAGACATGAACCTTTAGAGGCTCATATAGACAGGAACAAAGTCAGCCTTCTATCACTGGAAGAACATCTCCAGGATTAAAGGACTAAAATCACCTATAGACCTTTGAAAAATAAATAATTTGTGCATCTTTTGTAGAATTGGTCATTGCAGCTGTGTCCTTACAGACCTGCCTAGAAAGTTGATCAGACAGTTGCAGATGATCCAAAACTCTGCTGCCCATGTTCTCACTAGAACTAAAAAAGTAGAACACATGAGCCTAGTTCTAAAATCCTGCTTCTGGCTCCCCGTTTCTCAAAGAATAATATCCTTCTGTCAGGCTAGAAATCACTGAAGGGCTGAGCTTCAAAATATGTTATAGACCTGTTGGCAGTGGATCAACAGCCAGACCTCTTGGGTCTTCTAACTCTAACTACTCTGTAGAAGCAGAACCAAACATGGAGAAGCAGGCTCTAGTTATGCTTTACTAATCTGGAACAAACCCCCAGCAAAAATATAAGATCTGTTTAGTGAGACTTTTTTACTGAGCTATCCTTCATTGTACATTTATCCTCTTATATTATTAGTCCAGGACTTTGAAGTGTCTGTTAATATACTTGCCTTGTCTTTACATTGAAGCATGATCAGAACCTCATCGATGGGTAATGATGAAGTAAGAGTTTCTCCTGTCACGATCGGTTTAGGGAATCTGACCCACGTGCAGAGAAACCACTCAGAGAACACGGAGAAAAGTTTAACAGGTTTATTTGTAGTAATGAGAACAGGGGTTGGATCTGGAACTCAGTGAACTGGTGAACCGGAACTGGAAAGTCTGATGGGAAGATCACAAAGATCAGTTCAGGGACCCTGGGAATTGAGACTGTGGTTTAAATTATGCGGAAGAGGGATTCACGTTAGAGGGGGCTCTTGTCAATCCTTGAATCCAGTCTGTGTGGGATTATCCAGAGAAGAGGGAACTCGTTGGAGAGCGGACAGGTAGACATATGTTGGACCCGGAGGAGTAATGGAGCGGACTGTCACTTGGATTTCCGATGGGAACTTGAATGGATCATGTGGAGGTTTTCCCCTGCTCAGTGTAAACTCAGTAAGTCCTAGGAAGGCTTCTCCCATAGAGCAAAGACAAAAAACAACATAAGTCTCAGAGAAACAAAGCTCAGGTTAGAGTCAGCTAATCTCAGCTTGGCTTGAGTACCAAAAACTGGCAAACACTCTAGCGTCGAGGTAGTGACAGCCCACTGCTCAAGTACTCCTCCAGTAATGACCCAACGAGCCGCAGGTGTGCAGGGAGGCCCAACGAGGACAGGGCACCACCTGGTGGTGGAGAGAGAAAAACACAGAAACTGGATTCCTAACATCTCATTGATAAATTCCTATGTAAAAATGGACTTCTGTGATTTTTTTTAGAACCTAATCAGGTGACTCAAGTACAATAACTTCTCAGAAGGAGGAGTTTAAACGACTAGATGATGTCATCTTTAATACCAACCTGTGGGATGAAAGTTTTTTTTATTTTCCTCCATCCCCCCCCCTGTCCTCCCTGTCCTGTCTTATCTATAGCTTTAATAAACTGCTGCAGAGTTGAGGGGGAAGGAGCCTCCTGCCAGTCCACTGGGTACTGCTGAATAAGCTTTGTCCCAGTAGGAGGTGAATCTCCGACAGAACACTTACTAAATGCTCTGTTTTGATTTCCTGTCAGTTCATGTATACACCCCCACCTGCTAGTTCAGTTCGAGGCGATTAAAGCAGACTTTCCCATCAAGTTAACAGGAAGGACTAGGAAATTATGAAAGGGAATACATTCATGAAAGAATTAAGTGCTGATGCACTCATAATAAATCTGGCAGGATATGAAAAATGCTTGAAGAAACTACAACTCTGTGTGTTTCCTTTTTTAATCTTCCTACAAGCATATTGCTTTACCTTTGCTGAACCATATCTTCCTCCTCCTGAGCTATGCCTTTGAAATGTGTGCAGAATGAGGATCGGAGAGCTTGTTGAAAAATGCATGAATGTTTCAGTCGTTCTAAAAATCCTACTGTTATGCATAAATGCTGACAGAAAAGTAAACGTTCAATCTATAGGCTCATTTTTGTTCCATGTTTACTCTGAAAAAGTTATTTCCAAAAAAACTCTAAGAGTTGGGATTGGTTCTATATCTTTATCCACACAAAAACACACCAAACTAACTCTGTTAAACCAGGCATCAAAAATGACTTTCCTGTCTCTTCTAAATATAGGCTTACCTAATGTGTAATACTTATAAACGAATTCAATCTGGGAAGAGGGTCGGCAATATATGCAACAGAAAAGTGCTGCAACAATCAAATTATATCTTGGTTGGTTAAAGATGGTGACACCAAACTTTTTTGTGAGTAAAAGCTAAAGGATGAGAAAAGTGAATTTCACCGGATTCAATTCAATTCAGTTTATTTCTATTGCGCCAATTCACAACACATGACATATCCAAACACTTTACAGTTCACCAGATCATCCAGTCAAATTGTTTCAAAGTTTTCTATCTAAGAAAAACCAGTTGATTGCATCGATTCATTGACTTAAAAGCAACCCCTCACTCTAAGCATGCTTGTAGCGACAGTGGAGAGAAAAAACTCCCTTTTAACAGGAAGAAACCTCCAGCAGAACCAGGCTCAGTGTGAGCGGCCATCTGCTGAGGCCGACTGGGGTTCAATCAGTTTGACTGTATGATCTGGTTGAATTGTCTCAGTAAGTGCCATGAGATGACATGTGTTGTGAATTGGCGCTATATAAATTAATAGAATTGAACTGAATTAATTGAGCATGGATAGATTAGAGCTAGAAAGCTTTACGCCTAGAAGGGCTGTGTATTTCTGATCAAACTATTCATACATTTTAATCTTGGGTCAAAAAAGTTAATAAACCAAAAACATTGTAAATAAACAAAAACATAGTTTTGATAATGATCTTCTTCGGTTATTTTATAGGGTATTTATTGAAACGTGTCTCGATAAGGTTCATCCTGATACATTAAAAAGAATACATGTAGCGCATTTGCTCTGGAAAACCTCCTGAGATCTGAAAAATAGCCTCTTGTTGTCTTGTTGTCGGTTCTTTGCTGCCACCTAGCATTTTAGAGGTTAATATTAGAAAATGAAACCCACTTCTTTAAATGTAAGATCAGTACCAATAAGATACTCTAGTGAAATATTGCATTGTTTGATGTCTTACATTCTTTTTCTTGCTTCTATTCTTTTGGGTTTCATCCTCTTTGCAGGTATAAGATTGCTGGTCTGAGTGAGCTTCCTGTCACAGAGAGGATCTTTGCTGGTGGCAGGTCTGATCCATGTTGCTGCACACAGGTGACTAGTGTGTAAATAATCAGGCAAAGGATCATCTCCAGCCAAAGACCTAAACCAGCTAAATATCATTCTTGTTTAAATTTGTCTTCTTGTGAATCTCTTTAATGTGGACTGTTATTGTTTCAGACAGCCATGGAAGCTCAGTTTATCTCTGACCTTCATGGAGAAGGTCTTCCTTATGTGCAGCAGTTCTCAGTCTTCATCACCTGCCTGCCCGCTCTCCAGCCCCACCGGAAATCCAACGTACTCCCACACATTCTCCTGGACCTCTGGGGTTAAGTCTGCAAACCCCACTGAATCTAACTCCTACAGATTCATGCATACGGCTAAAATGAGCTGCTTGCTAAAGGTCATGGCTGGGGACGACCTTAGAGATACGATATAGTAAGGAGCTTGGTTTTCTGGAGACACTTGCAGTAGAGCCGCTTCTCCTCCACAGGCATCTTTATCTGATGCCTCCTGGACGCCTCCCTCTGAGGTGTTCCAGGCACCTATTACCAGGAGGAGGACCAGGGGACGACCCAAGACCCCTTGGAGGGACTATAGCCCCTTTTACTTTACCCTCCAATCCGTGCCGAGTTCGGACAAAGCTTGGACCTGTTAACCGCGCCGATCAAGGTTCCTTATAACCATTTACACATCACACTTGCACAGTTCCTCACCTCCTAGTGACAATCTATGGTACTACTGCTCTCTATAGGTAAACAAGCAAATCAACATGGCGGCGCCCTTAACATTCAGGAAGTATGGTTATAATTGTGATATTTCATTGTTCGTGGAAAGTCAGACGAAGAAGGCAGCCTTTGGTGAAATTACTTGACGGAGTCGGCTTTTGGGAAGTGGATACGACAAATGATAGTCTAATCAGGACTTACAGACGCAAGAAACAACGACAGACGTTAAGGATCATCACACTGCTAAGCAGAATCATCACTAGAAATACTAGGGAAGCTAGTATTTTAATGAATGTCTGAAATTTCATGATTACGGAGGCTGACTGTAAGGAGATGATGCGATGTCTTCATGCTCTCTTTGTTATCTGAGAAATGAGCCAGAACTGAACCGCGCCGAGCCCTACTGATGGGCTAGTACCAGTTTAGCATGATTAGGTCCAGTTCTGTTGTTATTTACACTCAAACGTAATATTAGTTACCATGCTGCTAGGACCGTAAATGGGGTTTATGTCTCTATGCTGGCCTGGAGCGCCTCAGGCTTCCACCAGCAGAGCTGGAGGCAGAGTCTAAGGAGAGGGAATTCTGGGAGTCTGTACTGAGGTTTCTGGGCCGCCACCCATCCCAGACGACAAGGTCAGGAAAGAAAACATTCTCAGATTTGAGTTTTTTTAAGTGCATTTTTTTGTAATTGCATTATACAGATCACTTACTCTTCACTTCAACCCAAAACAAACAATCACTCTGACCAATAAAGATGTTGCTAATGTCCAGCAGACCAATAGAAATGCAGCTTTGCTCCTCACTCCGGAGGAAAGTTTGGCTCCAGAAGTGAGGAGAATCTGAAAATAAGAAATAAAGCAAATTGAACTATATAGTTTTAAAAAATCATTTAAGATTTAAATCAAAATAAATACAATATGCAAACATAAATTTGAAAATAAATAAATAAAAATTCTGAAAACCCCCTGCAAAGTTGCTCTCAAAATATTTTTTCTGGATTAAGTTTTTTTTTTTTCTGCTTCATTTCTAAATTGCATTGTATTAAATTTACATTTACAAAAGATATTTGTTTCCAACAATAATGTAATAAAATTCCACCCATATCAAATCTGTTTAATTTGATTGGCTGTGCTACAGCTCATGCACACATATGCATGGAGTGGAAGGTCTCCAGTTGTTAATAGAGGATGAGTGAAAGTTCGTTGTTTTTAAGATATTAGCTGATTTACATTATCAAGTTAAAAGGTTAAACTGATTGTGTAGAAATCCAAATCAAGGCTGATGTGCTGGAATCCTTGTTTATTTATCACTTTGTTTTGGTTTCCCGCAGATATTCAAATAGAATGCAATAAATTTTTCGGCTGAAACACAGCCAAAGGTGTAAAAGATAAATGAGAGTAAAATTTGTCTTAAACATTTAGAAGTTGTTTCTATTTTAGCATGGATGGTAGACAGATGATTGGTTCTGACCTAGAACCAGCAGATGGGTCCATCCTCTGACGGTCAGTTATTGGGCTTTCCATTTGACACATGGCAGGTCACGCCAACACATCACAGCCCCCTTTTTCCTTTTAGTAATACACACCTCTCACCCTAATGATGGTGATTAGCTGTCACACTCTGCACCAGGCTGTCATGTTGAAAGCCTCAGCTATCCAGTGCAGTCCGCTTCCTCCGGGTGCCACAGGTGGCCGTTCCAATAACAGCCTGTCTCTAACCAAGATAGACGAGAGGCCAGAAATTAGATCAAAAACAGCCAGCTTTTCTCTCTCTCTCTCTCTCCCAATGCAAGCACACAATAGGATGTGCTAAATATGGAACTATGCCTTTGCTGTGTCTTAATTCTCACTGTATTTTCTTTTTTTTTTAAAGTACCCAATTATCCCCGTGCCTCATGAGAGGTGACCCAATACGGCCTCGTGTCCCGGGAGGGTGTAAAGAAGTAGGTCTCATTATGATGAGGTCAAGAAGGGAGTTTCCTTCAGTGAGGGAGTGACTCCATCAGCAGGGTGGTGGGGATGGATGAGGTTCAAGGTGCAGAAAGATTCAGAGAGGGAAAATTGATGAAAGAGGAGCTGAGGGGCATGACGCCCCTCTGTTAATGCCAGGGAGAGATCAATGATGAAACATTATAGAAATGTACCTGGAGAGGCCACCGATGACTCCTCTGATGATGGGTACTGACATAATTTAAATGTGACTGAGAGCATCTCTAGGATTGGGATCCGACAGTACTGGGCAAAATCTATGGAATTTTGTTCCATTATTCTTGCAAGCTAAGAACAATTTTTTTTACTAAAATATGGAGAAACGAAAATGCAAGTTTGAAAAATCTTTTTGAGAGTAACTGTTTTTTTCTAATATACATCTTTGTTTTTTACAGATTAATATCTTAATTTTTTCAAATGTATATTTTTACAAATACAAACATATTCTCTTTGTTTCAAGCCCAATACAAACAAATGAAGCTCTAGCGGAAGTTCAATTGAAGAAACTCTGGCTTACCTCCATCCAATCAGAAGCTGATCTGTCTCTGATGCGAGCCAATCAGCTTTGAACTACTCCACCACGAAGCCCAATCAGCATCCTGCTTTCACTTTAAAAGCACCTTCAAATCCTCGTCCCAGCCCGCTATCCAGCAATCGCAATGTTGGATTTCGATTCAGACGACAATTCACCCACCTCCATCCCCTTCTCCACCATCGTAGCTGAATCGTCCTTCACGACATGACTTCTACCTCAACCTCATCAGAGAGTATTAATCCCAGTTGTCACCATCCCTCGCCTCATTGCAATTGGTCCGGCAGAAGACCACCATGTTGAGCCCGGTTCTGCCAGAGGTTCTTCCCAAAGGAGAGTTTTTCCTCTCCACTGTCGTTTCATGCTTGCTCATCATGGACAGTTCTAGTACCTGCATCACCAAGCAGGACCTCTATATCACGAGTCTCTGAGTGAAGCCCCGGTGTCAGCTCCCTCAGTCTTCTAGTCCCACAATTCAGCTCAAGCTGATCACCTCGTCAAGCAGCTCTAACTAAACCACCACCAGTTTCAGGCCAGGGGGAACATCCCTATTCTCATTCATCTACTTATGCATGTTAAAGCATAATTCAGCATGAATGTTCCTGCCGAGGTCTGAGCGCCAAAGACTATACTTTCATATCAATAAAATTCTTCTAATTATCTTTTCTCTCTGTGTGAGTTTTTCAGATTGAAATACAATGCTGTTGCTAACTTCCAGCAGACCAATGAAATGTTTTTTCACACCGGAGGAAAGCTTGCCCCCAGAAATGAAGAGAATGTAATGTGGTAAATGCAACATGAAAAGAATGCAATTCCTAAAACTCAATATGAAAAACACTTGATGTGTGAAAAAATGTAAATAATTCAAAATAATCTAGGAGCGAAATTACTCTCAAAACCTTTTTACTTAAATGTTTTAAAAGTTAATTTTTTTTTTTTACATTTTTATCAAGAAAATGTGTTTGTTGCAACAATGATTAATGATATTCGTTATGGTATTTCTATAAGAGGTTGCAAAGTTTTTACATCTGCAAATTTATTTGGTGCCCATATTAAGTGCAAAGTCTTTCTTCCAGGCTGGATATTTCATTCACCTTTTTGCACAAATGATGGCAGAAAAATATTAATTCAGCAAATAATATACAGGTTATCCTACTTAAAAAGATTTGGTCTGTAATTACCAACATAGGTTTAGCTTAAATAACCGTGTGACACTATGAGAAGGAAAATCCAGGAAATCACATTGTTTGATTTAAAAAAAAAAATTCTGTAAATCCTGGTGAAAATAAGTCTTGATTCAATAAGAGAAGTTCAATTCTGTTTTTCATTCATTTTATTCCTCTTTATATGAGTCAGAGTCTGCTTCTGACACCACTGGAATGAATTCATTCCTAGATAGCCTGAATTTTCCAATGATAAGTTCAGATGCTGCTGAGAAACTTGACTAACCATTAACGTGGAGGACGTCACACGTGCTGTGAGAAACATGCAAAATAACAAGGCTCCTGGCCCTGACGGATTTTCAGTGGAATTTTTAAAGAAATTTCAAGATAAACTGTCCCCTTTGCTGCTTGCTGTGTATGATGAATCGTTAGAACGTGGCACTCTGCCTCACATTTTAAGGCAGGCCTCCATAAGTGTCCTTTTGAAAAAGGATAAAGATCCAAATTTCTTCAGCTCATATAGATCTCTCTCATTAATAAATATAGATGCTAAGATCCTTGCAAAAGCTCTGGCCTCACGCCTGGAAAACATTGTACCAACTATTGTCTCACATGAGCAAACTGGGTTTATTAAGTGGAGACAGTTGTTTTTTAATGTCCGCACACTCCTAAATATTATTTACTCTAAAACTAACACAACAACACCTGAAGTAGTCATTTCAATTGATGCTGAAAAAGCAATTTGGACGAGGCAATGGGTTTTTTTCGTCTCTCCACAAGCAAACATCTTCATTAATTGCATCCAGTATAGTTTCTTCACTCTAACCCGTGGCACCAGAAAAGGTTGTCCCCTCTCTCCTTTATTGTTTGCACTAGTGATAGAGCCGTTGTCAATTTTTTTTTTAGATCCTCCTCTACTTTTACTAGGATTTCACGTTTTAGCACAGAATTTAAACTGTCACTTTATGCTGATGATTTATTGTTGTATGTCTTAGAACCTGCTTTTCCATCCCCACAATTTTATCTGTTTTCCAGAGATTCGGCTCTTTTTCTGGGTACAAAGTGAATATCTCTAAAAGTTAATTATTAACCTATTAACGCTTCAGCCTTAAAGCTCACAAAGTCAGATATTCCTTTTAATTAAAACTTGACTGGCTTTAGGTATCTCAGTATCAACATTGCTAAATGTTAAATTCTTTCTTTTCTGCTAATTTCTCACCTTTATTGTCCAAAGATAAAATAGATGGAGAAGTTTACCACCATCTTTAATAGGATGAAATAACGCAGTTGAAATTAACATTTTGCCCAAATTTCTGTTTTTATTTCACCGCCTCCCACTTTTCCTACCAAAAAAGTTTTTAATACAATTGATCAGACTTTCTCTAACTTCTTATGATGTGGAAAGGCTCCCAGGATCCGCAAATCCACACTCCATAGATGTAAGTTCAATGGTGGACTGTCACTTCCAAATTATTGGGCAGCTCACATTCATAAAATCTCGTTCTGGTTTAAATCTGCCGTGGTGCAAGTTGGAGGCACAGTCATGCGGTTCCTCATCCTTATCTTCCCTACTTTCGTCCTCTGTCCCATCTAACCTCTCTGGTTTTACAAACAATCAAGTAGTCCTTTCCACACTAAAATTTGGTATCAATTTAGGAGACAAATTTAAGGCAGTATCCACTTTAAACCCTACACTAAAAAATAATTTATTTCAGCTTTCATTTAAAGATCCAACCTTCCTAACATGGCATAATAAAGCCAAATAAAGACATCTTTTACAAAGATGGTATTTTTTGCAGCTTTGCAGATATCTCAGAAGAGTTTGATCTCCCACCTTCTCATCTTTTCCCATACTTTCAAAGTTAGACATTGTGCTAAAATTTTGTTTCCTCTGTCCCCCCTCTTACCGCCCACTCAACAGTGGGAGGAGCTTTTAAATCCTGACCAACTTCAAAAGTCACTTATTTAAAAAATTTATAATGAACTTCTGTCTTTTGACTGCTTGCCAATTACTAAAGGTAGGGATGCCTGGGTCAAGAACTTAAACTTGGAGAATGATTGTTGGGATGCTGCTCTTAAGACAATTTATTCAAGTTCATTCTGCGCCCGTCTTACACTTGCTCAGTTTAAAGTACTGTTTAGTGTCCCTTTTTCTAAAACTCGAGTGTCCCAAATGTATCCCAGCATCACCGACAAATGCAGCAAATGTCACCTCACCCTGCAATTTATCCCATATGTTTTATTCTTGTCCACTATTTTCTTGCTTTTGATACCATGTCAAAAATACTTTCTGTGGTTATAAAAGTCTCTGCCCACAGTGACACCGGAGGTTCCAGAGGACCTCAAGTGATTTACTTCTAACCAATTAGATATCTTAGCATTTACTTCATTACTGGCAAGATGCCGCCTTCTTTACATTGGAAGTCGACTCTAGCCCCTCCCAGTAACCAGTGGATCAATGACACCATGTATTTTCTGATTTACCCCTCCCTCCCCCTGTTTTTCATTTTATTTATTTATTTTTTTTCTTCTATCTTCTCTTTTTATTTATTTATTGAGTGGCTTTATTTATACTAATTATAGCTTAATTAGATTCTCAGCTATTTAGCTGTAACTATTAAGATATTTATTATCTTGCTCTATAATTGTTTTTTGTTATTTTTCTAATTTTTTATTATTTCAGTTGTGTGGTGTAGGCCTACTGTTCGTACCATTTGTTGATGGGTTGTAGACCTTCTACTGCCCTGTCCAGCTCTCCTGGAGTAACTGCCTGTCTACCTGCCAACCTCTGTAGGATCCAGCTAGCGCCTCATGCTAACAGTAGTGACAGTGACCCTGGCCAAATGCAAAACTGGTAAAAAAAAAATACAAAAAAAAGAGTCAGAAAAGATGAGGAGGGGGAAAAATGTCAGTGGCCTCCACCTGTAAAACCATTCCTGTTTTGATGGTCGTCTCGTTGTTGTCCCTCTAGAGCACCTGTTGTTAATTTCATTAACACCAAAGCAGCAGAAACTGATTAACAACCCCCTCTGATACATACCTGACTAAATCAATATCCCAGAAGTTTAATGAACTTGATGCTATATACTGATTACAAAGTGTTCTTTTAATGAGAAGTGTATATAGCTATAGATTCTGTATAAATTTCTAATTGCACCATCAACACCAAGTCAAATTCCTTGTAAGTGTAAATCTGATTCTGAAGTGAGCATATCTGAGGCAAGAAACTGACAGAACTGAAATTAGACCCACTCTGGACCTGCTTAGAAGAACCTACAAGGTTCAAGCTGTTAAAAACTGGACATTTAGCAGAAAGGTTGGATGGTGATGTTTTTTTCACGCTCAAATTGAACAATCATTCAGTCTTTTTGACACACTTTTAAAACAAAATGAGGAGTTAATGTAAAGCTAACACATCAAGGAACACTGAACTGAAACAAGGTGGTGGCAGTATCATGTTGAGGGTCTGGTATGCCCCCAGTGACCGATTGGATAAAATGACCTTTAGATTGAAGTGCCTAGATGTTTAATCATTGGACAGTGTCTCAACAGAATGATTTTCAAAATAATCTTTTTTTAATGATCAGTACTGGAGTTCATCTTGATGTTGAATTCCACAACATCCTGATCAAGATGAAGTTTGGCCTCCCTGTCTGTCCGCATCAGGTGACTTGCTCAGTGAGGTTTGCTAAATTAGCTTAAAGAGGTTAAAGATCGAAAAAAGCTTCACAGAAAGCAGCTGAAACGCCAGACGTCCCAGAAAACGGTGGGTGATTATCAGAAGCAGGACATCCTCATTAACTGGAACCACGCTAATGTTAGCTTAGCACTCCAACAAACCACTGGATATCTGTCTTTCTTATCCTGTTTGACCTTCTGCTTGAGAAGAAATTTTTACTGATGTCCTGAGAAAAAATCTAGATGTATACATATAGAAGAGACTGAGATTATGTGGATGCCATGAAGTAAGCTTCCATAAATTATTATTTTAATACTGATTGCAATTTAATTTCACTTTAAATCAGAATTCAAATAAACTTAAAAAGGAATCCACTGAACTTTGTTTCCAAGTTTGAAGACGTTTCTCTTCCCATCCAGGAAGCTTCTTTTAATTCAAAAGTCAGAAATAGTGTTGATTCCAAGGCTTCACAGTAGCCCAACAAAGTCTTGTTTTTCTTTAGAAAACATGCAAATTGAAACGGACAAACGGGTCTGCCCCTTTGGAACGGGCATTGTTTGGTTTCGTTAGTCTGCAAAGTAGCCATTCCAAATTTCCCCACTTTCCTTGATGGGCCCGACTGGTCCCCTACAATTCTTTTTTAAACATCTAAAATATTCTCTCTGTCATGATTTACGGACATTAAGATCTAAAGAGAAGTGTTAGCTCCTGGTTAGACCCTGTAATTCAGTTAAAGGGGGAAGTCAGAGTAAATAAGAGGAGAAGGCCAGTGGCTGGAAGTTGGAGGGGATTTTGCTGCCATTTGGTTGGCTTTTGACTGGGAAGGGCCATTTTGAATGGCTGCTACTGTAGGAGCTGAGGGGGGGAGCAATAGGAGGAGAGCTGAGTCATGGCAGCGTGGAGCTACAGAGATTCAGAGGGGCACTGAATCATCTGGAGCCTTATTGAGCATTTCCTCCATTTGATGTCATTATCGCCCCGGTGATCATCACCCTCATCATCAGGGCTGTCCCTGACATCCCATATTACAGGCATGGGAGAGATAAAGGAGCCGGACAGGAGGGGCACAATAAACAAGGGCACACCAATGGATTCAACGGAAATAAAGATGGAGGATTTAATCCGTTTTAGTTTTGAGGCAGAAACTAAAACCATTCAATGTTTTTTTTTGTTTCAAAATAAAGTTAAAGCACAAGGAAAGAACAATTGGCTCATGTTCCTTCTTTGGTCCAGAGTCTGTGGGTCATCCTCAACATCAGTTCACGACACAAAGAAACCATGAGAGCCTTTTTTATTATTATTTTTAATTCATTTCTGTTTTTATTAGAAATGGAACACATTTCAACCCAAGCACTTCGAGGAACAAGGTGCATCCAAAGCGGGATTCCAGATGTCCATTGCTGAATGCCGGATAAATGTTTCCTTCTCTCTTTTTGAACGGGGCTCGTTATTAAAGTCCTTATTCTGTGCAACTGATATTCACAGGTATTTACATTCAAATTAGTTTGCTTTAAATCAAGTTTCGTAGCAAAACAGAAAGCAACAAAATAACTAAAAAGTTAGAAAAAAAAACTTCAATTAAACAATATACTTCTTTAAAACAGAATAACATGAGAGAAATTGTGATTGCTTTACTTTGAACTGTAGGCACGTCATAAATAGGTGAGGCGTTTCTTCTTCTCCCCTCACTGCAGCTGATGTTTGTGTAAACAAAACCACCGAGCCGTCCTGCAGCCCTTTTTCTTTTAGGGGAAGGAAACTTAAAAAGAAATCGAAAGCGAATCAAGGAGGAAAAGAAACTAAAGGGTGTGTCAAGGCGTCCACTGCTCCAGCCAATCACAGACGCACTTTCTGGGATGATTTATGGCTCACAATGATAAGGTTCTTTGGCATAAAACTACAGCTCAGGTTTAGTTTTTTTGTTTAACCAACAGTTGAATAAATTCACAAATGCAGCTAAATGAGCATGGCAGCGTTAATAAGGTGCCAGGTTAGTGATGCTAAATGTCAGATTACATGGTACCTGTGTTGGGCAGGATCTGGTGCTGTACATACGTGCTTTTTTACAGACTCCTGCTTCATCTCTTCAGCATCAATGAGTGGGCGGAAGACAGTTCTTTGAAGCCTTTGTTTTGCCGGTTTTTGGCAGTTTTCTTTCCAATTGTGATCAAAAAAAGTTGGGTTTGAATCAACCGATGTGGATCAAATATAAAAACAATGAGAGAACAGTGTCTCTGTGACGGATCCATGGAGAACCGGATGCATGCAGAGGTTTTTAAACAAATGGATCCCTAATTCCAATTAGCATGGTTTTCATTTAGGTTTCATTTTTTTTATAACTGCACTTTAAAGTATCTATAATCAATGTTTAATAATTTGCTCTATGTTTAATTAATCAATTTAACATAATTCAAGACTTTACAAATTTTAAATTGCATTATTTAGTTTCTCCCAAAGAAAATCTGGGAATCAGGCGCTAACATTGTTAGCAACCTGTTAGGTTTTCTTTTTTGTTTTCGTTTTATTTAACTTGTGATTAAGCAAGTGAAAACTCACTTAAGGGGAAAACCAAGAAACTTTAGCTTAGCACCCTGCACCAGAGTCATTAGTCTTATATTAGATTAAATTAGATTAGATCAGATTAGGTCCAGTCCGATCATCTTTTTCTGTAATTAAAGCTGATTAAGGATTACAAGACAAAGAGTAAGAAATGTCAAAAATGGGCAAATGAGATGAAACTAAGCCAGTTGTAAACTCTGTGGTGACTAATTGGACTCCAATGTCCTGGACATTATTTTTAGGATGCTCTACGGGTCTGCTGAGACATGGAAGTTGCCAAGGTGACCCGTTTTCACCGTGATCAATTTATAATCTAGAGTGGCTGCTGTTCTGAGAAACAGGAGAGGGAGAAAAGGAAAGGAAATTACAGAACGTACTTCCTCTTGAAGGATGCTAATTTGGCACACTTCATGTCATTTAGGAGAGCATCAGTTAAAAAATAAAAATAAACCAACCCCACAAACTGCCCTACATCTGTGAAAGCACATGCTGATAAACGATTCCTCTAAGGCAAACAGGATTGTAAAGAATAGTGGAAAGTGCTCCGTGAGTGTCCTCTCCTCCGCTCATATCTGCAGCGCTGCAGTTTCTCGTCCCGCTGGATGGAGAGGGAGGTTCTCCTCCAGGAGGCCAGTCGGGACGCGTCCCCTGCAGGATGCTCGCCGTCTTCTTTTTCCTTCAGAGAAGCCTCTCATTGGGCCATGTTGAGTAGCCTAGTGGATTTATTGGGGTAGTTGATGGCCAGGCTGATGGCAGCAATGTTTTTCAGAGCCTGAATGATAAACAAAAAAATGCATCAGTGAGTATAACTCCAGAGTTTCTTCACAAACAACTGGGATGTTACATCTGAACAATGCCACCGAGCTGGGCTCAGTTTGGCTCTTTAAACCAGCTCAGTCCCATCAAAATGAAGAGGCTGTCCTTCCTTGTAAAGGTCTGCGGAGTTCTTGCCTAAACAGAACAGTTGCAACTTGTTTAGAACGGTTAAACCCGGGGATACGCAGTAGGATTTTTTCAATCTTTGCACGCAGCTACAGCTGCTACAGCTCACAGCTCACGATGTATGTTCTCACACTTTGCGACCCGACGCTCTGATGCGATCTACCTGCTTATGCTGTATGTGTAAAAACCACATGGGACTCCGCTCCGCAGTGAGATGGCGCTACTCAGAATCGTCTATCTGTAAGCCAAACGAGTTGAAGAGGAATATGAAGCTCACTAGAGTGAAACACGCTGCCTTGGCAATGTGTGCAATTTTGTGCTAAAAGCCCTTAAAAGAAAAGGCGACGACTTATTTAGACAAAGACATGGCTGAGCAAAAGTTGCTACTACGGTCTGTCAATTTTACAGAAAGAACTCCATCTCAATCGCACCCCTGCCATGCTTCTGTGTTTACATCTGAGAGGAGGAAGAAGAAGAAGAGTCCTTGTTTGCCCTCTGAGCGATTTGCCCACGGCCACCTCAGGACGGCCGACTGATTTTTGAACGTGTTTGATTTTTCTCCCGACCTCACGATTCCTGATCGGGAGGTGGTCATGAGAGCCTGATCGCCCCTCATTATCCCCTGTATGCTAGACTACGCAGCAGAGCGAAAGCCGGCCTGAATGAAAAATTCTCGCACGATTGGAGAATCGTTCCTGATTGGGAGGTGGAAGAAAAACTATTTAAGCTCCAAATGTTGGATCTCAATGAGCCACAGGACTTCTAGAACTCTGTTCTCTGGACAAGTGGCATTAAAGTGAACCCGTATGGGGAGCTGGTGTTAGACACAGAGGTGGAGCCATGGTGATGTGGGATTATTTTCCAACCAGGCAACCTTTGCCCCTTTTAGTCACTAAATAGCTCTTAAACTCTGAGTTTAAGTCTATTTCAAGGCGGAAGCTTTATGGAGTGAATTTTGTTCTATTTTTTTTGGAAGCAAAAAAAACTTTTCGTAAGTCAAAATGTATAAAAGCACAAGTGAAGCATGTAAAATTTATGCAATCCAAAAATAAAACTTAAAGAAATTGTAGCCAATCTTTTTTTTTTTCAAATTGATTTTGTCATTTTAATCTTTAAAATATTTCTTTTTTTATTACAGATTATAGATCTAAATTTTTTTTAAACTTTTATATTAACTTGTTTTAAATGTTGTTAACAGATTTTACTTTTTTTATATATTCTAAACGCATCTTCTTCTGATTGTTCCATGAATTGTATTCTTTTCAAATTGTGTTTTAAATTATATATTCTCTACTCTTTAAGCCCAATCCAAACACTCGCTCTTGACCAATTCCATGTTCTGCTAACGTCCAGCAGACGGACAGAAATGCGCTTTTACTCCTCGCTCCAGAGGAAATCCTGCCAAGTTTTAAAACGTGATCTTAAGAACAGCAATTAAATTGAGTTGAAAATATGAAATCGGTAGAAAAAAATATTTGAAAATGAAGTTTAAAAACCATAAAATTTCAAAGTATAAAATCTGTAAAAAAAAGAAAAAAAGAAAGAAAATCTGATAAAACAACAAAGCTACTTTAAAGACCTTTTTTACAAATAAATTTGTTTTTGAGGATGTCATTTCAGCATTTTTTTTTTTTATTTTAATGTACAAAAAAGTCTGTTTGGTGCAAAAATAATGGACGAAAGTTCACTCCATAAAGCCAGGACCACATCAGGGACAGAGAACAGAGATCTGAAACAAAGCCACCGAATCTTCAACAGAGAGAATAAAGTATGAGGCAAATGGGCCGCCATCCGAACCAGGAACAGGTTAAAATGGCTGGGTGAGACTTACAGGCAGAAACCATGTTTTAATGAAGAATCAGACTTGATGAAGTCAGACAGAAAAGGCTAATATGGAGTCTTAGTGATAAGGTCGGTTCTACAGGTTCATTCATTGAGAGATTTTTAGTTTTTTGTCTCGTATTGTTTATACAGCTTATCTTTCCCCTTCCTTCACTCATTCTGTCTCCTTGAACCCCAGTCGGCCTCGGCAAATGGCCGCTCACACCGAGTCTGCTTCTGCTGGAGGTTTCTTCATGTTAAAAGGGAGTTTTTCCTCTCCACTGTCGCTACAAGCATGCTTAGTGTGAGGGATTGTCTTCGAGTCAATGAGTCGATGCAATCAACTGGTTTTCCTTAGATAGAAAACTTTGAATCAATTGACTGGATGATCTGCCTTGAGACGACATGTGTTGTGAATTGGCGTTATAGAAATAAACTGAATTGAATTCAATAGTTTTGATATTAAACTGACCAACTTTAAGAATCTATGAACGACTTTTAACCACAAATAAGAAACTGTATTTATTTCAGACTGAGGTTTTCAGTTTTCTAATCATTTTTAAGTAGCCTTCTAAAGACAACAACTAAACACCAAAACAGAAAGCGGTGAAATTTTAAACTTCAGGCTATTTCTCTAAAAAAAGAAAAAAATATTCAGGCGTGCCGAGTTACTCGCGGTTTTTGTTTTTCCACCTGACAGGTGTTAGGTAACTGCTCAGCAGAACCACCCACAGTGTTTTTTTGTTTTGTTTTTCTCTGAGCCGCCTTTAGGGCCCACCGGTGCGTTCCAGCGCCGTTGGTACGGAGGACGCTGGGGCTCGCTGTGCCTCTAAATGCTAATGGACTGTAATTATCAAATACATTAGCTCTGAGCACAGCCCACACACTTAAAAAAAAAAAAAACAAGAGGAAGGGGGTGCCGAGGGAACCTGCTGGGTGTCAGCAGCTCTCTGAGTCTCCTTAAGCAAGCTGACTCACAGCGACTGAGGACCATTCAATAAGGAGAGTGCGTGGTTGAAAGACAGATACATAACACTTCAGGGAGCGGGCAGCTTCTGACAGCTACCTTCCTCCACCCAGGGAACCACTTGACAGCAGAGATCGTGGTTCATGACCTGAGAAACTCTGGGGAAGGAGGGATTTCAGAAGGACTTCGGAGCAGCCCCTAAATGTTGGTCTAAACAGGAGAAATGGTTTTACCATTGTAGTGTGGCTGAGGAGCTGCTCATCAGTGGTCATGGCCAGCAGGTATTCCTGAAGGATTCCTTGATTCTGGGAAATAAAGACAAGTTTGGTTGGAAAATCTGCAGCACAAAAAAGAAAACAAACAAACAAACAGCAGGAGGCTGACAGCTTTCAACAGAACAATTGTCATGGTAGGTTAACTGTCCTCACTAAATCGCTCTATCTGTCCAGGAACCCCCCCCCCCCCAGCCGCTGACAGCTGGAGAAAAGCAGCAGCGCCTCTGAAGAAAATAACCGGGGACTAGAAGAAAAAGGATTTTTTTTTCCCAAAAGGACACAGAAAAAAATTCTTTTATAATCACACAATAAGTAAATAGACGCAGAGCCAACCACCATAAAGTGGTCCACCTAAACCTGTAGGCATCGGTCAGACAAGTCTGGACGTCCATGTTAACTCTGGAGGAGCTGCAGGGACCCACAGCTCAGGTGGTGGAATAAACTCAATAAAATGATCTAAAGAAGATCATCAAAAAGGAAAAAACCTTCAGAATTCAAACTGCTGAAAGTGCTTTAAATATGAAATTATTACACACTGGTCAAAAAACGATAAGTGTTTTTAATTAAGAGTAATTTTCATGTGAATGTGCTTTACTGGAGGCGTCCATGTTTATCAAAGAACACTACTGCCACCTACTGGTTTGTGATGTCACGGTGCGGTATCGGCTGTTGATCAAGTCCCAGTGCTGTATCTGGTGTTTGTCAAAACGCGCTATTATAAAAGTCATCTTGAAAACATTCTTCTTCCAAATGTTGGCTACATATTACGTGTTTTTTCTCTGGCCAGAAGTTCAATGGCAAATCCTCCCTCTTCAAGTTGGCGATCCAACGATGAACCTGTCCGTGGAGGATAATGGATCGGAAAGGTGGAATAACTCTTTTTTTTCACTTTTACCCGAAGCATTCCAACATCCAGCTGCCATGCACGTGGGCATTGACAGTTTCACTATAGCTCTGGTGAATTTCAATGAAGTCCTCTGGAAATCTTCAATAATTGTTGTTGATTGCAGATGTGTCTAGTAGTTCCCATTGATTCAGCTTGTAAAGCGGGGAGAATGGCGCTAGGCTTACCGCACCGTGACGTCACTGCCAGAAGATGGCAGGAGGGAGGGGTTACTCTATTCGGGCAAAAATGGCCGCTCCCAGACTGAGTGATCGCAACAAAATTTTATTTTATTTTTTTACTGATTAACGTTAAATCACGACAAACGTATTAGTTTTAGGTATAGATAATGATCCATTGATTGTTCCTTGCTAACTGGACTTTTAAAATGTCTCGTTTGGTTTTCCTTCAGGTACGTAGAGGACACAGCAAACACATGCTTCCTAATGACAGAACAAAAATCTGTACTTTGTAGGAATTACAGTAATGGATTAATGAATTTATATAAAATTACTTGATTTCAATCAACCAACAACTAACCGATAATCAGTCATTTTCTTGAAGACTCTGAGTTTTCTCTTGCATCAAGATCTTTTTATACAACATAAAAGGTTAAAATATTTTTTAGCCCTTTTATGTTAAACCATGTACTAAAAAAAAGTCACTAAATTTATTTTATTATTCCAACTAGACAGACAGGAAACGGGTTTGAAGAACGGTAGGAAAACAGCGGCATAGGTCCAAAGGCCAGGACTGGAACCTGCAACGGCCTCGTCAGGGACTAAAGCCTCGGCACACGGGTCGCATTAGTGAACTTAAGAAACTAAAACAGCACAGGAACATATACTAACAAAAGTTAGAAGGCCTTATGTGAAACATTATTTCCAACACACAGAGATGTAGAACTATCATTAACAGACAGGGTATGTCGCTCCGACATGCTGTGAGACTATTTACGAATTAAATTAAATTATTTTTCAAATCACCGAAACAAAAGAAAATTCACTTCTTGTGGAAATAAATGCATGCCACACTTTTCAGATTGTTAGATGCATCGTTTCCTTCCTGCTTTAAATTAACTCTCACACTAAATTCCATCTAAATCTGCAAGGTGCTGCGATACATTTCATCCCCCATAAACACAGAAAAGACTCCACAGAGTCTGAAACCCAGAGTTTACAGCTCTGCAGACAAAATCCAGAACCCTGCTTTCATATTCATCTCCCAGCATCCCCTGTTTATGCTGAAGAAAAAAAAAAAAACATTCTTGGACCAAATGAACAAGTCAGTGGAGCGTGACATTCTGTGTTTTGATTTCTAAATATATCCTTCGCTTCCTGGGGTGAGGAGTACACCAAATCTCAGGGGACTAGAACACTGAGTGCAGACGAAGGGCTGGGATCAATGCTCGATGTTTCAGGCCAGCTTCCTGCCGGCTCACGCCTAATATGGTCACATCTGACCGAGCGATAAGCTCCAGAATCTGAGCGTTGAGACCACAGGGTGGACGCCTGTGGAGGGAAAGCTCACGCAGGACGCCGACCCGTCCTTCATTTTAGAGGCAACACATTTTAATGTCAGATTCCTGTACATTTCCAAATCTGTCTTTTTATTTTTGGCCCATTTTGAGTGAAAACGATGGAAAACCAGACGGACGGACTTTTCCAGGGCGAAGCTGTGGAGGAAAATGACAGTTGGTGCAGCTTTGCATGTTACAGCAGCTCATAAAAGGCTTCTGCTGCCTCCAGTCCACGTTCAGGAAGAACAGCTTTTAAATAAAATCTACATCCTCATTAAAACTTTGCATCTGCAGGACGGCATTGGAACTTTTTTCGTGTCTTGCAAACAGCTCTTCTTTTTGATCCTCTTGTTGCAGCGTGAAGTCCAGGGGTTAATTTTACCACCTTCATGAACCACTGCAGACTCAGGACTGCAATGTCTATGAAGGACATCCTTTGTGTCGCTGCTGAGCACCACTACTGCCCCCTGCTGTCTGTCAGCTGCCATGTTTCCTCCTGCAGGAGCAGAAAACATGTCTTGGCTCCGCTGATGTCATTTTATAGACAGATCAGACACTCGGGGCGTCCCCAGCCAGACCCAGATGGTCTAAGAAAGGTCTTGTTCTTCCAGTGACTGTCTGTCTGGGTTGCATCTACAGATGGGAAACTCCTGCCTGTGACGCACTTTTAATCCCAGAGATGCATTTAAATAATTCAGGATGAGAGAATAAAGAGAGGGAGAATATAAAGATCAGATAGCACCTCTGTCTCTCCCAAGCTGAGCCTGTGTGGCTCGCTGCCATCTGGCAGATGGTGTCTGGGCTTTGGCCCCGAGCCAGGACAGAGCAGGTGGGCTTAGAGGTAAACATGGTCATCAAGCAGAGAGATGAGGGAACACGGGGGAAAAGGAAGAAACTCTGTTATCTCCCTTTTTGACATGTTCAGCTGAAGAAACGTCTCTATGGTAGCAAACAGGAACAGCTGATTTCTCCAGTGATGCTCGAAGACAGGATCTAGAACTAGATACTCTAGTTTAATCAGGAAATCTTTTAGTTTCATTTTATTGCCGTCAGAGTTTTTTTTAACTCTTGAAACTTGAGACCAATAAATCCTGAGAAATCTTTTTTTCTTGTGTCCGATCGATGGGGTAAAAAATGGCTTTTTTACTTTTTCAAAGAACCAAAAGATTTCATCATCATTCTGTTACTAACTGGATCTCAAAGCTCATCTGACTGACTGTGTGTTTCCTGGATGGGGCCTCCTGTGGAGCTGGTTGACAAGTTCCTTTTGTATCTCTGCTTCTTTCTGTATCTCTGCTTCTGTCCCAGACTTGATGAAGTCAGACAGAAAAGGCTAATATGGCCTTCTAGTGATTATGTCAGTTCTACAGGTTCATTCATTCATTCATTCAGATATTTTCATTTTTTTATATCTCGTATTGTTTATAAAGCTCATCTTTCCCCTTCCTTCACTCATTCTGTCTCCCCTCGGCAGATGGCCGCTCACACTGAGCCTGGTTCTGCTGGAGGTTTCATCCTATTAAAAGGGAGGTTTTCCTTTCCACTGTCGCTACAAGCATGCTTAGTGTGAGGCTGCCGTTGGACATAAGTTCTGGACTCGTTATGAATACGCTATGTATGCGCCCAAAATTTAAAAATTAGATAGAAAGTTCAGTGTGCCAGTATTTTAGAAGATTCTAGGACATCGTGCATGCACTGTCTAAATCGCCATGGTGACAGGGCCCCAAGGACTAACCCCTCATATCGACTGCTGTGTTTTGGGTTCTTTCAGTCATTTAGTTCACAAACGTTTCTCTATTTCAGTTAATTGTTCACATGTCAGGTTTCTGAAACCTGGAGCTTAGTCCCGAATGTTAAACGAATTGCCTCGGCATATTTCAAATCCAGATATCATCCAAATAAAACGTTGGATCAGTAGCTTCAGCAGAAGCTGATTAGAAAATTATGAGGGACAGGATTCCTCTGTGACTGGTTGTCTGTAAAAATCTTCTGACGAAGTCGCTAACTTTGAAAGAATATTAGTAGATATTAGTATACATTATATAGTATTATTAGTGCGTCCATGTGTACTCACAATGGCCCGGGCCTCTGCGATGAAGAAGAGCTCAGTGAGAGCTCTGTGAAGAGGCAGCAGCACCGATATACTGGTAGGATCCTGACTCAGGTTGCTCTCCATGGACATGAAGAGCTGCCATAGCGGCCGCAGCAGCGTTAGCTCGCAGGCTCTGGAGAACAAACACCAGCAAAGGCCAGAGTCAGAAACGCAGTGAGAGAAACAAAGCTCCTGTTAATACCAGAGTTTCACTTTTACAGATCAGTTAGTTTGATTGATGTTAAAATAATCTGTATCCTTCTTTAAAAAATCGATCTCTAATGGAAAATTGTTCATATCAGCCCGTTTCTGCTTATCAGACTGATACTGATATTCTTAAAAAAAGATGGATGTCAGCCAACACCAATATTATCCTTTCAGCAAAGAGCATGTTTTATAGTCTGTTTACTCCTGCTAATGGTTTAATTCAACTAAATAATTTGATAATTACATAAATTATCAATTAATTAATTATTTCAGTCCTTTTACACGTAGAAGCATTTTAAGAAAATGAAAAATAAAAAGTACCCTTTTCCCATTCTGCTCTATAATAATTCAGATTAATTAGCCATGCTATGTGCTGATGTAGCTAGCCTTAAAACATTCTGCTTGTAGATTAGATTTAAAATTAAATTAACATTTTTAGTCACTGGTCAGAAATATAAACAGCAGTTTTTTTTTTAAACAAGGAAAACGTGTTGCCATCCCTCTGCCAGCTGAGCAGCAGTGTGCAGCCAGGCAGGGAGATGGTACCGCTCTGTCTGGTACCTCTTCATGAAGTGTTTAGGTGGTCAGATCTGCTCGAGTTATGCGCATTACGCAAAATCAGGGGTCTTCAAAGGTTTCGTTTGTTAAAAGGATTATTAAAGTATTTCTGATTGTGATTCCTGGTTGATGGGACAGGTGTTGTGAATGAAACGGTGCCCAGCTTGAAAGAGCTCCTGTGTGTCGCTGAATGTGTGCATTGATGACTGAAAGACATCTTCTGCCTCCATTTATCTGTTTACTACAGTGTGTTGAGTTCATGTTAATGTACCTGATTGGTTGAATGTTGCCACATCACATAAAACATTGTGGTTGCCCAGACAACGCTAATTAAATAATGCAGCGTCTGTGTGCAGAGTCAGGAGTATCTGAAGTGTAGTGTGTCTAATGACCAATTAAGTTTTACCTGATTGATTAAAAAAAACTGAAAAAATATCTTTATGGTGAACAAAGTAACTGCAAGACCATGACATGAAGGGGGGGAGCTGGGCAGCGCTGTGGCTAGCTGTGCTAATTAGCTAACAGATTAGCCTGTTTCAGCTCGATCAGTTAGCCGTATTAAGCTAACTTTCAACTTTGTGCAAAGGACAAGCGTTCGTTTTCTACTAGTAGAATAACTGTTGTTTTCTTGGTCTAAAAACTCTACAAAAGTAATTTTTAGGATGTTCTATTTGTCCTTCCCTGCACTTAGATCTTAATAAAAAGAATAAAAATAAGCTGAGACGTTTTTGTCACCATGTTAAATGGCAGAGCTCAGTCTGTCTTAGAAGCCAGTGCTTTTCTTCAAGACTGACAATGCCATCCATCCATCCATCCATCCATCTTCCTCCGCTTATCCGGGGTCGGGTCGCGGGGGCAGCAGCTTAAGAAGGGAGGCCCAGACTTCCCTCTCCCCAGCCACTTCTTCCAGCTCTTCAGGAGGAACCCCAAGGCGTTCCCAGGCCAGCCGAGAAACATAGTCTCTCCAGCGTGTCCTGGGTCTTCCCCGGGGCCTCCCCCCGGTGGGACGTGCCCGGAACACCTCACCAGGGAGGCGTCCAGGAGGCATCCTAAACAGATGCCCAAGCCACCTCAACTGGCTCCTCTCGACGTGGAGGAGCAGCGGCTCTACTCCGAGTCCCTCCCGGATGACCGAGCTTCTCACCCTATCTCTAAGGGAGAGCCCAGCCACCCTACGGAGGAAACCCATTTCGGCCGCTTGTATCAGCGATCTCGTTCTTTCGGTCATGCCCCAGAGTTCATGACCATAGATGAGGGTAGGAACGTAGATCGACCGGTAAATCGAGAGCTTCGCTTTTTGACTCAGCTCTCTCTTCACCACGACGGACCGGTACAGCGCCCGCTTCACGGCAGACGCTGCACCAATCCGCCTGTCGATCTCCCGCTCCCTTCTTCCCTCATTCGTGAACAAGATCCCAAGATACTTAAACTCCTCCACTTGGGGCAGGACACCCCCCTCGACCCGGAGAAGGCACTCTACCCTTTTCCGGCTCAAGACCATGGCCTCGGATTTGGAGGCACTGATCCCCATCCCGGCCGCTTCACACTCGGCTGCGAACCGATCCAGCAAGAGCTGCAGATCACGACCTGATGAAGCCAATAGGACCACATCATCTGCAAAAAGCAGAGACGCAATCCTAAGGCCACCAAAACGGATCCCCTCAACACCTTGGCTGCGCCTAGAAATTCTGTCCATGAAGGTAATGAACAGAATCGGTGACAAAGGGCAGCCCTGGCGGAGTCCAACTCTCACCGGAAATGAGGCCGACTTACTGCCGGCAATGCGGACCAGACTCTGACACCAGTCATACAGGGACCTGACAGCCCGTATCAAAGGGCCCGGCACCCCGTATTCCCGGAGAACCCCCCACAGGGCCCCCCGAGGGACACGGTCGAACGCCTTCTCCAAGTCCACAAAGCACATGTAGACTGGTTGGGCGAACTCCCATGCACCCTCCAGGACCCTGCTGAGGGTGTAGAGCTGGTCCAGCGTTCCACGACCAGGACGGAAACCACACTGCTCTTCCTGAATCCGAGGTTCGACTATCCGACGGACCCTCCTCTCCAGCACCCCCGAATAGACCTTGCCGGGGAGGCTTAAGAGTGTGACTCCCCTGTAATTGGAGCACACCCTCCGGTCCCCCTTTTTGAACAGGGGGACCACCACCCCAGTCTGCCAATCCAGGGGGACTGCCCCCGATGTCCATGCAACGTTGAAGAGTCGTGTCAGTTAACACAACCCTACAACATCCAGGACCTTGAGGAACTCCGGGCGGATCTCATCCACCCCTGGGGCCCTGCCACCGAGGAGCTTTTTAACCACCTCGGCGACCTCGCCCACAGAGATTGGAGAGCCCAGTCCAGAGTCCCCAGGCCCAGCTTCCTCAATGGAAGACATGTTGGTGGGATTGAGGAGGTCTTCGAAGTATTCCGCCCACCGACCCACAACGTCCCGAGTCGAGGTCAGCAGCACACCATCCCCACTATAAACAGTGTTGGTGCTACACTGCTTCCCCCTCCCGAGACGCCGGATGGCAGACCAGAATCGCTTCGGAGCCGTACGGAAGTCTTTCTCCATGGCCTCTCCAAACTCCTCCCACACCCGAGTTTTTGCCTCAGCAACCATCCGAGCCGCATGCCGCTTCGCCCGCCGGTACCCATCAGCTGATTCCGGAGTCCCACAGGCCAAAAAGGCCAGATAGGCCTCCTTCTTCAACCTGACAGCATCCCTCACCGGAGGTGTCCACCAACGGGTTCGAGGGTTGCCGCCACGACAGGCACCGACAACCTTGCGGCCGCAGCTCAGATAAGCTGCCTCGACAATGGAGGAACGGAACATGGTCCACTCGGACTCAATGTCCCCCACCTCCCCCGGGATGTGTTCGAAGTTCTGCCGGAGATGGGAGTTAAAGCTCCGCCTAACAGGGGACTCCGCCAGACGTTCCCAGCAGACCCTCACAACACGTTTGGGCCTGCCAGGTCTGACCGGCATCCTCCCCCACCACCGGAGCCAACTCACCACCAGGTAGTGGTCAGTGGAAAGCTCAGCACCTCTCTTCACCCGAGTGTCCAAGACATACGGCCGCAAGTCCGATGAAACGATGACAAAGTCGATCATCGAACTGCGGCCTAGGGTGTCCTGGTGCAATGTGCACATATGGACACCGATATGCTTGAACATGGTGTTCGTTATGGACAATCCATGACGAGCACAGAAGTCCAACAACAGAACACCACTCGAGTTCAGATCAGGGCGGCCATTCCTCCCAACCACGCCCCTCCAGGTCTCACTGTCATTGCCCACGTGAGCGTTGAAGTCTCCCAGCAGAACAAGGGAATCCCCAGGAGGGGCACCCTCCAGTACCCCCTCTAAGGACTCCAAGAAGGGTGGGTAATCTGAACTGTTGTTCAGCCCGTAAGCACAGACAACAGTCAGAACCCGTCCCCCCACCCGTAGGCGGAGGGAGGCTACCCTCTCGTTCACCGGGGTAAACCCCAACGTACAGGCACCGAGATGGGGGGCAACAAGTATGCCCACTCCTGCCCGGCGCCTCTCACTGTGGGCAACTCCAGAGTGGAAGTATGTCCAGCCCCTCTCAAGGAGACTGGTTCCAGAACCAGAACCATGTGTTGAGGTGAGACCGACTATTTCTAGCCGGAACCTCTCAGCCTCACACACTAGCTCCGGCTCTTTCCCCACCAGCGAGGTGACATTCCACGTCCCAAGAGCCAGCTTCTGCAGCCGAGGATCGGACCGCCAGGGTTCCCTCCCCCGGCCGCCACCCAACACACATTGCACCCGACCCCTATGGCCCCTCTCATGGGTGGTGGGCCCATGTAAGGGGGGACCCATGTTTCCTCTTCGGGCTGAGCCCGGCAGGGCCCCATGGGTAAAAGCCCGGCCACCAGGCGCTCGCCATCGTGCCCCCCCTCCAGGCCTGGCTCCAGAGTGGGGCCCCGGTGACCCGCGTCCGGGCGAGGGAACGCTGAATCCAAATATTGTGTTCATCATGGGGGTCTTTGGATGGATGGATGGATGGATGGATGGATGGATGGATGGATGTTAAATGGCAGAGCTCAGTCTGTCTTAGAAGCCAGTGCTTTTCTTCAAGACTGACAATGATTGTTTTCTACTTTCGGTGACTTTAGATCGCCAATGAAATGTAAAATAATAGCAAATATAGGTGATAATATGTTGAAACTCGAGAAGAGATTTTATTCTTAAGAAACAGGTGGAATACAGTTTGTCCGAGTGAAGTTGCCATACGATGATGAAGAAGGGGCGGGGCCCCGAGCAGATCTGGTACCTACACCGACTTTGCATGAGCTCCAACTTTGACCTAGTTTGCACTCATGCAAAATATTAAACACATAGTTTAACTAATCTCTGTTGCCACAACTAAGACGTTTATCAAGGGCTCCATGCAAAGCACCTGTTGAGGTGAGGAGCACCAACTACTGGATGAGGAACTACTGGAAGTCCATTTCCAAATCTGGAAATTAAAAGCTGTTTTATTGGCCGATATAAAAGTGGACTCACGTTTCACACTGACACTGCAGCAGACGGAGCAGCAGGTGGATGGCTTTAAGTCGCTGGCTTCCAGTCTGACGACAGGCCACGCCCACTTGCCACTCCCAGATGTCAGCCAACGGCAGATGGCTGAGCAACCGAACATCAGCTAACATTTGCTTTAGGATCTCAAACCCTGAAGAGAAACGATTAAAATGAGGCTTTAAGATGACTGGTTTAGGAATGTCATCATCAGGTGGGGTCATTTACCCGTCTGGAAGCGCCCTCTGTGGCCCCCCGTCACGGTGAACTTGTATCCCCACTCTGTGTTGCTCATGTCAGACATAAACCTGTAGTAAAGGGTGTCGCCTGAAACAGGAAGGTTGGTCAGGAAGCTAAATTAGAAAACAGGTGATTTAAGGACTGAAGGCCAAACAGCTGTTCTTACCAGGGATCTCAAAATCAGACCACTTCTGAGGAGATCCGCTGAAGTTATGGACGTCCTGGAGGAAGTCGCTGCTGCTGGACATGATGAGCTCGTCACAGCCTTCCTCCGTGTAGCAGCGGGAGTCAAACTTCACGGACAGGTAGATGGCTCCAGGGATGTGCACTTTGTCCTAAAGGTTCAAAACGCCATTAGAATGATTTATCCCAGCTTGACAAATTAAAGAAATTATAAAAAGAATGTTTTTTCCCCCCTTCGGGATGATGTGTATCTCAAATTAGAGATTAGAGAAGCAGGTTGCTAATGTAAAACTAAGTGTAATATAAAGGGGTTTAGCTGATGGACAATTAGACTTAATGCAAAGTTCTGCAGTAAAATCGATCAGCATCTTCATAAAGGGAGATGGAAGAGCTTTAAAGTTGCTTCACATGTATTAATCATATCTCTCCTATCCTGGCTTCTCTTCATTGGCTTCCTGTTAAATCAAGAATAGAATTTAAAATCCTCCTTCTCACATATAAAGCCTTAAATGGCCAAGCTCCATCTTATATCAGAGATATGATTGTTCCTTATGTTCCTAACAGAGCACTTCGCTCTCAATCTGCAGGTTTACTAGTGGTTCCCAGAATTTCTAAAAGTAGAATGGGAGGCAGATCTTTTAGTTATCAGGCTCCTCTCCTGTGGAACCAACTACCAGTTTTTCCTCTCCACTGTCGTTATAAGCATGCTTAGCGTGAGGGATTGCCGTCGAGCCAAGTCGATGCAAACTTTGAATCAATTTGACTGGATGATCTGGTTTAACTGTAAAGAGCCTTGAGATGAAATGTGTTGTGAATTGGCGCTTTATAAATAAACTGAATTGAATTAAGAAATGTGACGGTTAGACCCCGTGTCCTGGGTTCATCTCCTGATGCTCCGACTCTTCTTGTTTCACAATCCTGTACAAGCTGATGTTTTTTTATATTGCAAGCGCAACCTATTGCACCAACGTTTTTCCTTCCACTTAACTTTCCATTAAAAAGTTTGTATACGGCCTTCTTAAACAGTTTGCCTTCATATTATTGACATTTTTTGGCCGGTGTTTATAAAAAAAACAGAAAAGAAAAACTTTTAAACATTTTTAAACGGTCCAACATAGAGTTGAATATTATTAAAAAGTAAATTTATAGTTTTAGCTCAGCTCTAAACCATAATCAACATTACCACACAATAAGCAAGTGCCTATAAAGATGTGTCAAGTTTCTTTAAATGTATAAATTCACTTGTCCAGTTAAGAGGCACCAGTTCTCATGTTTTATTTGTTAATCTTACTGTTAGACTCACAATATAGAACTTGTGAAGTTTATATGTCGCCAAAACGATCCACTTACCTCAAAGTTGGTGTTGTTGTCATATGGGTGTTTGGACTCTCTGACCTGTACAGCCATTCCCGGCTCTTCCATGAACTGGCAAGCGGTGAGAGACAGACTGGACAGCATGCTCTGGCTGCAGCCCTTCAGCACCCTCTGCAGAATCTGACCAATGACAGAAATAACCCATCAAAATGATGTTTAAAGCCATCTTGCATCAAACTGGAGCTTCAAACTCCTCTGTGTTTCTTCCATCACCTTCTCCCAGAGGGGTCTCTCCTCCAGCTGCATCAGCATGTCCAAGATGTAAGCCATATGAGAGGCCCCGTTCAGCTCCAGCGCCTCCTCGCTCAGCGGCGCTTCCGCGGGCCAGTCGGCCAGCAGCAAGGCCAGGACGTGGCGGGCGTAAAGTGTGGCGATGGCTTGGTTGACCTTCACCAGGTATTGACGAACTGCCCGGTTGCTGCGGACGTCCAGCTCCTTGTGAAGGAGAGCGGAGCTTTTGGAGCGCCTCTGTTTGGCGTAGCTGAGCTGCAAGTCGCTCTCTGAATTGGTGATGAGCTTTTGGGCCACAACATTGATTTCCTCTGTGGCCTTTTCACAGTGGCTGGGTTTAGACTGGGCGAGTGGATAAGGACACAGGAGAAAAGAGATTTGAAATAATATATTTTGGGGAAAAACAAACAAAAACAAGTTTCAGTCTCCTTACCATGCAGGAAATCACTATCATGTCAGTGTCCACAGCTTTGGTGTTTCTCTCCTCAGAGCGAGGCCTCCTGGAAGGCTGCCATTTCTGAGCCAGAGTCCTGATGCTCTCATCCGTTTTGATCTCTTCTCCATCAAACCTGAAAATAAACGCATGACTATGAGTTGAATTCTGATCCCTTATTTTCGAAAAAGACGTTAGTAAATACATTTTCATTGGTCAATATTTGCATCAAGAGCGAGTGTTTGCATTGAGTTTGAATTGAAGAGAATGTGATCTGCGAAAAAAACGTATGTGTAATATGTATGTGAAATCTGTCCTTCTGTGATAGCAGATTGATTTTATTTAGGTGTATTTCAGTAAATATTTGAGTTTTAAATGAACCAGAGAGGTTAAATATCTCAATGATGCTGACCTCTTCTGCACCTCCAGGAAGAAGGAGTCCGTCCTCTTCATCTGCAGCTCATACATGGCTCGCAGAATCGGCAGGGGAGCATTTAAGGCATCATGGGTGATCTGGATTCAAAAATAAACAAACCAAATGCTCAGATGGGGACGTTCTCAGTCACTTTACTCTGCTGCAAGTCTTTCCACAAGGAGTCGCTCATCACCAGGAAGCAAATCTTCGTCTCCTCATCGAGGCCTTCCAATGGGTCGGGCTTGTTGGTGTCGACCTCGTCTACGCCGCCGCAGGAGTGGTCCGAGTCGTGCTCCTTCTCCTGCTCCCTTTGGTCCCGCTCGGGGTCCTGAGCCATGGAGTGAATCTCCCTTTTGGAAGAGTACAGCATGATGGAGAGGATCTCCAGGTCTCGCAGCAGCCACAGCTTGCTGAAGCCCGTCCCTTTGCTGCACTTCCTGACGAGCAGCTGGGTCAGCCCGGACTGCTGGATGGCCTCGTGTGCGTGCTCCACGCCATGCTTCTACACAGGAGAGCAAAGTGCACCAAGATGAATGTTATATTCAGGCAGAAGAGATAAGACTGGCTATGGATCCTTGGGGGTAGCTACCTTCAGTGTGTTGTAAAGACCTTTGAGGGCCAGAGAAAGCACCCAGGAAGCCTCCACAGCATCAGGAAAGCCGTTATCCTGGTTCGCTTGTAATAAATGACCAATTATGGAGGTGAAATTGGTCAGGTAGCGACTCAGAAGAGTCTTTTGGCAGCTTTGACTCCCTGTCTGAGCTGGGAGACTGGCTGTCGTTGAATCCTGGGACTGGATAAGCTGGTAATCCTTCACTGTAAATGAAGACCCACACAGATTACCAACATGTTTAATCTGAACACAAATAACAGTCAACTGTTAATACCGGACTAACCGGTTTTCCTCTTGCGTGTCTTAACGTCTACCACTGCAGCGTGGTTCTTCTCTGTGAAGTGTTTCAGCAGGATCATGTTATGCTGCTCGTTGGCGTTGTCGATGAACACCGTCTGGGTGCCCACACAGAGGACCTGAAAAGGAAAACTATGGCTTAGCATCGCTCTGCGGCAGAGTGGCGCCTGCAGGGAAGCTGAACACATACCTCAGGGAAGCCCACCAGCACCAGCAGGGTGAAAAGGTTGGTCCGTTTTAGAGTCTGGGGAAGCTGCTGGATGCAGTGGTCAGTGAAGGCAGCGATGACCGTGCTCCACTCAGGACAGGTGTTAAGAGTGTGTAAGATGTCTGCCACGGTGCACGCCCAATCCAGACCGATACGGCTGCAAAACAAGAGCTTCAGTGGTTCTGCAGAGAGCCGCTGCAGGGACACCTCAGTACAACATGAGGTCCAGCTAAGGTCTGGGAACGACTCTAATGGCATTCTAGCATAATGGGTCCAGCAAATGTCACACAGACTAACTGAAAGGAAAAGTCCGGTCATGTTCAGAATTCAAACTTCTAAAAATACTTTAATCATGAAATTATTACATACTGTTCAATAAATCAATGTTTTTAATTAAGAGTAATTTTCAATTGAATGTCCTTTACTGGAGGCATCCATGTTTGTCAAAGAACACTACACCGTGACGTTTGTGACGTATCGGCTGTTGATCAAGTCCCAGTGCTGTATCTGGTGTTTGTCACAACGCGCTATTATCCAAGACATCTTGAAAACATTCTTCTTCTAAATGTTGGATACATATTACGTTTTTTTCTCTGGCCAGAAGTTCAATGGCAAATCCTCCCTCTTCAAGTTGGCAATCCAACGATGAACCCGTCTGTGGAGGATCAGGAATCAGAAAGGTGAAATAATTCTTTTTTTTTTTTTTTACTTTTACACGATGTATTCCAGCATCCAGCTGCCATGCACGTAGGCATTGTCAGTTTCACTATAGCTCTGGTGAATTTCAATGGTGAAGTCCTCTGGAAATCTTCAATAATTGTTGTTGATTGCAGATGTGTCTAGTAGTTCCCATTGATTTTGCTTATAAAGCCGGGAGAATGGCGCTAGGCTTACCGCACCGTGACGTTCTTGCTGGAAGATGGCAGGAGGGAGGGGCTACTATATTTGGGCAAAAATGGCCGCTCCGAAACTCGGTGATAGCAATGAAAATTATTGTTTTTATTTTTTTACTTATTAATGCTAAATTTATTAAATCACCGCAAACTTAGTTTCAGGTATAGATAAAGATCCTTTGATTATTTCCTGCTGACCGGACTTTTCCTTTAAAGCAGATGAACAGAAGCTTCAAACATCAGCATCTTAAACATGATTCCACGCATTAACTCCGTGTTTGAGGACAGTTACCTGTCTAGACAGACCGCCCCGAGGCTGAACAGCAGCTGGGTGGTCTTCCAGCCCTGAGTGTCTGAACAAGCGCCGTCTCCTTGTGTCAGCAGCTCGTATTTGTCCGCCAGCGCCTCTGTGACGGCGCCGTCTGCTTCTGCCGGAGCGATTCGAAGTAGCAGCTGACCCAGGAGGCCGAGGGAGAGATGGTAGGTCTCGTTCAGAGAGCCGGCGTTGGAGATAACTGCTCTGAAAAGGTGCGGCAGGATGGAGCTCAGGCTGGACAGACTGAGGCTGCTGTCCTGGGGTCACAAGAGGGAAGATTTGAGTAACGAAAGCAAAAAGGAAAATAAAAATAATAGTAAAAAAAAAAAACAACAGTTATAATCACTATTGATGATAAAATGTGTGATGTTTTTTTTTAATGGGCTTCCAGGAGGATCATTCTTTAAAAAATCCTTACTATTAGTTAATCCGCAGGAGGAAAAGGTAAATCAGTTCAATCTACTGTTATTTTCAGCGCCCTTACATATGAACTGGATATAAACCCTGTAAAAGCCTTTAGCTTGACATACTGGCTTTGCTGATGGGAGCATGGCTGCCAGCAGTCCTACGATCCTCTCTCTGGAGCACTCAGAAAACACGTGCTCCTGCAGGGGAACCTGCGGCAGCCTCTCATCCGTCTCCTTGACAACATCTGATGCCGGGGAGTTGAGTGTCCCTGGTCCTGATCCTGACGCTGAGGAAGTAGGTAAGGAATAGGGCCGGGCAGTTAATTACACGTGGAATATAATCGCAATTTAACAAAACACAATTTCCAAATCGCATTGTCTCTCAATTTTTAATCACCCTATACTTAACAAGTAGTAAGACATGACATTTCTCACTTTACCCCTCTAGTTGGCGGTAAAAGTCTTAAAGTGGGTTTGTGGGCACAGAGAAAGGTAGAGAGAGTTGCAGCTAGCTCACAGATCCATGCAGGTCGGAGAAAGCACTTTTTAACAGTAAAATTCTGCAACAATGGACTCTGGGTAAGCAAGATTTTAAAAACTGAAAGACTGAAGTGAAACATCTAGAAGCTTGGGGTTAGTGCAAAGGCGTAACTCTCTGAAGGACTGCTGTGAACATATCCCCACCATCTAGGCCTGGTGGGGACAGTCCCCACTAATATTATTTTTCCCCTTTCCGCTCATTTACTTTAGCCAAAGCTAACAGAGGTTGGGTGCAGCTAACTGTTCAGAGTGTTTTGAGTCTGTTTTTTTCCCCTCTCTTGCGCTGCTCACATGTCCCGCCTCTCGGTGTAACATCATCGGATTGGTCGCTTTGAGACATCTGATTTGCAGTCAAATTTCGCTGTGTACGTAGTAGCTACGTGGCTGAAGAGAGACATATAACAGCACTCAGTGATTATTAACCGGCAGCTAGTTCTATGTATGTTTAAGTAAAAGTTAAAAGATGGGTTGGTTAAAAAAAAATCGAGATGCCACCGAGATGTTTATTAGACATACGGAGCTTTTTCAGCTAAAAATGACAACAGATTGTAAGTTTATACAAGTTAGTGTTATAACGCAAGAAGCTTGAGAAAACATAGTTTGTTTTTCTTTACCAGTTAAAAAAAGCTTGGCTTCTCAGGACCATGACTCCCAGAGATAGATTTAAATTAACATGTTTTCTCATTGAACAGACAATATCAGACTGCAGAGCTTCTACATATCTTGAATGTTTGTTTCTGGCATCATTATATAAGTAAAGAGGTTCATAAATCTTTTTAAACAGAGCACAGAGAGAAGTAGAAAGAGCTGCAGATTTAAAGGTGAAACAGATTTACTGCGATATGCAACATGCAATAAAATATATCTTAGCAGAAATATGCTATGCTGTAATTAAAATGCTGCATATCCATATTTTTCTGGATGGAACTGAGATTGTACTTCTAGAGATGCATGATATATAAATTTTGGCATTGGAATCAGCTGTTATTCATTATTTGGGGCCCTTTATATGTAATGCACTAAAAGGCATCTCTCTAACTGTATAAATATCAGTGTATTATGGTTCTCTTATGTTCTCAACAATTGGAAAGCATTCAATAAATATATGTTTGAGCTCATTTTTTGGGAAAATATAAAAACCTAATGAAAGCGTTCTGTTGGAGTAACTGTAGGTCTATCAGCCACCACCTGAGTGTCCCCACCAACTTTCATCACAGAGTTACATCCTTTGGGTTAGTGCAAAGGAAAATCGAATCAAAATCGCAACACTGGTTCAAAATAATCACAATCATGATTTTTGACAAAATCGGCCTAGTAAGAAAAATATAAAGAGGGATTAATGAAGAAACTGTGCAGCGAGGAGCCCTTCCCAGGCCATCTAAGGACCTACATCGAACTAGAGCAGAAAGAGGGTCCTGGCTGACAATACCTGAGTCTAAGGTGTCCTGAGCAACCAGCTGCTTTTTATCTCCATCTGGTTGCATGGGTAGGTCAGGAGGAATACTCAGCTCCTCTGCAGTTTTGTCCTTTAGCTGGGGATGAAAAAACCGATAAGATTAACAAACTACACTGTGTTTTAATCTTCATACGGCTGCACACCGTCTGGTTATTCCTGACCTTTTCCTTAGGAGACGAGGGAGAGCAGACTGCTGCGGTGCTGCCTGGAAGCGAGGAGGCATCTGTGGCTGAACTCAGCTCCTGGGAGGTCTGAGGAGATGCCGGACCCAGCTCGCTCTCTGACACCGATTCATTAGAGGACAGCAGAGCAAGCAAGTTGGAGGAGCGGAGGCCTTAGCATGGGACAGGGGGAGAAATTAAACATTCGCTTTTGCTGAGAAGTGTGATGATGATTCTTTAGAGCAATGCTCTTGGTTTGAAAAGCTGTTACTAAATGCTAATAGCCGACATAGCCCCATCTCTCTATCCTCTCTTTAATCCATATTCCACTCCTTCCATTCACCCCATCCCTCTGATTCCCTTCATCTTTCTTTTATTCTCTCATTTCTTTAATCCTTCCTTCCCTCTAAACCATTTCCTCCACCTCCTTTCTTTCTGATCCTCTTATTCTTGTATTCTTTAAATCCTTACTTCTGCCCTCACTTTATTTTCTCCTGTTCTTCCTCTTTTTGTCCTTCCACATATTTCCCTGTTATCTTTTTTTTTTCTATTTTTTCCCTCCTTAAGTTCTTTTAATGTTTCTGTCCAGATTTCACTGAAATCAAGAAAGTTGTTGCTGGAGGTTGCCATGTGTTCTCCAATCTGACCACTAGATGTCGCCAACTGTTAGTTACATAACTCCACTTTTCATTCAGATGCAAAAGCGTCACTTTATTCCTTCACTGGGGAAACACACGCCCGGACTCCCAAACCATAGAGAGTGCTCCCTTAAAACAAATGTTGCAGACAAAACATTGCCTTCTGGTGGTCCAGGCATGCAGAACAAGTATAGAACAAAATAATAAAGCTTATTGTCTGTACCTTTGCCCGTCTGACCTTTGAGCAGGCAGTCGGTGATAAGTTGGGAGCATTGAGTCTGCAGCGTTGAAGCCAGCTCCAGGGCTCTGCCGTCCAAACATTCTCCCTCCACTTGCCTCTCACTGCTCAGCTCAGACGTATACAGAGACAAAGCGGAAAACAGGAGCCAGGAGTAGTTGTGGATGTAAGGCTGGATGAGGCGATGGCGGTCGCTGATCCGTATGGTCACCATAGGATACACGGTGATGCGATGGGTGGGCAAGTGGCTAAAAATCAGAGGAAAAAAGAATGAAAAACTGCAACGAGAAGTAAAACTGAAGCATCTTTAGGAGGGATTTTAACCAGCTACCTGTCAGGATATTTCTTTGCATTGTAGCAACCGAAGCACAAGTCAAAGTCCTCACAGACGTTACAGTTTATCCTGCTGCCAACAATCAGGCCCTGGCAGTGATCACAGGCGTACTCCATGTTGACCATTTCATGATCATCCTCGTGGCCCTCAGGCTTGGCTCCACCTGGTTGCAGCACATTCAAGGTTTCATTATGCCTCCAGAATCAGAAACGCTAAAATATCACAACTATAATACAATATTTTTTATTTATCCACATTTTTCTGAGTTGATTTCAATCCTGCGTCTATCCTCGACTCATTTCACCATCAATCCCTGTATATTTTAATACACTGGACCACATTTACTAAATGTAGCATCGTAGCTGCGTTTGGGTGCAGGGGCTCACTGAGAAAGCAGGTCTTGCAGAGGTCCATATCCATGCACTGCAGACATCTATAACGATGCCAGGGAGCCATCCTCTCACAGCCATCACAGGAGATCACCACATTCAGTAGGTCACAGTAGCGGGCGATGAACATGTGCATCTGAGGGACAAAATTATTTTAACGCAAACACTGGAGAACAGAATTCAAAGGAAAAAAAAGTCTCCCGTGATCGCAGACTGCTCCTTTCAATTCAGCTGGCTTTAAAATACCTTCCTCCTGTCCTCCATGGAGTCCTCTTCATCGATCTTGTCGTACCACTTTTCAAACATGCCATCCATACACTCATCCATCCATTCCTGGTTCTTCTTGTAGTCTGCGATTTCGTCCTCCTCTGTCCACTGACTGACGGGGGATTTTAAAAACAAAAATTAACTCATCAGATGTCATAAAAAAACTGATCAAATCAGACACCAAGTGGTCCATCCACATTTATGCCCATTTATCTAGATAACAGCAGTAAAACGTAGGATTCTGACATATTCTTCCACATTTCACAGCAGGTTTTAAACCAATAAATGAAATCTGCTCCCCAAAGATTTAACTATCATAATTCATATCTGCAATGCTTGGAAGTGTCTGAACCTGATTGTCCTTCACTACATACAGCTTTCACTGCTTCGTAATACTGTTATTCTATTAGGAAATACCCCGAAAATCATTATATTTTGACGCTGTATTGAGTGTCCAAGTTGGTCCCGGTGTAGGTACCAGATCTGCTCGTTCTTATGATGTCAGCATATGGCAAATTCAATGGAACAAACTGTATTGTACGGAAGAGGATTAGGGCCACTGAAAAAAAAAAGTTTAACTGATTTTAAAATTTTATTTCAGTTTAACATGGGAATCTCAGAATTCTGACTTTTTTCTCAGAATTCAGTCACAATTCTGAGAAAAAAGTCAGAATTCTGACTTTAATCTCAGAACTCTGAGAAAAAAGTCAGAAATCTGACTTTTTTCCCATACTATACTGAAATTAAATTTAAAAAATCAGTTAACTTTTTTTTTTCAGTGGCCCTAATCCTCTTCCGTAGTATTGCACCCGTTTCTTAAGAATAAAATCTCTTTTGGAGTTTCAACATATTATCACCAATATTTGCTATTATTTTACATTCCATTGGCGATCTAAAGTAGCTGAAAGTAAAAAACAATCAATTTTGAAGGAAAGCACTGCCTTCTAAGACAGACTGGAAAAACGATCTAGAAATAAGGAAAAAGGGTTTAAAGTAATTCCTTTTCCCCTAATTTGAGTCAGTAAATGAAAGAGTTTGCCAATGGAATGAGTATTTTTACTCTTAAAATAAGAGAATTAGATAATATGCACTTGAAATAACACAATGCAATTGTGTTTTCTTATTTTAAGTGTAAATTGTCTCGTTTCATTGGCAAAATGTCTGTTTTGCCTCCTTAATCCAAGAACAATTGCACTTATTTTAAGAAAAAAATGACTCATCTAGATTTAGATTTTTTTCCAGTGCAGATTGAGCTCTGCCATTTAACAACGTGACCAAAACGTCTCAGCTTATTTTTATTCTTTTTATTAAGATCTGAGTGCAGGGCAGCACAAATGGAACATCGTAAAATATGACTTTCATATAGATTTTAGACTAATAAAACAGTTATTGTACTTGTAGAAAACAAACGGTTGTTGTTGACAGGAACTTAAAAGTAGTGTAGCAGAATATGGCTAATGAACCGCGCTAAAAGAGGCTAATCTATTAGCTACTGAGCACAGCTAGTTACAGCGCTGCCCAGCTCCCCCCCCCCCCCCCCCCCCCCCCCCTTATACCACGGTCTTGCAGTGACTTTGTTCACCATAAACAGATTTTTTTTAGTTTTGTTATCGATCAGGTAAAACTTCATCGGTCACTAGACACGCTAACGCTACACTGGAAAAACGATCTAGAAATAAGTAAAAATGTCCAAAATTAAGTGTATTTACCCTTAATTTGAGCAGGTAAATGAGAAAGTTTGCCAATGGAATGAGGATTATTACTCTTAAAATAAGATAATTAGATAATATGCACTTGAAATAAGACAATGCAATTGTTTTTCCTTATTTTAAGTGTAATTTGTCTTGTTCCATTGGCAAAATGTCTCTTTTACCTCCTCAATCCAAGAGAAATTCAGTTATTTAAAGAAAAAATGACATCTAGATTTCGATTTTTTCCAGTGTACAGATACTCCCGACTAAGCACACTGACGCTGCGTGATGTTATTATCGTTGTTTAGGCAATCACAATGTTTTACATCATGTGGCAACGTTCAGCCAATCATGTAGTGTGACGTCACTGGCATGCACAGGGCCCGAGCAGATTTGGTACCTACAACGGTTTACATAGAACAGGGTCGTGATAAAATCTTGATCCAGGAGGGTCTAAGTGCCAAAATTCAGAGAAAATAATTTATCAACATATTAAAAGCCAAATGATCCATTAGTTCGAGTCAAAGGTCTAAATTTGGCAAATCAAAGATAAAAATTCCTACCTATTATTCTTTTGTGTTTTGGGATTCATTTCTTCTAGCTAACTGGTTTTTTATTAGTGCTCATCTTTACTTCCTGTTCTCCCTGTTCAAGAATGATGTCATCAGACTGCCTTAGATTACCTGATGGCGATGTCGTGAACGCTGATGTTCTCCTGGGACATGGCGAAAAGGAGGTCTGGAAGCTTTATGCTCAGGAAGAGAGGCAGGTCCTGCACCTCCCAGTTCATGTCTAGGAGGTGCAGAAAGCAGCTCTGCACACACGACAGGGCTGGGAGCAGAGCTCTGGGGAGAGAAATCTCAGTCAGCCTACCGCACACTAAGCACTGCTAATCACTGCTAATCACTGCTAATCACTGCAGGTCTTGCTTTTAAAAATTTAAATCTGGTTAAAAACTGGTATATAATTAAAGAGGAACATCTCACTTCTCGTTGAGATCGTTGAAAGCCTGCATGGCCTCCACCAGCATGAGAACCAGCTGGTGGTAAGAGCGTCTGACCTCCTCTCCCAGTTTCTCCCCGCTGTCCGATAACTGAGAGAAATAACTGAAGACAGAAAAGGGATGGATGAGAGTCTGAAATCAGGCCCAGATGTTCACACGTATGGGTTGGAATCTACCTGGTGAAGTCCTTCTGACACGCCAGCAGCTCCTGCAGGAACAGGATGCAGGGAGGCTGGAAGAGGTGCGGCTGCCCCAGAGAACGCAGACACTGCTGAATCGTCTCCAGCACCTTGCACACACTCAGGGCCTGCGCTGTGTTCAGGGCCAGGGTGTGGAGGATGCTGCCGAGAGGAGAGCTTATTATTTGGGGCAGTTTTCCCTCTAAATTCCCAGAATATCCAAAAGATTTTTTTTTTAATCTAAATAGGTACAGTTATAATACAAACACATTCTGATGTTGTTTTCTATTACAAGTTAGAAACTTTAGGGGTTATCAATCGATTTAGAAATAACTGGGAAAAACTGTTGCTCTTAATGTGGCGAAGTAAATCTAAAAAGAAGTGAGTATTTTAAACGATTCAATGTTCACCTTGCTGTAGTGAGAGCCTGATCCTTCATGAAGTTCAGGATGTGTTTCAGGATCGGGTAGCGCTCTTTGACAGAGGGGACAATGTTGGAATCCTCAAGGGAGCGGCAGGAGAGGAGGCGAAGGCGAGAGCGACTGAACGGTGCTTTACGGGGGAAAGTGGAGGGGGAGGCCGGCTCCTTGGGCTGGGAGGGGAGACCCTCTGAGAGCTCGCCATGGCCTCCCCTGTGGTTCTCAGGGTTCGGCTGGTTCTGTCCCTGCCTGGCGTCGTCAGGTAGGCCCGGCTGCGGACCCAGTGAGGTGCTGGGCTGGAAGTCTCCTTCTGACACGGATTTGGAGCGGAGCAGCGGAGAGACGCTGCCCTCTGGCGCTTTAGACGGCTCGCCACCCTGACAGGATCTTCCACACGGGGCAAAACGAAACAGCAAGAGGCTCTTCTCGATGCACATCTCAGCTGACAGAAAAGACAATCAATCAGTGAGCAAACATTCGGTACGGGGCGGAGCCTCAGAATCTAATTATCTGGATCATTACCCAGCGAGTCTATGGTAACCTCTTCCTGACTGCCTTCTTTATCATCATATGTGTTCATTTTGCCGACCAGGTATCGCTGCTTCATCTCCAGCTGAGAGGGAAATAAAAAGCTTTAGTAAAGGGAAATCAGGAGAGTAGATCTGCTACAGACATAAATCCTTGGAGTTTTCCTCACCATCCAGGTTCTGATGCTGTCAGCCAGAAGGTAAACCTGCACAAATTCTTCACACAGAAAGGACTTGCAATCTTGATTAACTATTGGCAGGAAGAGAGAAGAACGACGAATCAGACAGGTGGAAGGATGGAATCCCAACCTATTCCCCCTGAGTGTGAAAGACGATTCCCAGCTAGCATTACCGTATGCCTTCAGCGCCTGGTTGAGGGCCGGCGTGTGGTAAACCATGGCCGCCCAGATGGCGTTCACAGCCTGGTCCACCTTTGATCCCGCCACAATCTCACTGCTCATTGGGTGCTTTCTGCAAGCCTGCACGAGGGTCCGCATTAGCTCTGCTTTGTGGTCTGATGGTTCCTGTGAAGGGTTCCAACGGGCAAAGTCCTCCAGGAAGAACAACATCTCATCTGAACTTGATGCGTCCGACTACAAATCCCAATAAAAAAACAGGGAGGGTTTTACAAAGAAGGGTCAAAAACACAAACCAATCATGGAAAAATGTGTCCTTTTTAATTATGGGATTTCACAGGGTTTTAGGGTTTACCTGAACATAAGTCATTGTTAGAAAAATGCAAATGTCATCATTTTATCTGAACTAAGTTTCAGGCATTTGGCCTTCTAGGAATGATGTGTTGTCTTAACTTGATCGGGGATAGCAAATGTTTCTTCCAGGAAGGGCCTGATCTTATCCAGATATGCTGTTGCAGATGATTGATAACCACCGGCAATAAACCTGCACCCCCTTTTTGAATGTGTAAACTTCTGACCCCTCCTGCTACTCCTTTGAAGTCTGATAATAACGGCAGGGAGCAGAGAGGTCCCAGCAGGGTTGACCACAGACATTTCAGGGAGTCTGTCTGTGTCCTCTCTCCTCGTCTGCAGAAAAGTAACTTGTGTTGTGTCTTGTGTTGGTTGATTTGTAGGACAATAAGGGGTTACTTAACCGGGGTTACCCGGTTACGCCGATCGGAGGTCACTAAAATTAGTGTTGCTTCGGTGTGTAAGTTTGCCAAAAAAATGTCGGACTCCGTAATTTTCTCTGGTCCCCTCCCTGATCTGACCAGTGATGACATGTTTAGCCGCATGTCGTCATTCAACCGCTGGTTGTCTAGGTGGTGTCCTGAAAACAACGTGGGCTACATTAATAATTGGCAATCCTTTTGGGGAAAGCCTGGTCTGATTCGGAGAGACGGCATCCATCCCACTTTGGATGGTGCAGCTCTTCTTTCTAGGAATCTGGCCACATTTATTAGTCCTCCAAAACCCTGACCACCCAGGGTGCAGACCAGGAAGCAGAGTTGTAGTTTAACACACATCTCTGCAGCTTCTCTACTGTTACCCACTCTTTACTCCATCCAGACAGTGTCTTGCCCACGACCAAAATCTAATAAATTAGCAAAGATTTCCAAAGGAGTAAATCATGATAATCTAATTAAAATCAAAATAACTCCAATTGGGGAAAAAGTTAAAACAATTAAATGTGGTCTGTTTAACATAAGATCGCTTTCTTCTAAAAGTCTACTAGTTAATGACTTGATTTGTGATAATCACATTGACTTGTTTTGCCTTACAGAAACCTGGCTGCAGAAAGAGGATTATGTGAGCATAAATGAGGCAACTCCTTCAAGCTATTTAAATTTTCACATCCCCAGAAGTTCTGGGCGAGGAGGAGGAGTAGCAACAATCTTCCAGTCTGACTTACTGATTACTCCAAAAACAATTAATACCTACAACTCTTTTGAACATTTAACCCTTAATTTCCCTGATCCAAATTTCAAGGCAAGAAAACCTCTTCTTTTTGTAACTTTGTATCGTCCACCAGGTCCTTACTCTGAATTTTTAGATGAGTTTTCAGAGTTCCTTTCTGATTTGGTATTAAATACTGACAGGGTCATCATAGTGGGAGATTTTAACATCCATGCTGACATTGAAGGCGATAGCTTAAGAGCAGCCTTTAATGCTATCTTAGACACTATTGGCTTTGTTCAAAATGTGAATAGTCCCACGCATTCTCATCTTCATACTTTGGATCTTGTGCTGACATACGGCATAGAATGTGAAGAAATAACAGTATTTCCTCACAACCCTGTCCTCTCTGACCACTTTCTAATAACCTTCAGGATTACTTTAACAGAGTTCTCCTCCCCCAAAAGAAGGTTCAATTTTAGTAGATCTTTATCAGATAGTGCAGTTATAAATTTTAAAGAATCTGCTTCACTTTCTCTCTCCTCTGTGTCACTGAGCAGTGCTGCAGAGTGCAAAAGCTTAGCTTATTCCCCTTCACAGGTTGATGATTTTGTTGATGGGGTTGCTAGTTCTCTGCGTATTGCCTTAGACAACGCAGCTCCTTTGAAAATGAAAACCGTTAAAAATAGAAAGCTTGCTCCTTGGTTTAATGCAGAGCTGCGTACTTTGAAGCAAAATGCTAGGAAACTGGAGAAAAAAATATCGCTCCACAGGCCTGCGAGAGTCCTTCCTAGTCTGGAAAAATGGTTTACTGCTGTATAAGAGGACCCTTTGTAAAGCAAGAGCAGCATACTTCTCCTCATTAATAGAGGAGAATAAGAATAATCCTAGATTTCTTTTTAATACAGTTGCCAAACTCACCCAGAGCCATAGCTCTGTTGAACCGTCCATTCCACCTGCTCTTAGCAGCAATGATTTTATGGGATTCTTTATAAGATTGATCTTATTAAAAACAAGATCATAAGCACTCCTCTATCCGCGATTGTACCTGAGGTAGTCATGGAATCTGAACCGGGTTTAGACTGCTTTGATCCAGTTGAACTCTCTGAATTAGCAAAATTATTGTCTTCATCTAAGCCTTCAACTTGTATGTTAGATCCAGTTCCAACCAGGTTATTTAAGGAGGTATTCCCTTTGATCTCCTCCTCCATTTTAGATGTGATTAATCTATCTCTGTTACAGGGATATGTACCTAAAGCTTTTAAGGTTGCTGTAATTAAACCTCTGCTTAAGAAACCGTCTCTTGACCCAGATGACTTGGTCAATTATAGACCTATATCCAATCTTCCTTTCTTATCCAAAATTCTTGAGAAAGTAGTTGCCAAACAAGTTTGCGATCACTTCCACCATAATGAACTTTTTGAAGAGTTTCAGTCTGGCTTTAGAGCTCATCATAGCACTGAAACAGCTCTGGTGAAAGTCACTAATGATATTCTCATGGCCTCAGATAATGGACTTGTATCTGTGCTCGTCCTGTTGGATCTTAGTGCTGCATTTGATACAGTTGACCATAATATTCTTTTAGAAAGACTTGAATATTTTGTTGGAATTAAAGGAACAGCACTAGACTGGTTTAAATCTTATCTATCTGATCGAATTCAGTTTGTTCATGTTAATGATAGATCTTCAACACGCTCAAAGGTTACCTGTGGAGTACCACAGGGATCAGTGCTAGGACCAATTCTCTTTACTTTATACATGCTCCCAATTGGTAGAATTATTAGACAGCATGGGATTAATTTCCACTGTTATGCTGATGATACCCAGCTATATCTGTCTATAAATCCAGATGAAGCTAACCCATTACATAGATTACAGGCATGTCTTGAAGACATAAAAACCTGGATGACTCTTAACTTTCTGCTTCTGAATGCAGACAAAACAGAAGTTATAGTCTTTGGACCAGAGTCTCTGAAAAAGAAGCTGATTAGCCAGTCACTTCATTTGGATGGGATTAAACTGATTTCAGATAATAAAGTAAAAAATCTTGGTGTTATTTTTGATCAGGACCTGTCATTTAAATCCCATATCAAAGAGGTTTCTAGAATTTCCTTCTTTCATCTGAGGAACATTGCAAAAATTAGAAATATCCTGTCCAGGGGTGATGCCGAGAAACTAGTCCATGCATTTGTTACTTCAAGGCTGGACTATTGTAATTCTTTACTATCAGGAAGTCCACAAACTGTAGTTAAAAGCCTTCAGCTGATCCAAAATGCTGCAGCCAGAGTTCTAATGAAAATTAAAAAGAGAGATCATATCTCTCCTATCCTGGCTTCTCTTCATTGGCTTCCTGTTAAATCAAGAATAGAATTTAAAATCCTCCTTCTCACATATAAAGCCTTAAATGGCCAAGCTCCATCTTATATCAGAGATCTGATTGTTCCTTATGTTCCTAACAGAGCACTTCGCTCTCAATCTGCAGGTTTACTAGTGGTTCCTAGAATTTCTAAAAGTAGAATGGGAGGCAGATCTTTTAGTTATCAGGCTCCTCTCTTGTGGAACCAACTACCAGTTTTAGTCCGTGAGGCAGACACCCTGTCTACTTTTAAGGCTAGGCTTAAAACTTTCCTTTTTGATAAAGCTTATAGTTAGAGTGGCTCAGGTTATCCTGAGCTATCTCTATAGTTATGCTGCTATAGGCTTAGACTTTTGGAGGACATAGGGACCCCCATTTCATCATTCTGCTTCATTCTCTCTCTGTTCTCCTATTCTGCAGAATCTGTTAGTTCAATCTCTAACCTTCTGCTCTCTCTGCTTTTCCTCAGAGTAGCTTTGCCTCGTCTGTTCCTGTTTGGCTGTGACGTCATCCTGGAAAGAAACATCAGCTGTGCTTTTTCTATCAACACCCTTGTTTATAGATGTTGGAGATCGGCCTGTTTTCCAGTGTGGTCCTGTTTCTCTGACCGTGACTGAGTGGATGTGCTCTCTTCGTCCTCTGACATGGGAGCTGCCTTGGAGCTCGTCTGCCTGGCTGTGTGTTTCCTGGACGGGGCCGCCTTTTAGAGCTGCTTTTTGTATCTCTGCTTCTGTCTCCTTGAACCCCAGTCGGCCTCGGAGGATGGCCGCTCACACTGAGCCTGGTTCTGCTGGAGGTTTCTTCCTGTTAAAAGGGAGTTTTTCCTCTCCACTGTCGCTACAAGCATGCTTAGTGTGGGGGATTGTATTTGAGTCAATGAGTCAATGCAATCAACTGGTTTTCCTTAGATAGAAAACTTTGTATCAATTTGACTGTATGATCTGGTTGAACTGTAAAGTGCCTTGAGATGACATGTGTTGTGAATTTGGCGCTATATAAATAAACTGAATTGAATTGAATTTAATTATTATTGTTTAACCCTAACATCCATTATTTTAAGATGATGGTGAAGCAAACAGAAAAAAACAAATATTTTTCCAGCAACATTTGAAGGAAAGGGGCTTTAAAGGTGATTATTCCTCCTGGACAGTAGGGGGCGTACTCATCTGCTCCACTTTTGGTATATTTGATTTGATTCATGTATTTGAACGGGAAAGCGCAATTAAATAACAAATACAACATGACGTCTTAAAAAAGTACAGATAGTAAAGACATGAGATTAAATAGAAACAAAAACAACAAAACAAAACACTGCAGCAAAGAAAACAGAAACAATCACTACAGCATAAATATGCAGATGTAGTTATAGTGTAATTTTTTCAAATGTTTAGTGAACATCTTATAAGTTATGCGTCTGATTTCCTCCCCTGTGCCTCTAACAGACCGACCGACTAAAGCTGCTCTTCCTCAGAGGAATAACTCTCCTCTTGCAGAGCCTCTGGTCACACACAGTCGTTTCTCTGACTGATGGCCTCGGAGAAAATAGCCAGGGTTAAATTAGGAATTATGTTGTAAATCAAATCTGACCGGAGTAAATAGTTGAATACTTTTTTCCCATGATACACTTCAAATCTAAAAGAAATCCCTTTTAAGCAGACATTATCAAGTAATCGGAACCAATTTGAATCCCTAATTGATGGTTAGTCCATTATTTGTTGACATCCGTTACTCCGTACCTGCTCAGGGGCTGTTCTCGTCGGGTTCCTGTCCCGTGTTTCACACAAGCCGTGTCGCAGGATGGGCTTCCATAAAGGTGAAGCCTGAACGTGTAACATCTTTCCTGGAGGAAGCTCCTTCACACTGCGGATCTCTGGAGAACAGAGAAACCCACCAATCTAACTGAATTTACATCTAAAAGGTCGACATAAAGCTCAAACGCAAAGAAAAATATTCAACAAATTAAATAAAGTTAAAAAATATCTCAGTTTGGAGCTGGATTTAAAATTTAAACCACTACTGTGTTTCTCTTAGGCTCACCGTGGGGGGATTTCAGCGCCAGGGTTCTGGATGCCAGGCGACCCATGAGACGAGCCACCAGCAGCTGCAGGTCTGACATCCAGGAAATGGTGATATCTGGCAGACCCAGCGCCGTCACAGTGAACTTGTAACCCCACTCATTATTGCTGCTATCGGAGTGGAACAAGAACTGCAGCTGACGGCCAGTGTCGAACGTCACCTTCTGCAGGAGCAGAGAGAGATGGGCGGGTTGGAAAAACAAGCGAAGCTGCTTTCTACGTATGGATCGCTGCTTGGCTAAGGGTCTCCTACCTTTGGCCATTTTTCACTTCCAACCTTCATATCGTAGCGCACCTTCCCGCCTCTGGAGTCGGTGAATTCTAGATAGTCATATCTGTAAAGACCAAGCTGAGTTAGAATCCTCATTAAGAGTTATCTAATGCAAACTGAGGAAGTTGCTGCAGTGTGTCGGTGACCTCTTCTCTGTCTCACAGCGTTCATCAAACTCCACCTCGAAGGAGGTTGCACCGGGACAAGCGAAGACGGTGGTCTCATGTCGGCTGTTCTCGTAGTTGTGAGGGGACTCCATGTTCCAGGTCCTGAGCACCACCGGCTTCTGGGGCTGGTGCGAGCTTTCTTGATCCACCTGCGTGTTTTAGTTATGGTGAAAAAGTTTCATAACATAACCGAAGACTGCACCTTCGGCTAAAATCAACTGACCTTAGAGAAGATGTCTCCCGTGTCACTTGACAGTTTTTTGACGAGCTCCACCAGCGAGGAGAAGCTCTTCAGCAGCACACTGTGAGGGATGTCCAAAAAACACAGCTCCAGGAGGAAAATCATCTGCCGGGAGCAGAGCAAGCGTTAGCCAAACATTCCGTTCTGAATTGTGTTCACGGTGCAGATAGGAGGATGTATTACCATCTGTCTGAAGACTGTGGCCAGGATGGAGCTGCCCAGTTTGTCTGTAATTTCACTGCTGGTGAACCTTTCAAGGAGGGAACCCAGCACAGCACTGATACTTCCAAGGAACTGATCCACATCTAGAGAAACACATTCAGCAATTTGAATTTTTCTGAAAGGAAACATCATGAATTTGACCCTTGCTGTACATTAGTGGTGTGCCGATTGATTGGCATGCCAAAATGCACCGACACACCAAATAAAACAGGATATTTATATAAAAGCCATGATGACGAGTCATCGAGGCACACCACAGAAAAAACAGACAGCAGGTAAAGCAGCGTACATTTACACTGTCCTCCATGAGAATGATGTTCAGAAAAAAGCAACTGATTTTATAATCCGGTAAAGGAGCAGCAGTGAAATTTTCTAACTTTTGGGACAATATGGTCTGATAAAGAGTAAATTTATATACATGTTTAAGCCAGAATGATTTGACATTTAAATATGATTTCCCTACGACTTTAAGGATCAAGCAGTCTTACAAAGTGTTGTCCCTTTAATAGACAAATGATCCGTTAATGATCCGTTAAGTATTTTCTAAGTACTTCTTACTTGAGACCATCACATAAAATAAACACAAATAAATTGAAGTTTTTGGCTTTAACAAGAGAAAAGATAAGAGATTAATTGTTGTTGTGGCTCACATTTTAGGAGGATGTCTCTGGCCAGCTCAGAAGCAGCAGCTGTGGAGGTTCCACTGTTGAGCTGCAGGTAGCACCAGGAGAGCAAGCTACCCTGCAGCGCCCAGAACAAGGACAGCAGCACTGTCCTGCTGGCTCCAGTCCTCCCATCCACCATCAGAACCTCACACTGATAGATGGGCAGAAAGTTTGATGGGAAAAGTTTCATTCAAGGCTCCAGCACTTTGAGAACTAAAAGCAAAGAGTGAAAGATCACCTCTCTGGAGGCGACAAGCAGCAGCGTCTCCATGACTAACAGTATGGGGCTGATGTCGAAGTCTGAAGGAGCTCCTTTGGGCGGCAGCAGCAGAAGGCCGCTGGGATCCTGGTTACTGGGAGAAGAAAAAAACATCTATTACTGGTCTGTCACTACCGATGTGGAAACAAAATAGACATGAGTGATTTTAGATATTTACCTGAAATAATTACAAAGAGATTCAAATGTCACCTTCACAGACTCTGGCTGATCGTCCTCACTTATATTTTTCTACAAAACAGCAGATTAGAATCAGGATTAGTAAATTAATTATGCAGATCAGCAAAATCATAAAAATACATGAAAATGGATCAAATATTAATGAATTGATATCAGATTCTATTGTTCTAATAGAATCAGAATTGTCCACGTCTGCATTTAATTTACGGAGAGATGAGGCGTTAACCTCACCATCATGTGAAAGAGTTTGTCCCGCCTGTTGAGTTTATCGGGGAAGAAAACAGCAGCTCCATTCAGAATGGCCTTAACCGCTTCTTTGTGTAAAATCTTCTCCATTGTCGTCTCTCCCTCTGGACCGTCAACAACTGCAACACAAAGATCATGCCTCACTTTACACCGATTTATCTCTTTTATGACAAACACCGGAGAACAGCATGTTCTACTAATGAAAGATGAAAGGTCTGCAGGTCCTTACTGTGACAGAGGTGAGCGTAGAGCTCTGATACGGCCTCAGAGGGACCCGGAGGATCCCTGCTGCTAAACACTGATGGACCTGCTTCTGCAGAGGCTCCTTCCTCTGGGTCTTTACTCCCCTCTGTGTCCTGGGGCTCCGTGGGGTTGGGCAGCATGGGGAAACAGTTCTGCATCAACTGAAGCAGGAGAACTCTGCTTTTCAACACCTCCTCTCCTTCACTGAAACAGAGAAAATCACTGAGCATGTTCTATCACAAGCATGTCTGCAGAGTTCCTCTAACTGGGTCCATTAGAGATGGATCAGCTCTGACTTATTCTTTATTATGTGTCGGATTAGGAGAGGTTGATAGTTTATTTCAGAAGACACAGTCGTTATCAGATTCTAGTTATTAAGGACCGCTGTTAGCTTTGCTAAGCTAACCAAACCAGTCGGCAATGAAAAGATACACCTGTTCATTTTGTATTTGCTGAAATAATAGAGAAGCTTCCTTTAGCTGGAGAGCTGTAACTTCTAATTTAGATGATGTCACTCCACTGCCAGCAAAGCCTACAGGAGCTCCAAGGAGTCCAGAGGAGCCTTAAAAATCCTGAGAGCAGAAGGTATAATAGTTGCACATTTGCTCTGTGAATTCCAGGTACAGCTCTCCTCTACTGATATGAAATCAGTTGGATCAGCTGCAGCCACGTGGATAAAATGGTCACAATTTGACTTTTGCTTTTTACTTATTTATACTCCAGTAATTCCCGCTGGTTGCATACGAGGTTTTTTTCTTAAATATTACAGCGTCCTTCAAGCTGTTGTTGTTTTTGTGTGTTTTTGCTTAATTCAGTAATAAATAAAGTTCTTCATGCAGATTTACAATTATTAAAGAGTTACAACACTCTGGGATACCACACAAATACTTGGCTGGTTGGTGAATTAGTTATTTGGTTGAGTTGTTTGGTGAGTTGGTTAGTTATTTGGTTGGTTGGTTGGTTAGTTGATTGGTTATTTGGTTGGTTAGTTATTTGGTTGGTTGGTTAATTTGTTCACTGGTTGGTTATTTGGTTGGCTGATTGGCTATTTGGTTGAGTTGTTTGGTTAGTTATTTTTTTGGTTGGTTGTTTGATTGGTTATTTAATTAGTTATTCGGTTCGTCCGTTCGTTATTTTGTTGGTTGGTTAATTAGTTAGTTAGTTGGTTATTTGGTTGGTTGATTATTTGGTTAGTTTTTGGTTGGCTAGTTATTTGGTTAGTTATTTGTTTAGTTAGTTGGCTGGTTGATTATTTAGCTATTTGGTTGTTGATTGGATATTTGGTTGTTTGATTGGTTAGTTATTTGGTTGGTTGATTGGTTAGTTATTTGGTTGGTTCATTGGTTAGTTATTTGGTTAGTTGGTTGGCTATTTGGTTGGTTGATTATTTTGTTAGTTTTTGGTTGGCTAGTTATTTAGTTGGCTAGTTATTTGGTTAGCTGTTTAGTTATTTGTTTAGTTAGTTAGCTGGTTGATTTGTTAGCTGTTTGGTTGTTGATTTGGATATTTGGTTGGTTGATTGGTTAGTTATTTGGTTGGTTGATTGGTTAGTATGTGGTTGGTTTATTGGATATTTATTTGGTTGGTTGATTGGATATTTATTTGGTCGATTGGTTAGTTACTGTAGTTGGTTAGTTATTAGGTTTATTGGTTAGTTGGTTCTCCCTTAATGTCGTGTCCCTGTGTGTTTTATAAAAACTAATTTTTGTAGGGCTCTGGGGACGATATACTAGAACTTATTCTGGAATGAAACCAAACTAACTTTGAAAAGCAAAGACGCGTCTGCAGCATCATCTTTGATGATAAAATGAAAATGGCTTTACTTTATATACTAAAAAAAAAGCCAGACAATACCGATGTCTGGATTCACCAGATACTTAAGAGGCGTTCAGTTTGCAGCACATTGAGCAGCAAAAGTTCAGATTTTTCAACTCTTGTGAAGCACTTCAGATGCATAAATGCTGATAACGCGCTGTTCCTCCTATTCATAACGCGCTGAAGGACCTTTTGACGCGACCCAACCACAGACTTTGCTTGTAAAGGAGGGGCTGCTCTACAACCACTGCCAGGTCTCTATTATGTAGTTGCCATCATTGTCACCCTCTGGCTTTCTGATTAGTTCTGCCAGCAGAGGGTGAAAATCTGTTTATGTTTGCTGATTGCACCCAGTGGTGGAATTCTATTTAGGCCCAGAAAAGAACGATCTAAACATGATCATGACGAATGCTTGGTGCATATTACCTTATTCTATCAGGTCTAAATGGTTTTCCTTTTTTTGGATACACATAACGTGGGTTTGCACTTAAACCTCTTGTGTGGCTCTAATAAATGAAAGGAGGATTTAACAGTAAAGACCAACACAAACTTCCACAAAACAGGTGCAACCTTAGATTCTTTTAGCTTGTCTTACAAAATCATTTTTAAATATTCTGTGAATGTTCATAAATTCAAATGCGTGTTTTGACACATCTGACAAAAAGTTGAAATTCAGAAAATAAACCCCCAAAAATCTGCTGCTGCTACATGTCTGCTGTTAACAGATGATCACTCACATCTCCCTGAGTTTATTGTAGAAGTTCCAGAAAAGGTTAAGGCTGAGACCACCGAAGTCCAGAAGATACTTCTGCTTGAAGTGTGAGGCATCCTGCAGAAAAAAGTGTAGATTGTTACTGGGAGGCAATCATGCTGTAAAATCTGCAATTCCTTCTTATGGCCACCAGAGAGCAGCATGACTGATATTGGGTGTTCTGGGTGACAAAACATGCAAAATACATTTGGTTCCTTCCTTCCTTTATTTATTTACTTACCCCTTCACCGTTTCCTTCCTTCCTTATTTCCTCCCTTTCCTTCCTTTGTTTCATCTATTCTCTACTACCTTCCTTTGTCCTCTACATCCTTTCTTAGTTCCTTCCTCTCTCCCTCCCTGTCCTCATTCCTTCTTTTCATCTACTGTTTACTACCTTCCTTTCTTCTCTGCATCCTTTCTTAGTTCCTTCCTTCCTTCATATACTTGCCCCTTCTCCCTTACCTTCCTTCGTTATTTCCTTCCTGTCTTCCTTACTTTGATTCATCTACTTTCTACTACCTTCCTTTCTCCTGTACATTCTTCCTCTCTTCCTTCCTTCCTGCATTTACTTGCCCCTTCTCCCTTACCTTCCTTCCTTCCTCCCTCCCTGCCCTCCTTCCTTATTTTAATCTACTTTTTACTACCTTCCTTTCTCCTCTACATCCTTCCTTAGTTATTGTTTTATTGTATTGTTAGAAAACAATGCTGTTTATAGTTTTTCTTTGGTGTTGTTTAAGTTCTAGATTCTTTACCGATTTCCTTCCATTATTCCTCCAACTTTATCTCTTAGAAGGAGCCCCCCATAAATAGAAATCCAGGCTTCCAGGAAGACCACCACGGTTATTCAGAGGAAAACGGGACGCTGAAACTGGATGATGCCAGCAACACAGCCGAGCGGTGCCCCCTTACCGTGTCTCGTGTGAGCTGCTGTATGAAGAAAAGTGTCTTGTTTAATAGACAAAGGCCAGAGACAGCATCATGATCCAGACTCTCCCCCTGGCTGCTGAGGTCGTCCAGGTCAACCAGCCTCTCTGTTCCGGGGCAAAGGTAGCCACTGAAGCTGAGGTTCTGCACACCGAGCCGCTCGGCTGAGTCCTGCCTGGTGCAGAGGAATTTCACCATCAGGAACTAAGAAGAGAGATATAAGCAGAATGGGTTTAGAAATACAAAGAGCTGAACATCGAAGAAAGGAATGATATCAGGGAACAGACAGGTCAGTACCTTGGCGACGCGGCACTGCTGCAGCTTGATCTCCACATCATTCCAGTCCTCTTCCAGCTCAAACCAGCCGATCGGCTCATCCTCATTCTGCGCTGACATCCTCCCACTGCAGGTCAGGCAAAGGTAATAAACCACACAGACCTCCCAAATTTCTAAATGGACCACATTCTGATTTCCTGTTTGAGTTTCTTTCTTTTTCAATTTTAATTCCTCTAGAAAATTCAACAAGTTTTATATCGGATAAAGATAACCAAATTAAAACCAACAAGCATTTATTTAAATTACCATTTAATTAATTAAATGAAATAAATTGATTCCTTGTTAAATAATGAATATCTACTGAGGTTTAACCTTTTTTTTTTGGAAAGCAGTTTAATTTCACAAACCAATCCAATCAAACTACAGAAAATAAAGCCTTTTAGAACTATAAGTGAGTTATCTGTTGGCCATTTGCTAAAACTAATGTATGTCAGTAAATCAGAGTTGAAGCCATCATCCACTATGGGAGAAAAAAAGAAACGCTATAAACTTTTCCACGGCCAGGTTCTCTGTTTACTAACGTTATCTAACAAAGATTTTTATGATGTGGTCTTTCACAATTTTAAACATTGTAACTTTTTAAACGATGACCTTTTGCTCGTTATCACACAGTTTATGGTACTTGTGCATCAAATTAGATCTATAATCAGTTGTTTTATTTTGCTCATTTTAAAGATGTTTTTATTAGAAGTGTGTAAGTAAGAATTGTTGGTGTTAGAATATCAGAGGAAAAAAAAAAACATTTCACTTAATTAACTAAAAACACTAAATATGAAAAGACTCAAGCCCTTCTTTAAACGCTGAAGTTCAACGAAGGGAACCATACCTGTCCTGTACAAACTCCTTGTAGTCCTTGTAGTTCCACGAGTCGTACTTTTTGAACCTCTTGAAATGTTTCTCTGCATCAAAGGAGTCGTCCTCCATGTAGGCGAACACCAAGCCACACTTGGCCCCAATGGCTCCTTTCCGCACCTGCGCACATGAGCAGCGACTTCAGTGATAATCTGCATGGTCCTCCACCACGGCACACGTTTTCACTCATCTCCTGATGACACCATCTTACTTTGATCTTCATCTGAGTGACCTGGAAGTTGCTCTGGTCCTCCGTGGACAGGATCACGCTGGCTTTCTTCCTGCCGCTTTCTGTGAGAAAACCTGGAGAAAAAGCAAAGAGCTGACCACGCGCTCAAACATCCTTCATTTAGAGGTCGATTGCAGCTGGCCGCTACCATCTCCGGTAGAAGAATCGCTAAGCATGTTCTCTGGGCCTGACTTCTCCTCTTTACTTTTGACGTCACAGGCCTGCAGGTGCAGCTGGAGCGGCTTCCCTGCAAACAATCGCTATACGGTTCAACAAGTGACCTTCTAGTCATGAGAGTCAGATGATGGATGAGTCGAATTACCGTTACAGTAAAGCAACCGGAGCCTAACAGAAGCCATGGAGAGGATGACGGATGAGGCCTTGTACTTGATCTGGAGATGATCGCTGATGCAGGACAGGGCCTGGAGGATTTTGGCCACACTGCCTCTGGCCAGAGCAAAAGCCAAGAGAGTCATCTCTGCATCGGGGCTCACACAGCAGCTGGACAAAAGACAGGAAAAACTGAGTGACATCATCAGGCGATGGAAAGAAGTGCAATAAAACGAACAGCAGCTTACTTTGCGATCCGGAGGAGAAAGCCGTCCACCTCCTCCAGTATGTTTAGGGAGAAGAACTTGGGGAACTCAGTGGAGGATGGCGTCAGCGACAGTGGAGGCATGTGCTGCAAGGCTTTCCTGTAAAGCAAAAAAAACCTCATCTTTGGCATCGCCAAAAAAAAAAAAAGAAGCGACAAGCTAAGCGCTGCGCGGTGCTGCAGCCTCCAGGGATCTTACTGTGTGATTTGGAGCACGGTTTGAGCCAGGGCGGGGTTGGTATCCATGGACGCGGTGACCAAAGAGGTGAGCAGAGACAGGTACCAGATGGCCGAGGCGTCCGATACGGACACCTCTTTGCTCTTGGTGATCTGGTAACCCAGCGTCTTCAACCCGTGGATGCGCGTGTCGCATCCGTCACTCAGGCATCGCTTGATGTTGATTTGGACGTCTGGGATTTTTGTTCAGGAGAATAAATCAGACAAAAACACAAACAACTAAGAACACTTTTAAATATATAGAGCCAATAAAGGAGATTAGCTAGATCCATTTTTACTACATGAATAGAATAAGAAAAAAACACTAATAAGGGATTATTTTAATCACCTATTTATTTTAACTGGTTTACAAAATAATTATTCTTTTTTCTCATTTCTATTTAAATTATTTAAAACATTTATTTTTATTGTATTAAAGTTGGATTTCTTCTCTATTTTGAAAAATAGAATTTAGATTCTTAGGAAAAAGTAGAGCATAATGTTTATTAAGCAGGGCTTTGATGTGGATAAATGTCCCAGTCTTAACTAATTAAATAAAAAATTAACAATTAATCTGTCGATTGTTTTTTTAATCAATTATTAATCCGATAGACAAAGGTTTCTTAAAGATTTTTATAAAATTAACCACTTAAGGAGATCTGGACAGAGCATATTGACAGACGAAAAGTTTGTTATTTTAAATGCAAAATGTTTACATGTCTTTTTACAGTTTTGGTATAGTTCCTGCTCTAAGTGGGTCACTAAAGGTCATCTAAAGGCATATTTTAGAGTCTCTTGTCCAGTTCACCAATAATTGAATACTAAATTGGTTGACAATTATTTCAATAATCAATTAATCGCTATTACTTTTTCATCCCTAAAATAAATGTTTCTGTTAATAACATAATATTCTGCTTGCTTTGGTTTCCTGTTCTTCCTTTAAACTAATGCTTTTTATTAAACCCACTGTCTCAAGCTACTGGAAATTCAATAAAAAAAAACGAACTAAAAATATTCCATTAAACAAATGAATGTCCCTATGAACCAAATAAAAGTTAAAATATACATTTACACCCCATGGCGATTTAACCAGCGTATGCCCGACGTCCCAGAATCTTCTAAAACGCTGGCATACGCTGAAATTTGGCGTATGGCAAAATTTATAAAGAGTATGAAAATTGGCATAGGAGGCCAGAACCTATGTCCAACGACAGCCTAACTTCTGCACAACACACGCCTGTTGGCCGTGGTCGTGAACACAGTGAGGATCCATCACTGACAGTTTCCTCCTGTTAACACCTTTTATACCAAAACGCTGCCAATACCCCATTAAACAGTAGCTCAAAGTTAGAAACACGCTCAGCGCTCATCTGGAACTTATAAGATAAGTTGATATGCGTTAGGAGTGTGCAAAATAATCGTCATGATGATGCATCGTGATTCTAATTTTTGTGATCTACTGCATCAATTCTTGATGCCAAGTATCGATTATTAATTTAAAAAAATGAATAAATAAAATTGCATGAATGGTTGGCGAACATCAGCCAAAAACGAGTGTAATACAACTTCCAGTCCAGTAGATGTCGCTGCGGATGTGTTGATGCACGCTGCCTTGTGTCACAAGCATTTCCGGCCGTGGGATACTGCGCCGAGTCATTCAAAAACAAAACATGGAGGAGAAAATATTGCAGTGCATCGCAATAATTCAAGTATTGTGATGCATCGTGATAGAATCGCATCGTGGCCTGTGAATCGTGATTCGAATCGAATCGTGACTTCTTTGGCAATACCCACCCCTAATATGCGTTGGAGAGAAGTTCTTGACAAGTTACACATCAGTTATGCACAAGTTACTCATGGATTTTGGATAAGCTGGACGCCACGACTTTGTGTGCTGCACAATGACAGCCCACTCCTCCCCAAAGGGGATGGGTTAAACGCATAGAGGTAATTTCTCCATTGTGATCAATAAAGTTCAATTTGTTTATTTTTATTATCTTTTATTTTTAATGCCATTGAAAATAAGCAAAGAATCTGGGTGCATTTTTTTAACTTTCCATTATCCGCATGTTGGTTGTTATCTATTGTCACCTATAGTCCAGTGCAAAAATGTTCATCACTTAAATAAACTCTCACGTGCTCTGTCTCAAACCGAGTGTGCATAAACAGAACCAGAGATTTTAGTTCTCATGCTTCACCAATTTACTGTAAAATTGCTGAAACACCAATAAGCTGTTGGAATCAAATGTTGATTATGTAACCGGAAGTACTTCATTCAAACTATTTCCGTTCAACTTCCTGTTGCCAGCAGGCTGCAGCTGCTTAAAGGGGAACACCATTTTTTATATTGGGCCTTGATTTTACGTTATTACATCATGTTCTACTCACTCATATGAGTTTTGTGTCATTTGGAGCTGTTCTGAAGATATTCCGTCAGGTTATATCCAAGTAACGTCTTCCTATGGGCAACGAGTTGAAGGCACAAACTAAACTGTTTATAATTTATTCTTTATGGTACACCAGCATTCATAACATGTAGGCGAATCACTGTCCCCCAGACATCCACGGTTAGATTTTTTATGTTTATATTTTTTTTAACAAAGTGGAGTGTGTATGACGTCCTCTGTGTGCCGGCTACCATTCATTCATCCTGTCCGCTGAACTCCTGCTAGTTTTACTCACATGCCTGGAAGATGTCTAGTGCTACTACCACAGAGGATCTCGCTCTCAAAATTGAATTGAATGATTCAGATTAGCTCGCTGAATGAATAGAAGAGGTACAGCGTAGGCCGGGGCTGCATGTCACAACTCCAGTCCAGCGCGCAGATGACGTCATACACACTCCGCTTTGTTTTAAAAAATATATAAATATAAAAAATCTAACCGTGGATATCTGGGGGACAGTGATTTGCCTACATGTTATGAATATTGGCGTACCATAAAAGATAAATTATGAACAGTTTAGTTTGTGCCTTAAACTCGTTGCCCATAGGAAGACATTACTTGGATATAACCTAACCGAATATTATCAGAACGGCTCCAAAAGAACCAAAACTAATATGGGTGAGTAGAACATGATGTAATAACGTAAAATCAAGGGGCAAATGTAAAAAAAAAAAAAAAAACGGTTTTCCCCTTTAAGACTAGACTCTAAAGCAAGAAAGAAAAACCAAACTTAAACAGAGGGGATGAACTCAGGTTTCAGCTTTCAAAAACCTACAATTCAGCAACTGAGTTAATCACTTACCAAACCCCTTTACAGGGGAACAGAAGACCTAACAAAAAAAGCCTAACGACCCCCATTCCAAAGGGGTGGACCCGATCGTCCGTTTTAATTTGCAAGTTTTCTAAGCAAAAACAAGGCTTTGTTGGGCTACTGTATAAAGCTTCGAACTAAACGCTATTTCTGACATTTTGATCTAAAAAAAAGTTTCCTGGATGAGAAGCAAAATGTTTTCAAACTTAGAAATGTGGATTTTTATTTTTTACTTTTTTGGAATGACTATGACCTGGATGACTGAGAATATTCACCTGTATAGACTCTAAAGCGCTTCGCAGCTGAAGTCTAGCGACCAAATCCCTCCAGAGAGGTCTGTGAACACTGGACCGAGTCAGACTACCTTTCCTATGATTCAGAAGGAGCTTAATGTAATATTCTGTTGTTTTTTTGTTCTTCCTGCGATTCAAACCAAACCAAGAACACAGTGCTTCCTGAACCCGCCTGCTGCAGCAGAGACAGAGGAGAGCTAATCCAGCTCTGGTGACCTAAATTAAACCACTGGAGTAACGGCGGTGCTGTTTGCCAAAGGAGCCGTTAGAAGCCACCGGCCTGTGACCGTTTCTGCTTGAGATGGAGATGAAGAAGAAGCTGATACATGAAGGCCGCGGCTAGCAGCTAGTCACCGTAGCTAAATGGATTAGTCCCGGGCTGAGTTATAAAATCAATGCAATGAAATGCATTGATTTATTGTTTATTATTTATTTATAAAGCGCAGCAGAATACACTTTCTAAATAAACCTGCCTTGAACATTTTCGGAGTACGAGAGGCCTCTGTGTTTTGTATTTGATAGATCAACAACAGAAATGATAAAGTAGCCGAATCTAGCAGATTTTTTTTTATGGGCTGTATCTGAAAATGAATTGTTTAGTTCTGCCTAAGATCCTCTGGACTTTGATCGGGTCATTGGAACTTAATGTTGGATGTTCACAGAGTGAAGCTCAGCTCCAATCCACCCTATATAAACAGCTTCCTCTCACTTCTAAAGAGGAGCATCACCACAGCATGATTCTGCCACTATCATGCTTCATCTTCTCTCATTTGACAGTAATATTTTCAGCAAATTACACACAAACTAACTTAAAAGATGATTACTGACCTACTAGGTTATGTTGGATTTTATTTAGGGTTAAATAGCTACCAAAGAAGGTAGAGTAGTTATTGGCTTTAAGAATGAGGAATGGACCTTCACTCACAGGGGTGGGTGATGTTGGCGTTCTCTAACAGAGCCACGTAGCCCGTGACGTTGCTGGGTATACGGATGTCTCTGATCTCCTGCAGGGAGCGCCGTGTCTTCCCCACAGATACCGAGACCAGCTGAGGCATGTAGCTGTGGTCGTTGGAAGCCACGGCTATAGCCAGACGCCTCAGAACCACATCTGGTTTCATCTTCAGCCTGGAACAGAATGCAGGAAGGAAGCTTAGAAACAAACACGTGGCTTCAGGATCACTCAGACATGTTTACCAGCATTCTTACCGTATCCAGTGTGAGCGGGCGCTGCCGTCCGACTGCCAGAAAGATGACGTTTCTCCGTTGGTCATCTTATAGACATCAGGGACATTGGAGGAAGCTTCTATAGTGCTATAGCACTGGGTGACCACCTTGACCTTATCTACATCCGGATCACGGTCGAGCGCTGCTCTGTACTGAATATCTAAATCTGAAAGAAATCAGCTCCAGTGAGGACAGTTTCTCCACAGCAGCAAGGAAGTAAACATGCATTACTACACGCAGAGAATAAAAAGGATCAAAAACTTAGTAAAAACCGTCAGAACATTCCTAAACAACCTTGTGCTGTTAATCACCTTTCTCCTTCTGCAGGAGGAACTCCAAGAAGTCTTGAACCACACTGGACCTCATGGTGCAGATGCTGTTGTAGCCCTCTAAAATGGGGAAAGGGATGGCACTGCTGGGAATACGGTTCCTGTGTAGGAATTTGAGGATCTTCGAGGCGTGAGATCCTAATCTGTCTTTGCTCTTCGAAAATATGTCGACAAAACCTGTAAGGAAAAATAAAATTAAGCAAAAAGCTGTGCAACATGTTCAACCTTAAAGAACTGCGCAGTGAAAGAAATGTACTTTTAGTTTTGTTTATGTTTTGAAAAAATAATAATATTAACGGTTTGCTGTGCATTAAACTTTAAGTTTTACAGAGTCTCTGCCACCCATAACATTTGGACAATGCACCAAAGAGTAGGGATGCACGATATAATCGGCCCCCTATCGGTATCGGCCTGAAAACTGAATATCGGACATCGGCCACCCCACCGATATTTAACCCGATATTTGATCAGCTTCTGAGTTTCTAAAGTCTAAAAAAAAAAAAAGCACTATTTCTTCTTCTTCCTCAAAAACATATTTTTTACAGACTTAAAAACTTCTAAAGACGAGGGAAAAAATATTGATACATTAAAATATCACAATATCTTCATATGCTGATATATTGCCATTTAAAAACACCATATCAATCTCTTTTACTACGGTAATTAAATATTGCTATATGTCATCATCCACGAAATTTTTATATGTTGATATATTGATGCGGTATCGATCTATTTTACTAAAAAAATCTCACAAGAATTGCTAAATATCTCCAGAGTTTGTAACAGAACGATGAAATTTCACGAGATTTTGAAAGTAAAATAGATCGATACCGCGATTTTTAAAATCAATTTGATATCAGCATATAAAAAAATATATTTGAGTATATTATTTTTCAAAGTGTCAGAAATGGATAACAAAACAGCTATTTTCAATGACTACTTATTTTTGTCCAGCTTTAACATCGGTATTGGTATCGGTTACCGGCTACATGAGTTTTAAAATATCGACATATCGGATATCGGCCAAAATCCCAATATCGTGCATCCCTACCAAAGAGCTGAAACTCAGTCTGATCAGATTAAGACAGGAACAAGTTTCAAGTCTTTGTGTTAAGCTCTCAACTATGCACTTTCACCAACCGCATATGCCACTTTCACCAACGGCATATGCCACTTTTCAAACTGGTATGCCAGTTATAAAAGAGGCTAAAGCTGCAACTAAAGATTAAATCCATACGTTTTTTTTTTTTTTTTTTTCATAAATTGATCAGTAATCGGCTAGCAAAAGATTCCTTAAAGAAGATTTTTTTGCTTAATTTAAAACAGATGAAAGTCGAACTTTTCCACTTAAAGGAGAAGTTCGGTTTTTTACACTTTAAGCCCATTTTCTGTAGTGTCCAGGATGAAATCGAATGATCGACACCAAAAGTTTGACAATTGCTCCTGTCTCTGCTTTTTGGCTCATTTAGAATCACCCCCTGGCTGCTTTAGAATGGCTAGCATAGAGCATGTCCGATAATGTCCTTAAAACAACCTTAAACGTTCTTTTTTTAAAATATGCTACTCACGTGTCGTCAGCGCTGTTCAATGACGTTCCAAAAAAAGTTTCGTGAAGAAAAAACGTTCCTGTAGTGTTTTATTTAGCATTTTGTAAATCCCATTGAGTTCTGTAGGAATAGTCAATATTCCCCTGCCACCGGATACGGAAATGGGGCCTGTTTACACAGTTGTAGTCTTTTCGCTTCACTCTGTGTACTCCGACGTCGAGGTGCTAACGTCTCTGTTAAACACTTTAAAAAAATCTGAAAATGGAATACGAAAGGTGGATTCTTGATTCTCGACGTCGGAGTACACAGAGTGAAGCGAAAAGACTACAACTGTGTAAACAGGCCCCATTTCCGTTTCCGGTGGCAGGGGAATATTGACTATTCCTACAGAACTCAATGGGATTTACAAAATGCTAAATAAAACACTACAGGAACGGTTTTTCTTCACGAAACTTTTTTTGGAACGTCATTGAACAGCGCTGACGACCCGGTGAGTAGCATATTTTTAAAAAAGAACGTTTAAGGTTGTTTTAAGGACATTATCGGACATGCTCTATGCTAGCCATTCTAAAGCAGCCAGGGGTGGATTCTAAATGAGCCAAAAAGCAGAGACAGGAGCAATTGTCAAACTTTTGGTGTCGATCATTCGATTCCATTCTGGACACTACAGAAAATGGGCTTAAAGTGTAAAAAACCGAACTTCTCCTTTAAGGAGTTCTGGATAGAGCATTTTGACAACATTTTTTGTCAAAATATATATATTTTTCCAATTCAGGCCCCGTCCACACGAAGCCGAACCCTGGCCTAAATGCACAAATTTTTCACCAAACCAGCCTCTCATCCATACGAAGCCGGCGTTTCGGGGGTCTGTAAACGATCTTTTTTTTTATTCAGCCTTCAGAGTGGGAAGATTCTGAAACGCCGTTTTCGCGTTTCCATCTTTAAGCTCAAACCGCATTTTTTTTTTTTACACGCATGCGTCATAGCGTCGCCTCTAAACATGCGCGACACAGTATCACAACAACAATGGCGCCGTACTGTGTTGAATGGTTGCTGCTCATGCTACTCACCCTGCTGTCGGGCTTACAACAGAATCTTCTTCTTCTGGAATATCTCCAGGAAGAACAGAGCAATATCGACCACATAGTTCAGCACCTGAATTTGACTGAACCACGAAAATGGACCCGCAGGGCAACCATGTATAAATATTAGTGCCCATGCCCAACATTTCGTCACTTATTTTTGCTTTGGCACCACAGCGCCACTTACAGGCCTGGCATACATTTTGCAGCGTTTTCATGCATTCGTGTGGACGATCACATTTATTTTACGTCTCCGTCTTTACGACAAACGTTTTGGAAAATATCAGCGTTTCGTGTTCGTTTTGACTTCGTGTGGACGGGGCCTCAGTATAATTAAGTGGCTTTCTCTGTCAGCTAAAGGCATGTTTTAGTCTGTATATTGCAGTTAACCATTATTCGATTACTGAATATGATGCCGATTAATTCTATAACCGATTAATCAGGATTAATTGTTTCAGCCCTAAACTTAGCAGTTTTAAAAAGTGGCATAATGCAGCTATACTGACATGCCACTTCTGTCTGGTGGCATAATATTCTTGTGTTTCTGCCATGTCACACCAACTTGTACAATAGGTCAAAATATGCATCTGTTGTTTGTAACACAAGAAGAAGGAGCAGAGCTGCTGCTATGCTAATGTTTAACCCATCAGGCATCTTGAAAAAGCTGCTGCTTTCAGAAAACCTGTTCACTGTGGTGTACCGTGAAATAAGAGTGGCATTAAAAATACCAATTTTCACTCGCACTTTCTCTCATTGAGCCAATCAGATAAATTTATATTCTCATCTAAACCCTTCGATTAGATCTCTAGCTGTGGATGTGGGGTCGTTGTCCCAACTTGAATGAATGAGAATCTTCACCAAACTCCCGAGTATTTATAGCCTCTAACTTTTTCTTTCAACTTTGTTTTGTTATTAACTCAAACGTGTTCTCTATATATTCCATGCCATCATCAGACAATCATCCCCACAGCTTGACAGAGCCACATATGGTTCCACACCAGAGCAGTGTCTCAGGGCGACGAAGAGTGTTTGTTTTCTTCCATTTAACCACAGCACCTAATTCCATGTTTGACCTATTCCTGCCTGAAATTGTCACAAACTTTTGAAAACACTTTAATATGAAATTATTACGTACTGTTCAATAAATGATAAGTGTTTTTAATTAAGAGTAATTTTCATTTAAATGTGCTTTACTGAAGGCATCCATGTTTGTCAAAGAACACTACTGCCACTTACTGGTTTGTGACGTCACGGTGCTGTATCAGCAGTTGATTAAGTCCCAGTGCTGTATCTGCTGTTCGTCTTAACACGCTATTATTACTGCCATGCACGTGGGCATTGTCATTTTCACTATAGCTCTGGTGAATTTCAATGGTGAAGTCCTCTGGAAATCTTCAATAATTGTTGTTGATTGCAGATGTGTCTAGTAGTTCCCATTAATTTAGCTTGTAAAGCGGGGAGAATGGCGCTAGGCTTACCGCACCGTGACGTCACTGCCAGAAGATGGCAGGAGGAGGTGTTACTATATCTGGGCAAAAATGGCCGCTGCCAGACTCAATGATCGTGACCAAAATTATTTTTCTTAATTCTCTAAAGATTAATATGGAGTGAATTCTCTGCCAAAACACTGCATACAAAAAAACATATTATGTTGCAAACAAATAAAGCATGTTTCACCCAAACAAATCTTATCATTCACAAATACGCATGTTTTTCAAACTATCCTTGAATGTTGCAAACAAAAAAATTTGTTTTACAAGCCGGAATCTAACTTTGCATTCAAAATATAATTCATAATTTGTCCCAGAGTACAAAATAATCTCTGCTCGCATACAAAACAGCCTCTCCACGCGTACGAGACAATTTTACGCATTCTACGGCAAGTTTCTGCCAAAAGTCACATGAGAGATGAAGATTTGTCATTCTGACTAACCGACAGCAGGAGGCGCCATCCAAACAAAACAAGTTAAACATGCAGGTGCCGATGTAGTTATCCCTGCAACATTTTGTATCCCCTCGCTTGGAGCGTGCACGGAGTACAAAGAGCTGATCGAGTTCATTCCGCCTCATTTCCAACCTACTAAATATAAAATTTCAGTAATGTTTTGTTTATGAAAGATGAGCGGTTATTTTATTCTTTCCTTCACATGTTATAGCAGAATATCGCCAGTGATATTGATTAAAAAAAGAAAACACAAGCGTTGGCTTCAAAACAGGAAGCTGAAACCAGCGGCTACTCCTTTCTCTGAAAGCCAGCAGCTCCTTGTTCGTTTCAACACCTTTCTTGCTGTTTCATGGTGTCTAAATGTTCTCACCCCATTGAAAACTGTTGTCAACCCTATACCTATAACCAAAATGAAATAGTAAATAGAGTGTATGTGAGCATATTATAGACTAAACCCAGTGGGAATATTACTTAAGCCTTTGTCAAGTTTAGTAATTAAATCTATACTTGTGTTTATATTAACTTATAATTTCTCTATGTCTTCGTGTGTGCTTAACATGCTTTTTTGTATGCAATGTTTTGGCAGAAAATTCACTCCATAGATTAACGCTAAATTCATTAAATTACCACAAACATATTAGTTTTAGGTATAGATAATGATCCATTGATTATTCCTTGCTGTCTTTTCCTTTACCGTTTCTGTCTATTTTTAGATCAACAATCACTTTATTTATGTATTGGACAACAAATAGTAATTCAGTGAACAGATTCTCCCTCCTAAACAGAGACAGAACAGCTGTTATGTTGCTTCTCTGATCGATGCTCCACATTCTCAGCCTGTCTATATACGATGCCAGTCATGTTGGAGTTGGACCAGTTTTTTCATAGACTACCCTGTGATATTTAGTCCAGGGGTCTTCAAAGTTTTCCAGGCCAAGGACCCCAAACTGATGGCGAGATGGAGCTTCTATCAAACTGGTCCTATAGTCACTCTATTACAGATTATGTAACAAAAGTAATTCCTCCCTGGGATTATTAAAGTATTTCTGATTCTGATTCCTGGTTGATGGGACAGGTGTGAATAAAACGGTGCCCAGCTTGAAAGAGCTCCTGTGTGTCGCTGAATGTGTGCATTGATGAGTGAAAGACATCTTTTGCCTCCATTTATCTCTTTACTACAGTGTGTTTAATTCATGTTAATGTGGATTTAAAGGCATTTCAATTAGTGGAAAAAGGTAGACATTGTTTTTTTCTTTCTTTTTTTAGGATAAGTCAACAAAGATGGCCTAAATAAGCCTTTATGCCACATTTTCAAGATTTCAAAATAAAAACCAAAGCATCGGTTTCCCTAAACTCTACAAGCATTATGTACGTTGTGTACCATCACATAAGGTTGTTCCAAAATACATTCCATGGACCAAACAGCGTGAGGTTTATGGGACCTGTTGCCAATATACATACCTGGTGTTAGGGAACACGCCTGGAGCTGTCTTATCACATGACTCAGTTCTCCCTGTAGATTAGCTCCATTGGAGTTCTTTAGTGCAATCAGCATGGTCTCTATGTCCACCACTCCATCCCCCTCTGCATCAAACTGTCCAAACGCCTGAGATCAGGGAGAAAGAAAATGACAAACCCTTACATGGAGACAAAATCAATCCCATTAACTCAACCGCACTTTACACATGCAAATACTACTACTGGCTCATAGAAATGAAAGCTTTCTGGTTGTTTGTTTGTATGTGAGCATCTAAACGTTTTGCTGAGGAAGTTCACCCATAAGAGAGGAGAGGTTTCTTTGTCAGCCCGCAGAGAATCAAATATGCAGACTTAAGCAGAAACTTATCTAACAGCACCTGGCTGTCAGTCAGCACACAGCAAAGCAACAACAAAGAGGCTGAACCTGGAGATAAAAGCACCTGATATACTCTATAATGTAATCCATGGTTATCTAAAGTACATGACTTTATTTCTGTCCATTTGTCTACAGCAGTGGAGCCGCTATGGAGCCGCTGACAGCTGTCAAACTGTCATTCCTGGGACCTAAAAGAAAGAAATGACAAACCACACTGGAGCTTTTTGGCTTGTTTTGCTTGCCGTACCTCCTCGCATTCATTCCTGGGAGCATCTCTGCTCTCCAGCATTTCACAGAACTGCTCAACATTGACGGAATCCTCGCCGCGGTTCAGCCGGTCCTCCAGCCACCGGATCAGGACGCCCTCGTTCCCGGACAGGACGGACTCGTGAATGGTGACCCCCGAGTCGCTGACACGGGCGGCCGCCTCTCTGAGTTTCACTTGTTCTAAGAGGACCGCGGGGCTGGGGGGTCCCTCGGTGGCCGCGGGGGGGTTATTGGACCCTCTTCCGTTTCTCCCTGAACCGGTGCCTCCGACGGCTCCGCCAATGGCCGCAGAGGCCAGGTTGTCTTCCGCGAAACCGGGACTCTCCGTCTCCATGTCCTCCTCGTCGCCGCTCCCTCCGCCGCAGCCGCTGTCTCGGTTCCCCATGCTGGTTGAACCCGCCTCGGGCTCTCCTTGGTAGACCCCACGGCCCCCGCTGGTGTGGCTGGTAGGGGTTCTGTCTGTACACAGATCTCTGTAACGTCAACCTACAGCCAGGACTCCACTACCGCATTCACGCACTCTACGTAAACATGGAGGAAAGAACGTCCTCTGCGTCTCTCCTCTGCGCATGCGCAGATTATTTTAGGCTTTATAAAATCCTCTTCCGGTACATAAACTTTTTTTTTTTTTTATTATAAACCATCACATACAGTAGACCAGGTGTATATATATATATAAACCTGAAAAACTTTGACGAGCCGACCCAAATTGCTTCCACATTTACAGAACAAATAAAACAATACAAAAAAGTTAAAAAAAATATAAACAAATAAAGCACAAAAAAGAAAAAAAAAACTGAAAATACAAGCACACATACATTAGGGGTGTCTCATCAGCTCCAGATTGTTAATCAGATTGTACAGTTCTGCATCTTGTTCTGTGCTCCTGAATTTTAGAGATAAGAAGAGGTGGCAGAGTTCCTTGTGAAAAGAGGGGAAAGAAAACTGGGCTGCTCAGTGAACAGTGGGTAGCACTGCTGCCTTGCAGTAAGAAGGTTCTGGGTTTGAATTCTGGCCTGGGGTCTTTCTGCATGGAGTTTGCATGTTCTCCCTGAGCATGCGTGGGTTCTCTCCGGGTACTCCGGCTTCCTCCCACAGTCCAAAAACATAACTGAGGTTAATTGGCTTCTCTACAGTCCCCTTAGGTGTGTGAGTGGTTGTTTGTCCTATTTGTCTCTGTGTTGCCCTTAGATTGACTGGACACCTGTCCAGGGTGTACCCTGCCTCTTGCCCATTGACTGCTGGAGATATGCACCAGCACCCCTCGTGACCCCAATTGGGATAAGCGTGCTAGAAAATAGATGGATGGATGGACATTTGTGAATGAAAAACACGCCTATGATGATTATTATATTTAGTAGTCTTTCAAACTTCCTTACTTTTCTCAGAGTCCCAAAAATAACATCTTTCTTAGAGAATTGAGGTAAGTTTGGAATTTTGGGGAAAAGCCAGTAGTGCACGTCATCCCACAAACCTTTGCAATACATACATTCATTGAAAAGATGTTCAGTAGATTCAATATCACTGTCACAAAATAAACAAGTGTTATCATCAATGGCAAATCGAAGTCTAAGAAATTCCTTAGAGGGGTAAACACCTGTAAAGATTTTAAAGTGGACTTTCTTGGGTTTAGGAGGAATGGGAAGCTTTAACTAATTTGTTCTAATTTTAACTCTTTTAGACTTGGAGAAGAAATGTGATTTAAAATTTGGGTTTGATACAAAAGGAAACAAAGTACTAGTAAAGCATTCCCTAATTTTTTAGTTTTTTAGCTTGTTATCTGTGATACTGTGCCTATTAATCAGATGTCCAGGTAGCACAGGGGTTCTGTAAACAGGGTTCTCATAAAAACCTTTAGCTGTGCATCAAATATTTTGGGGAATAGCTCTAATAATCTTTTGAAATTCACCTTTGATTGCATGCGCAGATTATTTTAGGCTTTATAAATTCTCTTCCAACTGTTTGACCTCATGCTCTAACTACTATTCCTATCATTAACACTGACATAATACAAAATCCTTAAAATTAAACAAAAAATGCACAAAAGTATGTAGTTTTTATTTCCAAAAAACCCCGGAAAGTTTTTTGTGCATGCGTCAACAGCTAAAGAGCGAATAGAAAGATTAAAATATACATTAATAGTATGTTTATATAGAAGAGGATTAGGGCCATTAAAAAAAATTTAAAAAGTTAACTGATTTTTACATTTTATTTCAGTATAATATGAGGAAAAAGGCAGAATTCTCATTTTAATCTCAGACAAGATTATCATTTACATTTTTATTGAAACTTCTATTGTAAATTGTGTACAAAAAAAGTTATTGTAATGCGAAAAAGTTAAGTATACACCAACTTTAAACCTTACATTAAAAAGCATTGTTTCAAAATAATAACAGCTTAAAAAAACATAACTGTATCAATGTACAAATGAAAATAAAATAGGTTTAGGATTGTGAAAATATTGTCCTGTGAGGTTTCACTATAACTTTATTAAACAACAGATTATTTTTATGTTGGCGCTGAGAACTTATTTTTCACTTATCTATAGTTGTAATGACAAAAAAAAAAAAAAGAATTTTGGTGTGGCTGCTTCAGGCTGCTCCTGAGAATGACAAAGATTTATAGATGGCTTTTAATGGTTGTGATTTAATCTGAGTATATAAATATCTAACTAAACTTTGTTATTATTGATAAAGATTTTAATACTAAACGTTCATGCATTATTTTTCTGTTTACCGCTGGAAAATGAGGGAGAACATAACAGAAATAGTTTTACTGCTGGATTTTCATTTTTTCTGTCAGTTCTAAGGCTCTGTAGAAACTGACAATATTCGAAGGAAATGAGACAATAGGAAATATTATTTTTGTGAGTAAAATATATGAGAGACAGATTAATGCTGAAGGAATTTAGAAGAATGAAATAAACATTTTATCTAATTAAAATGCTACGAGTAAATTCAATAAAAGTATTAATACTTTTTTTTTTTTTTTTTAACAAAGACAGAACATAGTTAAACTGAGACATCTCTGAGCCGCACTCCATAACAGCATGTGGCGGTAATGCAAACATCTGGTTTCTTTGACACCAAAGAGAAGCAGCAGGTGGATAACTGAGCTGCTCGCGCATGCGCTCTTCAATCACCGGTGGATCGCTGAGCCGTTCGCGCATGCGCTCTTTAGTCGCCGGTGGATCGCTGAGCCGTTCGCGCATGCGCACTTCAGTCACCAGTGGATCTGTAGGACCAGCTTCTTCTCTCCTTTTCCACATTAAAAGAATAAAGCGATGTTCTTAGACGGAAAACCAAACATGCTGAGTTACGCTTTGGTGACGTGTTTGTCTGTTTTAGCGGCAGTGCTGTTTTTCACTCCCGATTCGCCTGTTAATGTGGGAAATGAGTCAGAGAAGGGGCCCCCAGGAGCCCGGCTATTAAACAGGATGGACCTGTCTCTATACAATGGAGAGGAGGGCAGCAAAGGTCTTTATTTGGCTCTTCTGGGGCAGGTTTTTGATGTGCAGAAAGGACACAAACATTATGGACCCGGTGGTGCTTATCACTCTCTGGCAGGTGATGCAGCCTCTGACTGATTTCTAACCAATAATGCTCATGTGCTGCTGTGTCCAACACTGTTTGTGTTTTCAGGGACAGATGCCTCCCTGGCCTTCATCACGGGAGACTTTACAGAAAGTGGGCTGATAGATGATGTGTCCAGTTTGTCTCCTCTGCAGGTGGGGGCCCTTTATGACTGGCTGGACTTTTATCACAGGCAATACCACCATGTTGGTAAGGACGCTTTGATTTTTAGATTTCTATTTATTTATTTTGTGGGGAGCACATTATAGGGGTGTCACCCAAAAAGAAAAAATAAATATTTGATTACTGGAATTAGAAATACAACTTGAAAAACATTTTAACTGGGTATTTTAAATTAAATTATTAAGGATTATTTCTGAGTTTTACTTTTTAGCCAGTGTTAAAGTTTTGCAAGTTTGACAGTTAATTGTGTTCATTTACTTAATTCTTTAATCCTAGTAAAAAAAAAACACTCTTCAATATGATCATAAATACATTTTTAATAACACATTTAAAAAGATAAATCTATTTCTAATAAATCCTTTTTGCATTAGTGTTTTTCCCCTCTCACACTTAGTTTTTGCCTGACCCTTGTAAAAAAAAAATCAATTGCTAAAAGGTTCAAAAGCTGTTTATAAACTGTTACTAAACTGTTCCTAACTTGTTCTAAAACATTATTAGGCTGTGAGTAAACTGTTACTAAGCTGTTAATAAACTGCTACTAAGCTGTTAATGACCTGCAGTTCTAAAACATTAAGACTGTAACTAAAGTGTTATTAAGCTGCTAATAAAATGCTAGTTCGCTGTTACTAAGCTGTTCTAAAACATTAATAGGCTATAACTAAGCAGCTATTAAGCTGTTACTAGGCTGTTCTAACAACATTAATAGACTGTAACCAAAGTATTGAGCCAATAATGAACTGCTACTGAGCTGTTCTAAAAACATTGAAGATAAATCTCCATCGCAGTCTCAGACTCCAACAGGTATTCTCCTGTATTTAGCTCCACCCATCTTCCCTTTAGCTGCTTAAGAAAAGCAGGCCCAAACCATGATGCTGCCACCACCATGTTTGACAGTGGGGACGGTGTGTTCTGGATGATTAACTGTGCTGCTTTTGTCCCAAACATAACCTTTTTAAATAAATTTTGATTTTGGTTTCATCTGACCAAAGCACCTACTCCCACGTTTGCTGTGTCTCCCAGGTGGCTTGTGGCAAACTTTAAACAATACTTTTTATGGATATCTTTATTAAATGTTTTTCTTTAAGATTCTTGTCCTATGGACAGTCTGCCCCCTCAGCTGTAGATCTCTGCAGTTCATCCAGACTGATGAACTCTTGTCTGCATCTCCGATCTTGTTTTAGCTGAAGTTCAGAGGGACGGGCGGGTCTTGATAGACCTGCAGTGGTCTGATACTCCTTCTATTTCAATATTATTAATTGCACAATGCTCCTTAGGATGTTAAGAGCTTGGGAAATCATTTCCTCTTCTTGTGTATTTTAAAGGTGGTTGGAAAACAATGTACAGGTGCTGGTCATAAAATTAGAATATCATGAAAAAGTAGATTGATTTCAGTAATTCCATTTAAAAAGTGAAACTTGTATATTATATTCATACATTACATACAAACTCATATATTTCAGATGTTTATTTTGTTTAATTTTGATGATTACAAATAACAACAAATGAAAATCTCAAATTCATCATATCAGAAAATTAGAATATTACTGAAGACCAATAAAAACAAAGGATTTATAGAAATGTTGGCCAACTGAAGAGTATGAACATGAAAAGTATGAGCATGTACAGCACTCAGTATTTAGTTGGGCCTCCTTTGGCCTGTATTACTGCAGCAATGCGGCGTGGCATGGAGTCGATCAGTCTGTGGCACTGCTCAGGTGTTATGATAGCCCAGGTTGCTCTAATAGTGGCTTTTAGCTCTTCTGAATTGTTGGGTCTGGTGTATTGCATCTTCTTCTTCACAATACCCCATAGATTTTCTATGGGGTTAAGGTCAGGAGAGTTTGCTGGCCAATTAAGAACAGGGATACCATGGTCCTTCAACCAGGTACTGGTAGCTTTGGCACTGTGTGCAGGTGCCAAGTCCTGTTGGAAAATGAAATCTGCATCTCCAAAAAGTTGGTCAGCTGCAGGAAGCATGAAGTGCTCTAAAACTTCCTGGTATGTGGCTGCGTTGACCCTGGACCTCAGAAAACACAATGGACCAACACCAGCAGATGACATGGCACCCCAAACCATCCCTGACTGTGGAAACTTTACACTGGACTTCAAGCAACGTGGATGAAGTGCCTCTCTTCTTTTCCTCCAGACTCTGGGACCTTGATTTCCAAAGGAAATGCAAAATTTACTTTCATCAGAGAACATGACTTTGGACCACTCACCAGCAGTCCAGTCCTGTTTCTCTTTAGCCCAGGCAAGACGCTTCTGACGCTGTCTGTGGTTCAAGAGTGGCTTGACACAAGGAATGCGACAGCAGAAACCCATGTCTTTCATACGTCTGTGTGTGGTGGTTCTTGAAGCACTCACTCCAGCTGCAGTCCACTCTTTGTGAATCTCCCCCACATTTTTGAATGGGTTTTGTTTCACAATCCTCTCCAGGGTGCGGTTATCTCTCTTGCTTGTACACTTTTTTCGACCACATCTTTTCCTTCCCTTCGCCTCTCTATTAATGTGCTTGGACACTGAGCTCTGTGAACAGCCAGCCTCTTTAGCGATGACCTTTTGTGTCTTGCCCTCCTTGTGCAAGGTGTCGATGGTCGTCTTTTGGACAACTGTCAAGTCAGCAGTCTTCCCCATGATTGTGTAGCCTATAGAACTAGACTGAAAGACCATTTAAAGGCTTTTGCAGGTGGTTTGAGTTAATTAGCTGATTAGAGTGTGGCACCAGGGGCCATCAATTTTGAACCTTTTCACAATATTCTAATTTTCTGATATGATGAATTTGAGATTTTCATTTGTTGTCATTTGTAATCATCAAAATTAAACAAAATAAACATCTGAAATATATGAGTTTGTATGTAATGTATGAATATAATATACAAGTTTCACTTTTTAAATGGAATTACTGAAATCAATCTACTTTTTCATGATATTCTAATTTTATGACCAGCACCTGTATAGGTGCATTACTGCCACCTTCCAGGTTGGACTGTGAGCCGGGATGTCTCGTATTTTATTTTCCTTTAATCTTAGCCCAAGCACTTTTCTATGCTGGGAAATCTTTTTATATCCAAATCCAGCTTTAAACTTCTTCACAGTATCAGGGACATGCCTGGTGTTTTCCCTGTTTTTCATGATGCTCTCTGCTCCTTTAGCAGACCTCTGAGAAAATCACAGAGCAGGTGCATTTATACAGAGGTGGATTTTATTTATCGTCAGTCTTTCAGATCAACATTGGATCATTCCGAGATCCTCACTGAACTTCTGGAGAGAGTTTGCTGCACTAAAAGTAAAGGAGCTTATTCATTTTGCATCTCCACACCCCCCCCCCCCCCCCCCCCCCCCCGCTTTTATTTATTAGTTTAAAATATCCAGTAAATCTTGTTCCACTAGATGATTGTGTCCCACTTGTTGATTCCTTACAAAAAATGTACAATTTTCTATCTTTGTATGAGGCCTGAAATGTGGCGAAATGTTGAAAAGTTCAAGCAGGTTGAATCATTTAATCATTTATGGTTTGAAAAATAATTTTCAAATTTAAGTATTTAATAGTAGATTTAAAAAATACAGCTATTTTAAAAATATAGATTTTTATTTAAAATGTACAATTACAATTCACCTTTTTTTAGTGACTCTGCTGGTTCTCCATATTTTTCATCATCTTCAGGTGTTTTTACTGCATATTTGCACCATGTATGTTTAATGCTCTGAACTTCTGTATCGATGCAATTTTGCACCATGTTTTTTTTTCTCCCACTGTTCATATTTGATCACTGCTGCACTTTATAGAATGGAAATGTTGTGAAAGCTGCACAAAATTAAATTTCTTTTTGTGTACTGTGTGTGTACAAAATGACGATAAAAGTTGTCTAAGTTAAAACACATTTTTACTATTATCACCATCTGGGTCAGACTTAAGTTGATAACCTAAACACTGATAGGACGACAAGACATTTTCATTTTTTCTCGCCAGAAGGTTCCTTTCAGCATACTTTGTAAATTTGTTGCTCTAATGAGATTTTCATTATGCATTTGAAAACCAGTTCTTACATGGATCAATTTATTTCTATGCTAAACTGAGTCTAAACCTATTTAAAAAGGGTCATGTATAGAGCAGGATAGGTCACCTGCTGGAGTCATCTTCTGGTGAACTTCGTCTGTAAAACATATTTATAATCTATTTTCTCATTTTATTTTGTTGCAGACAGCAGTCCACCCCGTTTTGTTTGGCAAAACTATGTTTCTTCATTTTTAACCAGCCCTAATCTAACCATAATACCAGTATAAAATTTGCTCTCGTTCAATAATATGGGATTTAGACACAAGTTTGGACAAGAGTCCATTTTCTGACCAATGAAAATTAATTGCACATCTTGTCTTGCCTATTTTGAAGAGTAGATAAGAGGAACGGGGCTTTTTTTTTATTTGAAGTTAAACAATCCACTGGACTTTGTTTCGAAGTTTGAAGATGCATTGTAGGCATTTTTTTTATATGTACAACTCAGAGAAACTGAATATAATTTTAATAATAATGCTTTAGTTGAAGTGTTTTATCCCACTATTAAAACAATCCAGATTAAATGCATGACGTTTCTTGGCGTGATTATAGATGTTTTGTATACATGAAGGTGCTGTAGATGTAAAACTGAAATGGTGAAGACTAAATGTGAAATATCCTTTGTGCACTGATCTGTAGGTGGAAATCCTATCTGAAGAATGTTGGTAATTTCAGGGTTGGTGGTGGGACGGTTCTATGATGAGAGCGGACAGCCCACAGAGGCCCTGCTGGAGGTGGAAGCATTACGAGCAGAGGGCCAGAGACTGAAGGCCCAGTCCGAGGCGGAGAAGGTTCACTTTCCAGCCTGCAACTCTGAGTGGAGCTCAGGCCGAAGCGGAAGAGTCTGGTGCTCCACTAAGAGGTATGAAAATGGCTGGGGGCTGACGTTCCACAGAATGAAACATTTATAGGGAAAAATAAAAATCAATCCGCATTTATAGTGCTTTTCTTTTCCTTTCCCTCTTATGCAGCGGTGGAGTAATAAGAGACTGGAAGGGTGTACCACGAAAGCTTTTCTCCCCCGTTTCCGGTCGTGTGCAGTGTGTTTGCATCAGAGATCCGTCTGCAGCAGCAGAAGATCCCAACCTGCAGAAATACGATGGCTGCGCCTCAGACGCTGACTCATGCATGCTGGGAGATGACTGAGTCTGGTCAAAAGGAAAAAACACAAGGCCCGAGTCATCCCTGCAGGAAACATTTCAGAAAAGGAAATCACAATGAACCCTTTTATAAAGAATATGAGACACTGGACAGTTTGTCGATGACCTTTATGTAAAGTTGTCCTCCCTTTCTCTAAAAGAATACACCAGGAAGAGACAGGCTAGATATCTGAGCGTACAGATACGATACAATGTGCATAAAAGATTAAACAATGTGCATAAAAGATTAACAGAGGCGAAATCATTTTTTTTTCTTTTTAGGTTTGTCACAATGACAAGCACAAACTGCATTTAAGTACAAAACAGTTGTAGTGGTCAAAAAATATCACACATTTATCTGTACAATTGAACAATAGTTGAAGAGGCCGCTCCACTCGGCTGTTCCTCTTAGTCCACATCCCTCAGTGATCTGAAATGCTCCTGATAAAGTGCACCAAATGGGATGGGTCGCCATGGTTACAGGTAGGAATGAGCACATCATGGTTGGTTAAAAAAAAAAAGGAATGTTAATTAGTGAGCCTTTTTGAAACATGATTTAAGATATAATTGATGTATGAAGGCTACAAAATAAACTGTTTGCATAAACATGAGATGAATTTAGCTGGCAGGTTCTTCATTATTTTAGTGGATGAAAGATTATTTTACAGCTGGAGGCAAACATGTTTTATAAATGGAAATTTGAAAAAAAAAAAAAAAAAAAAAAACTTTGTAAACCTAATACGATTTTATTTTTTCTAAATGTTTATTAAAAAAATTTTAATGTTATTTTTCCAAATTTCTCTTTTTCAGATTGCATTTTACGGATCACATTCTCTCCAGGATGTTTGTTCTGCAGTGAGGAGCTGCAATCTCATTGGTTAAGTAGCCATCTTTCCAATTGGGCTTAAAGTGAAAAGAATCTGCAAAACCAAAACACAGCGTGAAAAGAACGCAATCTCAAAAAAAAGAATGAGGAAAAAAATCAAAGATACTATAAAAACATTGATATTTAGAAGTTTTCCCATTTTTCTTTCATTTCTGGATGGCATGGTTTTCAAATTTCCATTTACTCAACATGTTCTTTGCTGGAACAACTATGAAAGCACTTCTGTTTAATTCAGTTTGTTTTAATAACCTTAATTCTTTGTTTGGGTCAGTTATTAGAAAATCATAAGAATGTGACAGATTACTGCATGAATCATTAAATCTATATAAATTATTCATTTCATAATGCTGTGTGGTTCTGCTTTGGGAGGATCCAGATTTCTGCCTGTAATAACAGGAGCAAAAACATCACTGATGTTGAGAAACTCCATCCTGCTGCTGGTGGAGCTGCTCATATCTGCCTTAAGATGCTTTGATTGAAGCCGACAAACAGAAAACGTTTCCCTCTAGAAGATTAATAGCTTTTCCTCGTAGGCCGGAGTAGTAGAAAGATGGAGGTCCTTAGAATCTCCTGCTTCTGGTGTCCGTTCTCCTGGTGTTCCTGAATAGCAGTGGCGAGTCGGCCATGGCCGATGGAAGAGTTGCCGGTCGTGGCATTAGGACACCCCGCCCAGAGTCAGTACGTCGAAGCAGATGTCGCACACTCGGACTGGCTTGTTCAGGTCAAACTTGATGATTGGAATCTCCTTTATAGAGCACTTGTGGCACAACAGGCGCCCACAATGGCGGCTAGAGAGGAAGAAAGGGACCGATTAAAGTGTTGGACAAGATCGTTTCTAAAAGCTGGTTTATTTAACAGTTAAATCCTCACAGGAGAGAAATCTTACCACAAACTCTGCTGCTTCTTTTTAACCTCTTAAAAACCCACCTAATTTTGGGTAATCCTTGCCTATTTTGCATCCCCCGATGTAAAAGCAAATAACTGAGGAACTGTAAAGTGACATGTGTGATATGTCATTTGAAAGCTAGCACATTCTAGTTTCTGAAAATATAAATAAAAGCAGTGTGACTAAAACAGAGCCTAAACTGATCCAGTTCAAACATGACTCAAAGTTGTTTTTTTTCCTTCTTGAAAATAATAGGTCTTTTTTTTAACAGTCTCATTGTATTACATGTGTCCCACATCATGTCAACAACAACTGCAGAAAATTTCAGACCTCTAGGTTTAACGGTTCCAGAGCTTTGAGGCCAGATTGTGCTAATTGTCCCATAGAATAACACTGAAGCATTTTGATGACCACAAAACATTTATGGAGCAAGTATTTTTCCACTTTTTTTCATTTTCATCTGATTATTAACTCGTGTGTGTGTGTGTGTGTGTGTGTGTGTGTGTGTGTGTGTGTGTACTTTCAGCTTAATAATTCATTCATTGAGCTTTTTTGAACAAAAATAAAGCTAATTTTTGAACTGTGAAAACTGTTCAAGAAGCTCATTTCCTTTAATAAATTGGACTGAACTCCAATAGTTTACACAGTTATTACAGAGGAACCCATTCTGTCGTTTGGATCCTGCAGCATCATTTCACTCCTTTTATGGACAACTCAGAGCAGCCTGCACCACCCATCTGTCTGATTAAATCAGAGCAGCAAAATGGTTGCTTTAAAGACGCTGCTGGAAGAAGAGAAGCGATGGGAAGAAGTCCTGCAATAAACCAGCAATGTTGATGTTTTTTCGGCACAGTAGAGCATGGCGTGACACCGACACTTCTAGCGACACGCCTTTGGATTACAGAGCCTTAGATTAGACTCTAATCTAAGAGCTCTGTTCCCTTTCTGATCCAAAGAGCCATTTTAGTCTGAGCCCAGGAAAATAAAAGTTGTTCACAGCTGCAAATGTTGCATTATTTTGTTAAATATCTGCAATAGAAAATCTGTTGCAATTTTAAACAAGAAATTATTTTTTGTTTTTATTTTCAAACTAACAATAATAATAAAGAGCAAGGACTGATTTTGGGTTTTGTTCAATAGATTTTATATAAAAAATAAATAATCATTCTTTTTCATTCCATGGTAAATCAAAATGTTCTTTAAAAACCTGCAATAGCTTGTAGGAATGCCATTTTATCAATAAACAATTTTTTTTTTGTCGAAGAGCCAATATTGTGTTTTCTTGTATCGGCATTGACGAGTGCATGCGCTCACTGATTCGTTCAGCAGCCTTGCCTTAAGATTGCATGCATGCACTGCTGCTCTCTGCATTTGCTATGCATCACTGTTTGTTTGATTGAATTAAGATTTGTGTAACATTTTTTTTATTTTTTATTACGTAAACAGAGAAAGAAAAAACTAAACACTATTAGCTTCATTAAATGTTTGGGGGGTAAAAAATTTAACCACTGGTTTACTAACCCCAGAATAAGGTCAAAGGCCTTTAAAACCCATATTCTCCATTACAAACCTAATGCATTCAATTCTAGCCTTTATAACACAGATGCACTGATCGGATATCGGCTCTGGGATTGACTAATTAGCTGGATGTGATATCGGCTGAATGATGCCGCTCCATCATTCTAAGCAAGGCATTCCTATTACCGGTAATATCAAACACAGCAGTACTGATACGAAGATCTACAGGCAGCTTTCAGGCAGTTTATATTAAATCTGTGATTGGATTCTCTGGGAAATTGTTATTTTAGAAACACAAACAGAACCAACTGACAGATTCACTTAATAGTTTATTCCTTCATTTCATTGTGGTTCTGTAGTTAAAATAGGGCAGCAACACAGTGCAAATAATACTACTGCTCCTCATAATAATTGGAATAATAGTATTCATAACAATAATAATAACACGGTCCATTTATGGATAATATATTTGGTTATATAAAATGGGGGTATTTATGTTTTAATATAAATATGTGCATCATCCAATTATTTCATCTGTGACTGGATCTCTACAGCCTCATGCTTGATTCTCATTAAACGGTAGAAACTTTGACCAAAAACACAGAAGCAGCAGAGTTTGTGACACATTTGTTGTTCTGAAACCTGCGAACCACCGTAAGAAGAAAAGTGGGCTGACTAACCAGTGATGTTTCCGTGTCGTAACGCCAAACTTGGCGTTGCATTCATAGCAGTTGGACCCATCACACCAAGGGGGCTCTTTGGACAGCATATCTTTGGAACCAGAAGATGGTTTAATTACACGAAGAAAGAAAAAACAGAGGAGGAAAAAAAGCATGAAAACCCACCTAGAAGGCGGAAAAGCAATTGCTTTGTTGCAACTTGGTAGTTGAAAATATTGATGCCCTGATTGTTTGTGACCCCCAGGCGGGCCCCGGCCCTCACAATGGCGCGGCACAGGTTGGCGTTCCCTTTCATGTAGGCCAGAAGCAGAACTGCGATGAAGCAGATATGATCACAGACTGTTTTTACACCAAAAGGCAGCATGTGCAGAAAAGTAAAAATGAAAATTAACACAACAGTACCAGCATTCCCGTCTCCATCTGGCTTGTCTAGAGGATATTCTGGCATACACTCCAGGAATAACTCAAAGATGGCTGCCGCGTTCTCTTTACCATAATGGCCCAGCACGTGCATCAGTGACTGACCCCTGAGCAGAGATTTTTTTTCCTTTAATATTTCCCATTTCTTTGCTGTCATGGTGGTTTTTCTGCACATTAAGCCAGGCATACACTGTGCGATATCGTTGCACGCAGCTACAGCTCAAACTGTATGATGAAATCACACGGTTTAAAAGTTCACAGCTCACAATGCATGTTCTCACACTGCAGCCCGATGCTCTGATGTGATCCACCTGCTCACAATGTACGTCTGAAAAATCATGTCGGACTCAGCTCTGAACAGACTCGTCAATCTGGAAGAAGAAGAAGAAGAACTCCCTTGTTTGCACATGCGCAGTGGAGGTTCTGGTAAATCGGCTCGTAGCTCTGCTTCGACAGCAGAATTTGTCCACAATCACCTTAAGATGGCCGACTGAATTCCAAACATGTTTGATTTTCTCCCGACCTTATGATTCCTGATGGGGAGGTGGTCGTGAGAGGCTGATCGCCCCTCGTTACCCCCTGTATGCTACATGACACACGATGAGGCTGAAATTCACGTACGACTGGAAAATCGGCCCAAAAAGGGTAAAAAAAAAAAGTCTTACAATGTATGCCTGGCTTTAGTGAAACATGTAACTGAGAGGGTTGGCGTACCTGAGATTGAAGGCCTCGGCATCAACGTTGGACTCTGTGAGAAGGGTTCTGACATTGTTAAGGCGGCCCTGCATCACAGCCAGATGCAGAGCTGGAGAAACGGTGGCAGAAAAAAGGATGACTATTAGAATCCTGACAGGATAAAAATAAGACTTTCATTTAAAGTAAAAAAAATTACATTTATTCATGTTTCTCAACGACATAACTCCCTTCAAATAATTTGGAAGCAAGTGAAAACACGGGCCATGTGAGGATAAGCTGGAGTGTAAAGCTGCCCTGCCCCAAACCTCCACCACCTTAGACTGTGATTCCTGTTTACTCCAACCTGCTGCTGTTAAACTGGACTGACTGGTTCCTGCATGGCATCAGTTTCAAAGACAAGAATAACGCCTCCTTTCAAAATTGTTTGGTTGTTGCAAAACCTTAAAATTAGATCCATGCAACACGGCATGTTCACCCAAAAAAATGAAAACACAAAAACACTCATTTTTTAAAAGGCATAAAAACATCCAAAACAATCATCAATGATAAGATGCATGAAGCAGCTGGATGGATCCATTTATTCATTCCCATCAAAACTGAGAATGTGTGTAAAAGCAGGTCTGATGGCTCCAACCAGGGCTGCAACTAACAATTATTTTGCATATGGAAATTACACCAAGTGAAACTGTGGGTGAAGTTTCTCAGTCATCCAGCTCATAGTCATTCCAAAAAAGTAAGTGTCTTCAAACTTGGAATCAAAGTTTTTTAGCTTTCAAAAACCTACAATGCAGCAACTGAGGTAATCCCTTCCTGCTATGATCGCAGCCCCATCCCCTTTACAGGGGAACAGAAGACCTTGCCTATTCAGCCAGGCCAGCAATTCCCTTTAACAACCCCTTTAAGAGACATAGACAGGTATGGGGTACTGCAGGCTAACAAAAGAGGCCAAACAACCCCCATTCCAAAGGGGTGGACCCGTTCATCCGTTTCAATCTGCATGTTTTCTAAGCCAAAACAAGGCTTTGTTGGGCTACTGCATAAAGCCTGGAACTCAACGCTATTCCTGACATCTTGAATTTAAAAAGCTTCCTGTATGAGAAGCAAAACGTCCAAAAACTTGGAAACAAAGTCCAGTGGATTGTTTTTTGGAATGACCATTTGAAGCTCAAACTTTTCCACTTGTGGAGATCTGGATATGGCATATTGGCAGATGAAGTATTTATTTTTTCATCTTAAATGCAAAATGTTCATTCATTCATACATACATACATACTTTCAATGGAGCGCTCCATTGAAAGCTGCTGCTGCTGCCACAGTGCATGCTGGGACAGCTGTAAATCTCAAGAATGAACAAGTCTGCTCTGATGCATGCTGGGTAAAGAGGGCGGGGTGAGAACAACATCCGGGGATTTGATGCAATCTCGTTCTAGCGCTCAAGAACGCACATTGAGAAAGAGCCATTATCTGGCAACCAGTAACAAAACAATCTGCTAATCTAAGCTCCTTGTGTAGCCGCCCCTGTGCTGGTTTATAGTGGCCACCCCCTAGTTGTCGGTTTGTTTTGCGTCCAGCTAACGATCTGATGAATCTGTGACGTTGACAGAAAAAGTTGTCTATAAAAGGTTACATTTTTCCGGAGCAAGAGAAGAAAAACAAAAAGCGCTGCATTTTCTAATCAATGACATACCGTTGTTGCCATTTTCATCCTCAGCAGCAAAATCGATGCCGTTCTCCAGCAGTACGGAGCAAATAGTGGCCTGGTCCTGCTGGGCAGCCAGGTGCAGCGCCGTCTGCCTGTGCTTGGTCAGCTCGTTAACTTTGGCTCCTGCAAGAAGCTGGATGGAAAATAAAGTGAATGTCAGAAATCCCAGAAACATTTGAAGTGATTCTTTAGATAAAGGTTTGTTGTACCAGGTTGCGGACGATGATCTCGGAGCCAGTCTGCACGGCCAGGTGAAGAGGCGTGAGTTTGGCAGAGTCCTGAACTCTGGAGTTGACATTGGCTTGGACGCTGATGAGGAACAGGACGCTTTCGATGTCCGAGTTTTGAACAGCTACGTGGAGGAAGTTCCTCCCTTTGTTGTCCACCTGGGCAGATGGGGATCATTTAGTGTTGAAAGATTCGTGCAGTTGAGCTTTACAGAGGCGTCTTTTTTTTACTGCGCTACCTGCTCAGCAGCACCTGGCTCCCGCTTTAGGATGGCTTCAGCAGCTTTGTTGTTTTTGTGCGTCATGGCGCAGGCAAACGGTGTCATTCCTTGGCGATCGCGGAGGTTGAGCCGAATGTCTGGATGGGAAATGAGGAGCTGGATGATGACGTTGTGCTGGTTGCTAATAGCAGCGTGGATGGGAGCTCTGCCCTCTGCATCCTGAAAAGTAAAGAAAACATCATGAGCAGCTACATTCACAACCGGCTCTGCTGGAAAGCAAAACATATCAGGATCATAAATAAACACAAAGACCAGACTGAACTCACTTGTGCATTGACATTAGCTCCAAACTCCAAAAGGCACTGCACCACGTCCTCCAGACCCCAGCTGCTCGCCAGGTGGAGGGGCGATTGTCCATCTCTGGCTTCTTCGTCTCCTTCTCCATTAGGACCAGGTCGCCTTGGGCTGTTTACATCACACCCACTGAACACACACACCCACAGAACGGATGAAAGACTACCCAGGCCTCTAAGCTTTTGTACACTTCTATGACACGGACAATGTTGGGGACATTACTACTGACATTATTAACGTGTTATGGTGAATGCATTACTTTTCCAGTAACTGTAAATAATTAGTGTGTAAAACTGAGTGCTGCATTGGCCATTACAGATTCATTATTAGTTTCTTGCCATGGATAAAGGACTAGTTTGCTGGTATGAGGCACTCGTGGCGCATGCAATGGCACCGCAGAGATCAAGGCGCAGATCCCCATATTCTATGACAGCATTCTTATAGTAAAGCGCTACTGAAGGCTAAATAGCTAAATGGTTTTCTCATTAAAAAAGCCCCTCATGTCACTGACAGACAGCTGCTGCCTTTAATTAACGTTCTTTACCTTCTCAGGGCTAAAATGATTTTACCTGCATGTTTACATTTTCTCCACAAAAAAATCCTGGGAGCATACAGTCCTTTCATGTTTTTCTGGAATAGTATGACCGCGTTTAATTCAGTGTCATTTTCATTAATGATGACGAAATGTTTATTTTATTTTTTTTAAATGAGGATAACAAGAACTGACGAGCTAAACATGACGAGTCACAGGTGTGAGTTTTTCGGTAACCGGACGAGGCCAAATAGAATTGTTAGCGGGTGGTCTGTCAGACATTTCAAATGCATCATTGTGCTGCAACCTGTTAGACAAACTAAGCAGTATCAGCCATGCTGCTGTGTTTGGTCGTGTTGCCCGCCTGCCTAGCAGCGCTGCACATTCTGCATGAACACAGATGGACCATGCAAGCAGCAGCAGGGGTAAAAATAATCCAGAATCGTCTGATACTGCGCGCTCAACTCTGACTAACTCTGCTCTTCAAGCTGTGACTGGAAGATGAAAAATGTTGCAAAAAAAGTTAACCTTTACAATTTCAAATAACAACCAGATTGTTTACCAGACTGACAGCTCTAGCCTAGATCCTACAGTAGCTGGTATAGAATACTGCTGTGCAGTTCATCGTTGCTGTTGGACAGAAAACTTTGATTTATAGAATTCAAATAAACCTTTTTATGAATAAATGCCCTACTTTATAAAAAAAAAGTGTCTCACAAAAGTTGTGAAAATAGCAGATCTAGTTCAACTAGTGCTGTCAGTCGATTCAATTTTTTTAATCGCGTAAATCGCATCAATGCCTGAGTTAACTCGCGATTAATCGCATTTTAATCGCACATTTTTTTCCTGATTGAAAATCATTTAAATGCTCTCGATGACATACAAAAAAAATACATACAGGCTAGGTTTGTGCCAATGTTCTTTTTTTAAAATGAAAACAGGTCACAGACACTGATTTATGCCAAAAATAACAAATATGTAGCCAAAAAAAAGGCCCTGAAAACAGGCTGATGTAAAAGACAGTCTTTACAGTTAATACAGTCTTTTGAACAAAGACAAGCATTTTACCCTACTGCTATAAAATGCAGTAGAGTTAACATTAGATGTTAATTAACCAAGATAATAATGAACAATTTTCAATCAATACATCAAAATCAATAGACCGACATCACTAGATGGAGGTAGTCTATACTCTAGAAAGTTACTTTTCAGCCTCTTAACAAAAATGAGAACACACACACACCCAGCCACCCACCCACACACACCACACAGACACACACACATACACACACAGACACACGCGATACCGACCTGTGGCGTACACAGACGGCAAGAGTTTTCAGATGTGTGGACCTTTGAATTAATCATTTATTAATCCATAACACTTTATATTCCATCATTGAACCTCAGGTTGTATTTAAAATAATATGAACATTTCTCAATTCTTTGAATCTTTAGATCATAACATTACTTATGGGTTATAGTTACAAGTTACTTAAAGTAATTGAATAACTTAAAAGTAACTTGTCCAACCCTGGAGATGATGCCTCATTGCTTCATTAAAAATAACAGGAGTGTTCCTGATTAGGACAACGTGTGTCTTGATGTGTAGCAAACCTGCGGATGAGGAAGCAAGCAGAGACCTCATTGTTCTCGTCCACGGCTCGGTGCAGGAGCGTCTGCATGCAGCCAGAGGGGCCCTGACTCCAACAGGTGGCATCGCAGCCATGACGTACCTGCAGGGCATCACAGAAAAACACAGAAGTGTCTACAACATTTTTTTTCCTGAATTGCATGTTTAAGAAGTTTCAAGCAAAGACAACAGTGGTTCTGTGACCCTTTAGTGAAAAGATTCCAAAGAGAAAACTGATGGTGAACATGGCTAGAAGATTCTCAGTCTGATTAAGTGACTGCATGCTCAAAAAAAAAAAAAAATGTGATTTTTCTCTGCTGCAAGAACTCTCCATATGCAGGGGCAGAGCTAGAAGGTAGTGATTTGTTGCTCCGGCTGGAACATATTTTATGACCTCCAGAAGCTGATTTTTGATGCCTGTTCAAGTGTGGAGAGACCCGGCAGTGATGGAAAAGGATGACGCATCTCACTGTAGATGCTTTGTAAATGAACGTATCTGATTTAGCGCCACATATGGAAGCGGCTTAAATCTGATTTTTTTTTTTTTTTAAGGGGGTGAAAAGATCAGAGCTCAACTGTTTAGACTATGAAAAGTCACATGTGATGCACGTTTGCCTGCAGTTTGGATGCAGGAAAATACCGCTTCAGACACATTTGTAAAGTTTAAAGTTGCAGTAGGAGATCTTTTCTGACGCATTTTTTACCATGTGGCTTAAAGATCTCCCCACAGCCGCTTAGCGAGCAGTGAAATAGAAGGTCTGGAAGATTCGGTGCAATCAGTTCATCCAGATTACCATCCTGCCTTCAAATATTACTTCTGTTGGAGCCGCTCAGACCTCCGTACACCAGCGGTGTCCTGTCACTAGGAATCCCATTCAACGGCAGCCTCTGGCCCGGTCGCCTCCTTGCCGCAGCGGCTGGAAGGCTTTTTTCATGTACGTAATCCAAACTTCAGGCATCAGGATAATAAAAATGAACAAGTTTTGCTGGCAGATTTCGGCATTTTAAGTTAATTTAGGCGTTAAACTGTTTCAGAGGAGTAATCATATCACTCTACATCATCAGTGCTGTGTCTGTCTCCCTGCCAGCTGCCAGATCAGCGACTCGCTGCAGACAGCATTCATGTGTTTTAAAGGCGTGGTTTCGAGGGGTGCTCTGAAGGGAGAGGCATGCTTGTGTATGTTAAAAAATATAGCTGGAATATGCTGGAACAATTTTTCTAAGATCACCTACAGCACCTTTAAGTCTTCAACTAATTATTATTTCAATAATTCATCCTAACCTGTTTTCTTTTTTTTCCACAAATAAGAAGCAGCTTGCAAATAGTGCTTTTTAGGAAATCGCTTAGAGCAGGGGTTGGCAACCCAAACTGATCGAAGAGCCATATTGGACCAAAAAAAACAAAAAACAAATCTGTCTGGAGTCACAAAAATGTAAAACTCTTATATATGCCTTGTATGGCAACACGGGCTCTAAGTGTATTATCCTACTATAGAAAAGGACCATGTGGGCTTAAATATATAATAATCATTCATTATTAAAGGTTTATCCTGAAGCAAATGTCACATAGCAGTATGAGGTGAGGGAGGAGTAGTGAAAGCCACCATCGCGCTCCGCTTCACCGCCCTTCATCGCGGTTTTAAATTTTGTTGCATTGATGAAATTATAGAAACACGATAAAGGAATCTTTCTATGGTGGACGTGTTTCTGTTGGGAGGAGATGATTGAGTCATGAGGAACCAAGCAGGAGCTGACATCCATCAGAGCAGAGCTCTCTAACCCTGAAATCCCACATCGTCCACCACCTAGGGATGGGAATCGAAAACCGGTTCCTGTTCAGAACCGGTTCCGTATTTTCCGATTCCATGGCATCGTTTGGCAGCTTGCTGAACGATTCTTTTTTCGATTCCCGCAGCACCAGAGCCTAGAGCGTCGGCTCTGGGGAGCACGCCTTACGTCACGTTTTTTACGTAAGTTACGCAAGTTACGTAAGTTACGCAAGTTACGCAAGTTGGAAGAACTATTCGAGGAGGAAGACAACGAGCTGCGGTCACTTTGTGAATCAAAGCCCCGTCTTTCCTTAGCCCAGAGGGTAGATCAGGAAATCCAGCTCTATAAAAGCTTGCCCTCCATCCCCTGCAGGGATAGCGCCACACTGTGGTGGTGGAACAAGCAAGATACGCTGCCCTTGCTATCTGGACTGGCTGAAAACTACCTCTGTGTGCAGGCTTCCTCCACCCCATCTGAGAGGGTGTTCTCCACGGCTGGAGACACCATAAGCCCTGAAAGATCCCGTATCCTTTCAGAAAAAGCAGATATGCTCATCTTTCTGCAAAAGAACTGTTAATTTTCCCTACTACTGTTTTATAATTAGTATTTTTTGTTATTTAAAATAGGTTATTATCCCATCATTTGTTATTAGACATTGTTGGTTATTAAGTTTGTTCTTGTATTCATTTTTCATTTAAACACGGATGTTACTCCAGTTTCACATTTCCTGTGGACATCTTCATCTTGTTGAGTTTGTAAGATTGTGCAATAGTTAAGTAAACAAAGTTGATGCTGATAATCAAACTGTTTGTTCTCCTTTTTCCCCCAAATTGGAATCGAAAAAAGAATCGATAAAGAATTGAATCGTTTCATAGAATCGAAAAGGGAATCGGAATCGTGAAAATCTTTTCAATTCCCAACCCTACCACCACCATCGTTCCTTGGTGTGATTTATATTTTTAGGATTTGGGGGAAAAAATGGAAGAAAGTTAACATCCCTGCATCAGAGCGCTACCTGTTTGATCTGAGGATGGTTTTCCATCCTTGCAACTAAAGCAGCAGTAGTGGAGTTTGGAGATGCAATCCACTTCTTAAATCCATCTGTGCTCTCCTCTAATCTGTCCAGAAGTTCTGCAATCGCACTTTTTCTCTCCCTCCCAGCTTGGTGTTTCGGCTGCATATTTAGCTTGCCCTTCCTGGAAATGCCTTTCCAAATGATTCTTTTTATTTTTTGACGACATCTCATTACAAAGCAAAAATGCGGGCAATCCTTTTGCATTGATAATGACAATGATTTGATCTTTTCTTTGAATCCTCTTTTCTAATCAGCTATCTTCCCATTTTCCCTCTGGAATCCATGGGCCGAGACACACCTGCAGCTTTGTTTACCTGGCAGCGTGCCACGCTGGTTGCAAGTTATGACCACTGACCTCTATGGCTATGACGCAAATTATTGTTTAAATTTATTTACCATAATTTTTGGACTATTAGCCGTACCTGAATATAAGCCGCAGAAGCTAATTTGCATGATTTGTACATATACAAGCCGCACCAGACTATAAGCAGCAGGTTTTTTATGTTTAACGTCCGTCTTTCTCGCTGTCGTTCTGTCTCGTACTACTCGCGGAAGAAGTCTGCTCCCAGAGGACCTCTGCATTCCCCCGCCAAGGGCTACCATACTTGTGTGTTGAAGCAAATGTGACGTCAACATGGTGGATGGTAAAATCCATAGATTTAGGTATAACTCTAGTGGCTGTTAGCTGTAAAGGTCCATAGATAAGCCGCACTGTTATATCAGCCGCAAGGTCGAACAATGGGGAAAAAGTCACGGCTTATAGTCCGAAAATTTACGGTATTATAAAAATGTTTACAGCACTGGAAAACATAATTATTTTCATATTAAAAAAAGATTTTCATACATTTTGAAAAAGCTCCAGGGAGCTGCAAGGCGGACGCTAAAGAGCCTCATGCAGCTCCGGAGCCGTGGCTTGCTGACCCCCAGCTAAGAGCATCTGAACCCATTGAAGCTAAAACTTCCCTCCTGGAGAAGATCTGAATGGAGCATATTTACCGATTCAGAAGCTTTTTTATCAAATGAAAAAAATATCTTCTCCAGTTTAAACTTAACTTCTGCTCCGGGATGTTTTTTCTTTCCCTTGTTTAGACTCATGCAGCCGAGCCTCCAAAACTATTACAAATGTTATTACAAATTCTTTTACAGCAGATAAAAATGAAAAATCTGGTTTAATCTTTACAAAAACTGAGGGTTAGCAAAGTATAAATCAGCTGAGAAATGTATTCTAACAAAACCCAGCCGATTGTTCGACCATTCTATCTTGTCACAGTAACACCTGTCCTGCAGCGTCATGTTTTCTTCTCTTACCAGCGTGGATGCAATATCTTCCAGGCCATTCTCCAGAGCCAGCCATAACGGAGGATCCCCTTTTTCATCTGGAATCGTCATGTCAGCCCCTCTGGTGCAAATGGCGTCTACCACGAGCGGCAGCTGGTTGCTGATGGCCAGCTGTAGTGCCGTTTGTCCCTCTTGTGTTCTGGAAGTAGAAAAGTTGCTGCTGGATGAATCGTATGAATGCAGACAAGACACCTAAGCTGAGCCGGATCACAGCTTGCGGTCGACGACATCTTTTAACATGGAGGTATTCAGATCGATTTCAGGAAAGTCCGACACTTAGGCCGTTTCTCAATTCACAAGTTAAGCACTCATGTCCTTCCCAAGTATGTTCTTGAGAAGAACACAGGAAAGTATAGACTGGGAGACCGGGAGCACGCAGCATAAATATGGATCAATTGGAACAGAAACGTACTGATGGCATCACCACACACTGCGCGTCTGGAGCTGCATTTCCCCTCATGTTATTAATAGCATCTAGATAATAATAAATCTTACTTTTCTCATCTAGTGGCGGAATAATAATTAAAGTCAGATAAACACAAATTAAATGAACATTTTGCCAAATAAAACTAAACAAAAAGAAATCACCATCATAGCCAGCGGTTCTTCACATACGTCGATGCAGAGAGAGGGCTGCTGCAGACAGGCTAATGTTAGCCCTGGCTGAGGTTAGCCTCAGAGGTCGGCTAGCTGCCGCGGTCCTTTCAACTTTGGACATTTTTTTCAAATTACGCACTTTAATCGGTAAATGGACCATATAGTAACACTTAAAAGTATAATGAGCCTCAAATGATCTTAAAACATATTTATAAAGAACAACAGCTACAGAAAAGAAAACCTTTAACTTAATACTCTGAGCTCTGTGAGCGCTTCCCTGGAAGCAGCTGCTGCTGCAGTGCATGCTGGGACAGCTGTCAATCTCAAGAACGGACAAGTCTGCTCTGATGCATGCTGGGTAAATAGAAAGGGGCGAGAACAACATCCGGGGATTTTGTCCGTTCTCGGTCTGCTGTTCTTGTGAAATGGAACACTACTAGGACAGAGGCCAATGTTTCACAAGCACATGAGAACGCACAAGGACACATATTGAGAAACGGCCCTAGACTCATTCCCTTTAAGGGGTCTGTGCACAAAACTATGAGAAAGAATAAAAACTACCAAGCATCATATTAAGCTTTCTGGTGCTTTTCTTAGTTACAGTATATTTTTAAATAAAGCAATTAATACATCTTAAAAATATAATTCACTATAAAGTCCACCTTCCTAATTTTTCAGCGAGGCATCTGAAATGCTTTGAGATTTAACTGCAGGACTAGCTTCTGTCTCACGTGTCGGTCTAACGTGATTGGGGGAGGTTGTGGAGAGAACCTGAAGAGCTGCAGGTGGGCTGTCAAAGCTGTGCCCGATTAAAATTCTAATTTAAGGTAAACTATCATATATTCATGGTACCACATAAAATGCCCAGGCATCCGGGTAAAAGCTTTGTCTGTGTCTTTATCTTCAGAACCAGAAACAGTTTTTAAACATGCCTTATTGACAGGAGGGATTAACTTGGTAGATCTTACCTGACATTGATGTCTGCCTGATGTTCCAGGAGAAAGAGGGCGCTCTTGCTGTCCTGTCTTTGGATGGCCATGTGGAGCAGAGTTTGTCCGTTGGACATAGTGTCGTTGATCGAGGCCCCAGAACCCAGCAGCTGGGCCGCAATAGTGTGCATACCTGGCAGGGTGCGATTGAATCAGTCAGAAAACAAACCACAGAACAAATCCTGCTGTTAAATGGATATGAAGTACCCGTCCAGAGAGCCAGACCCAGAACCGTCTGGTCCATGGAGTCTTTTAGACTGAAGTCTGGAATGATCTGGAGGTTGTTGGTTGCGTGAAGTGCATTAGCTGCAAACCAGAACAAGTCATTTAGGACAGGTTAGATATCAGGATGTTCAAATCATTAGAGCAGAAACTATTTATCCCAGCTGTCAAATAAAGCTTGGCCTACCTTTTTGTTCCAAAATGACGGAGACGACGTCTGGGTGGTTGTGGGCGATGGCCATGTGGAGTGGCGTCTGCAGAGCCACGCCCTGGCCGTCCTCAGGCAGAGCCTTCTGGGTCTGCAGGTTAGGGTTGGCACCTTGCTGGAGCAGCTCGGCAGTCAGGCCTGCCAGGCCCGAGCGACATGCCGTGTGAAGCGGGCTCTCTCCCTGTAGGAAGGCACACAGAATCAGCACCTTTCATCCAGCTGAACGTACGAGAATCAGTCAATAATCAGTCCGAATACCAAGAACCATTTTCTAATGACTGAACCCATAAGGAAGACGGATCCGACAGCACGTACCCATTTATTGATGTGGTTGACCTTTGCCCCATGGGTTGCTAAGAAAAGAGCCGCAGCCTCATTGCCGGCGCGAGCTGCTCTTTGCATAAGACAGTTTCCTGTAAGGAAGGCAACACGTGAGACTGAGAACCTTCTGACCACATCTTGCTGGAAAATAAAACGACTGATCGATACCTGTGGCAGCGTCGGGCGCGTCAGGATTACTTCCTCTCTTGATGAGCTGAGCTGCGAAGCCGTTCTCATTGAATGAGGTCCCGTTTAAGACCGGGGCGTCGTCTTCGAATGGGTTCACAGAGAGGTCTGAGGACATGGTGATGTGCTGCAGACCCAGCCACAGAGCTGTGCTGCCCTCGTGGTCTTTCAGTTCCAGGTCAAGTCTGTCAAGATGGGGATAAAATAAGTCAGAAAACCTGGAAGAATCGGAAAAGTATTCACATCCCTCTGTAATCCTTCGCATTTTGTGACAAGTGTAAAGCAGCAGCGTTCCAAAGCTTATGACTTTCTTGCAACAAACAGGTCCCAGAACTGAAGTAGGAGGCTGTTGCATGCGGCGTGTTCCAAGCATAAAGCTGCGTTCACACCAAAGAGGCAGACAGTTACCATGCAAATTCTATGGTGGACACGCATCATGGGGCACGGAGACGTCCTGCGGAGCGTTTCGGATGTCTGACGACTCATTGGAAGAATTTTGAGCTTCCAAGCATTGATGGACATCAAACAGTCTAAAGCGTCAGACATTCAAATTGGAAAAAATTAAATCAGAGAAGCTGGTCTGGGAGCTCGCAGCAAGACTGTCAGTGCATCCAAGCCGTGATCTCTGTTCCTGTTTAGCTGTCAGCATAAATAAACAAGAATATATTTAAAGGAGAAGAAGTCCGGTCATATTCAGAATTCAAACTTTTGAAAGTACTTTATATATAACATTATGTGTTATAATTAAGTGTAATTTTAATTTGAATGTGCTTTACTGCAGACATCGATGACTGTCAAAGAACACTACTGTCACCTACCGGTTTGTAACGTCACGGTGCGGTATTGGCTGTTGATCAAGTCCCAGTGCTGTATCTGGCGTTTGTCACAACGCGCTATACGAAATTATTTTCTTTACTGATTAATCACAGCGAACCTATCAGTTTTAGGTATAGATGATCTATTGATTATTCCCTGCTGACCGGACTTCTCCTTTTAAGGTGTTACATTTCACTAGCTTTCGTAAAAAGCCTGGAGGATGTTTTTATCATGTAGAAAGAAAAGTGAGGATGTTCTGATCACTCCAAAGTATTTTGTTACCAAACTGAAACGGTTTATAAATACCTGAATAATATATCTAAATATTATTATATATTATGATTTTTGCACTTTTTAACCACCCGAAAATGCTTATATTCACTTCCAGCCGCTAATGACAGTGGTGGGAAAACCTTCAAAGCCTGTTTGGCTTCAGGGAGCCATGGCTGAATTACTAAGGGGGTCTATGGCTACAGGATATTTAGGATTATTATCCTGATGAACTGACTGCATGTATTAATGATGTTTTCATTTTAAACCTCCCTTTGTCCACAACTCATTACAGAAAATAAAGCAAAGCCACTCTCTTTACTGCTTCTGCCATTGTAGACAAGACACTAGTAAAGAACAGAAGTTTCTGAATAAACTCAACAGCACATGAAAAACAAAAAGGCTCTCGAAGTGCGTCTGACTATGACACACTTCGAGAAGTTATAGACGCCTTTTGACCACCTAGTATGTCAGCTAGGAAATTATACATCTTGGACCGAGTAAAAATGTACATTTCAGTGGGCTTTAAGATTAGAATGTTTTTAACCTCTGTACAAACAAACATTGAGGGTAACTTTTGTCTCCGCTTTACCTCCTTAACCTTGAAAACACCCTGAACACATAATCTGAACCCATGGTACCCGTCTTTAGTGGGGTTAGGGGACGCTGGTCAGAATTGGAGGCAGAATCTGCTACACTTTTCCAGCAGGACTGCGGCCCTGAGCAAACCGCCAACAATGCAGCAACTGAGTTCTCGCCATCATCGCAACCCCAACGCCCTCACAGGGGAAAAGAAGACCTCACCCATTTAGCCAGGCCAATAATTCCCTCTAACGACCCCCCTTTCAGAGACGGGTATGGGGCATTGCAGGCTAACAAAGAAACCAAACTTTTTCAACTTGTTCAAGGCTGCACTTTAAACAATGAAACTGTCTAGAGCTGTTTTAAATGACAGTTTTTTTTGTATACACAAAATGACAAAATAAATCTGTCTAAGTCTAAATGACCCCCATTCAGATGGATCCTTCCGTACGTTGCAATTTGCATGTTGTCTAAGCAAAAACGAGGCTTTGTTGGGCTACTGAATAAAGCAACGCAAAGCTATTCCTGACATTTTGAATTGAGAAAGCTTCCTAAATTGGAAAGCGAAATGTCTTCAAACTTGGAAACAAAGTCCATTGGATTGTTTATTTTTGTTTTGGAATAACTATGACCTGGATGACTGAGAATCTTCACCAGCACACCAGCAGAAGGGCTCCACCGCATTGTGGCGGCCTCTGAGGCTGTATGTATACCAAAATTAAACTATTTTTTACATATATTCAAGTTTTTAAAAACAGGAAAAAGGTTCAAAGTAGACAGACCTGGCTTGGGATAATTGCTGTTTAATAACTGTGGTGTTGAATATCTGTGTTTTCCATGAACAGGCAAACACTGGATTAGGTTTTACTGTTTAGTAGACAGCAGCTACAGTCAAAGGGGTTTAGCACATAGATCTTCCTGAAAAGTGGCAGCTTTGAATTAGTCTTTATGTTGGGGATCATCATTCCAAGCTTTGGCATAAACAGAAAGAAACCACCATCAGCCACAGCGGTTCCTGAAGGCTGGCGTTCATACCAGAAATACCAGAACAGCCCTCTATAAGCAGTACTAGGAGAACATTTGAAACATTTTGTATGATTGTATCAAAATGCATTAGAAATGGAGATGAAGAGAGAGTAGAAAGTCTGCTATAGATTCTGCTACAGCACAGGACCAAACAGGCTGATGGTACGACAAGGTAGGAAGCGTTAGAAACGGGACATGACAGATTTGATCCAATTTTGGAGTAAGATGTACAATTCATGTTTTAGCGTTTTGGCTAAGGCTTCCCTAGGTCACTAAGGGTAATATGTGTCAAAGTCAAGGACCCGTGGACCTGATCCAGCCTGTCATAGGGACTTATAGGCCCTCGACAACCAAAAATAGGTACTAGTCCTAGAATGAAGGCATATGTTCCACTAAAGAGTAAAAAGTAGCTAAAAATCGGACTAAAGGTATCAGACCAGAGCGAAGTCTGCAGCTGTTATTTTTGGGGTGACAGGCTGCAAGTTTGTGAACCCAAAGTTTAAAGAAGTCATAACCTGGTATTAAACAAATTATAATTTTCAAAACAACTTCCAATTCATGTTTGATTAGTTATAAGAGAATAAAAATGTAAAGCTCATTTGAACCCCTTTTTCCATCTCGATCCTTCAGGGTCCATTCAGGAGGATGTAGCATCAGCAACATTGGCTATGTAGCTATTAGCACCTATGGTTAGTGTACAAACATCTCCTTCTCCCTTACAAAATAGATGATAAGTTACAGAGGTAGCAACACCGAGTGACGGCCTGGAGGTGAGTCTGACTGGTGGAAGGGAGACAGGAGGGTGGCACGCTATCAATAGCATTAGCTACAATGACAAGACATCCAGATTTCCGGGGACAGTCCGAGTTTGGACCACCTGTCCACGGCTTAAGCTGTCCCAGGAAATGTCTCAGACCTTCCCATTTTATGAATGAGGGTGAAATGTTGCGTGCAGACTGTTATTAAGGTAGAAAGAGCATGCTAGTATGTTGCACACAGAAACAGCTGTTAGCTAGCTGATTGGCAGCTGTTAGCATATAGATGAGGAGCAGCTTTAAAACCACTTTTAAAACAGAACCGGTTGCAGCTGCCCTGTGTTATGGTGAGTGTGTTATTCAGTTCATTTGATTTGAATTGGGCTGATCATTGTGTTAAAAGTCTCGTTCATACCTATAGGTTAAATAAAAAAAAAAAAAAATCTAATTCCAAACCAGATCAATTTGCATGTTTTCTAAGTCAAAACAAGTCTTTAGGGTTTGTCTAAAGATGTTTTAGAACCAATTGGTGACCTTACGTTTATATCTTCAGAAAGTTAGTTATTTTAAGTAGAGATATAAGTTGTTCTGCTGTTTTTTACACTTGATTTTTTGTTGTTTGAATATCAATAAATATGTAAAAATGGATGAAAGCATCACTGTCCCCGTTTCCTATATTAATTGTCATGATATGCATTTATTTTCATCTACGAGTTGGAATTGTCCCCAGATTAGATTGCAGAAATCTGGTCACCTTAGCATCATAAGAGGAAGAAGGTCCAGGACTAAAATCACGCTCTAGAGCTAAATAAAAAAATCTCAGGATCTTCTGTTCCGGCAGGTTTAATTTAAAGGCCAACATCAACATGCAAAGTTGAACATAAGTCAGATATTTTTGGGTTAGGACTTCTGCAAGCTGAAAGGTTGTGTTGGGTTGTAGTTTGGGGTAAATGGAAAATAAAAACTCAAATTTTATAGAATGTTTATTCTGAAAACACTCATTTTGTTCCACCTATTAAGAATATTTTTCATTTGGTGGCGATGAGTTGAAGTTAGTGGTTGAAATGTCCTAAAATAGGAAAAATAATTTTTTTTTTTGCCAGGAAGTGTTGTGTCCAAATGATTCAAACGGTTTGATTTTTCAGTCAGCAGTAGAGAGATGAACATGAGGACCTCTGGTGATCCACAGAGAAACTCACTGTTTGCACTGCAGCAGCTGGTTGAACACCGCCTCGTTTCCCGATGCCACGGCCTCATGCAGCGGAGTCCTTCATGCAGGAAAAAGAACCGTCACACTTTGCACTGCAGTTAAATTTACGATCCAATAACCAACACAAAGCTGGCATCATGTGACCCACCTGCCTTTGCTGTTCTGCATGTTGGGGTTGGCCCCGGCTTTGAGCAGAGCCTCTGCGATCCGCGCCATGCTGCTCATCGTCTCTGCGCTGTGTTTCTTGGGACTGAAGGAGCAGACTAAATGCAGAGGGGTTTCCACGGCCCCCACTGTGGCCGCGTTCACCTGAGCGGAGTGGCGAATCAGGAAGATGGAGGCAAACTCATCCCCTAGTTAAAAAAAAACAAAACAAAGCTATGTTTTGTTTTTTCTTCTTCAGGAAAAGATTTAAAAATGTTGTTTAAGGTAAACAAAAAACAAGGGCTGTCAGTTTAAAGTGTTAAATAGATGAATTAATCCCAACAAAAATCAATGACTTATAAAAAATAATTGCAATTAATTCAGAGTGCCAATTCAATGCACAAGCTTTTTAAATTTGACCCACTGAACGGCTCGGGCAACTGGTGGCGATAGGGAACTTAAAGCTGTTTGCCAACCGCCAACACCAGAAGAAGAAGACATGCCGCTCTTTCCCACCTGTATCACTGGTCAATGTTGATATAATCGACTCAGGGGACTAACAGGAGCATCAATCTAAGCAAGGGGATTTGTAATTATTGTTAAAAAAAACAAACAGAAGAATTGTCTTTTTATCGAAGCTTTATTTATAGGTTAATCTGGCCATTGTGTTTTCGATTAATAATCAGATAGCAAAGGGAGTGGGTTAGAGCAGTGCGCTTGTGCTCTGAGAAGGTTGCAGGTACCCGGTTCGCACATCCCACTCTGGGTTTCTGAGAAACCCCACACTGCTCCCCGGGCGCAGCACAATGGCAGCCCACTGCTCCCCAAAGGGATGGGTTAAATGCAGAGGTAAATTTCTCCAATGTCAGAGTTCAGCTATTATTAAAGGAGACTTTTTAATTAAATTAAACCAGGGCAAACTAAGACTTTTCCACTTTCCATCATGGCATAATTACTGCCCTAAGTGGGTCACTCTATCAGCTACAGTCATGTTATAGAATCTCTATACTCCAGTTAACAATTAATAAATTAGTAAATTCGTTAAAGAATATTTCAATAATCGATTAGTCACCATTAAATGTCACAGCTCTAATCTGTTGTGAATCAATTTTAAACTAGACTTAAATATTTACCATTTCTTTCCCTGTCTTTGAGTAACATTAAATGGGAAAACCTGCGGTGTGAGTCACCCTTCCGATTCCTTAAATACTTCAGTAGTATTGAAACACTTAATGTTTGAATTTACCATCAAGCTCAACACAAAGTGTGACATAAGGAGGCTTCGCTCGGAGTGGTCACATGACGGGTGTGTTTCAAACACATCTCAGCGCCACTTCTGCTTCAAAATGGTGGAAGCCGTGTTGAGTAAACTGACTCGAGCCTAACCTCAGTAGTCACCGTTCAAAACTTGATGGGCTGTGTGGGAGCAGAGCTGCATGGAAAGATAAAGGACTGCAGCCCCTTAGGACCAGTGTTCCCTTCAACTGCTTTAGCAGATATGTGATTAATTACAGGATTTGTAATTAATTTTTTAGATGCATTTTTTAAAACTGCCTGACAGCCCTACTAAAGACCAGAAATAGTGTAGTTTCTGCGAGTCGTCCTGACCTCTCTGGATAGCCTTATGTAGGAGGCTCCAGCCGCTCTGATCCACCATGTCCACATCAGCCTTGTTGTTGACCAAAGTCGTGGCGATGCCTTCCAGCTTCCTGGAAAGCGCCAGGTCCAGAGCGAGGTCCCCGTTACTGTCCAGCTCGTTTAGCTTCCTTGGTAGCTGAGAGCAGACAGAGCAGACGTTAAACCATCCTTCAACGACAGAACCAATGAAGACAAGGGTGGAAGATATCCCACCTGTGAATCCATCTCTATGAGATACAAAAAGACCACGTCTTCACGCTCGACTTTGATGGCTTTGTGGAGAGGGTACTCTGTTTTCGATTTGATCATCTTGTACAAAAGTTGGGCACTCATGGTACTGAAGTCCTCCTTCCGCAGATCATCCTGAACAGAGAAGCAATAAAGACATAAAATGAAGGCCGAAAAAAAAAGAAGTTTCTCTAAAATAATTTTTTTTTCTCCCCTGATCAGTCTGAAATGGAGAATAGATCATCTCTGCAGTAGAAAACTGTAATATAACTGAGGATTAAAAAAAAATCACTCAACCTTTTTATCAGCTTGTTTTTAATCTACCAATACCTTCATGATGGTCTGTGTGCTCTGTGTGTTTGTGTTGAGGTGGGGCGATGGCTCAGAAAAATAAAAATTATATATATATATATATATATATATATATATATATATATATATATATATATATATATTAGTGCTGTCAAAATTATCGCGTTATTATCGCGTTAACGCGAGGCCATTTTAACGGCGATAATTTTTTTAACGTGAGATTAACGCTATGTGGTTTTATGGTACAATTTTCCAAGTACATCCCGCTGCAGCCTGCGGGAAGGCGGGGCTATTTTCCCCCAGTGTATGCATTTCTCATAGGCTTCGAGAGCGGAGCTCCTCAAGGGAAAAAGACGCTCATACACTGGGTGACGCTAGTGCCTTTTCTTTAAGCCCCATCACCAACAAACAAGTTGAGTGTCTGGTAACTAGTAGCAACCTGAAATACGCTGAGAAAACAGATTACTGAGGTGAAATGGAATCTGCTACGGCACTATTGCTGTCTGTGCACGCCACAGGTCGGTATCGTATGTGTGTGTGTGGGTGGGTGGGTGGGTGTGTGTGTGTTCTCATTTTTGTTAAGAGGCTGAAAAGTAACTTTCTAGAGCATAGACTACCTCCATCTAGTGATGTCGGTCTATTGATTTTGATGTATTGATTGAAAATTGTTCATTATTATCTTGGTTAATTAACATCTAATGTTAACTGTACTGCATTTTATAGCAGTAGGGTAAAATGCTTGTCTTTGTTCAAAAGACTGTATTAACTGTAAAGACTGTCTTTTACATCAGCCTGTTTTCAGGGCCTTTTTTTTGGCTACATATTTGTTATTTTTTGCTACATGCCTCCCCATCTTCTTGCCATATATTTCTATGGCATAAATCAGTGTCTGTGACCTGTTTTCATTTTAAAAAAAGAACATTGGCACAAACCTAGCCTGTATGTATTTTTTGTATGTCATCGAGAGTATTTAAATGATTTTCAATCAGAAAAAAAATTTGCGATTAAAATGCGATTAATCGCGAGTTAACTCAGGCATTGATGCGATTAAAAAAATGTAATCGATTGATATATATATATATATATATATATAAACTGTTTTCTCACCCCTCGTGGGGTGGTATGTGTCATCCTCAAGCTCGGGTCCTCTACCAGAGGCCTGGGAGTTTGAGGGTTCTGCGCAGTATCTTAGCTGTTCCTAGGACTGCGCTCTTCTGGACAGAGACCTCTGATGTTTTACCTGGAATCTGCTGTAGCCACTCTCCCAGTTTGGGGGTCACAGCCCCCAGTGCTCCAATTACCACTGGCACCACTGCTGCTCTTACTTTCCACATCTTTTCTAGCTCCTCTTTCAGCCCTTGGTATTTCTCAAGCTTCTCGTGTTCTTTCTTCTTGATGTTGCTGTCGCTTGGGATTGCCACATCTATCACTACTGCCTTCTTGTGCTGTTTGTCGATCAACACGATGTCTGGTTGGTTAGCCATCACCTGTTTGTCAGTCTGGATCTTGAAGTCCCATAGGATCTTAGCTCGGTCATTCTCAACTACCTTAGGAGGTGTCTCCCATTTTGACCTTGGGACTTCCAGCCCATACTCATGGCAGATGTTCCTGTACACTATGACAGCTACCTGGTTGTGGCGTTCCATGTATGCACTTCCTGCCTGCATTTTACACCCCGCTGTTATGTGCTGTATTGTTTCAGAGGCATCTTTGCACAATCTGCATCGGGGGTCCTGCCTGGTGTGGTAGACCCTGGCCTCTATTGATCTTGTACTGAGTGCCTGTTCTTGTGCTGCCATGATTAGTGCCTCTGTGCTGTCCTTCAGTCCAGCCTTCTCCAGCCACTGGTAGGATTTTTTGATATCAGCCACTTCTTCTATTTGTCTGTGGTATATGCCGTGCAGTGGCTTGTCCCTCCATGATGGTTCTCCTTCCTCTTTCTTGTCCTCGCTTTCGGTTTTCTCCTGCCTGAGGTATTCACCAAGCCATTTGTCTTTGGGGGCCATCTTTCTGATGTACTCCTGGGTCTTAGTTGTTTCATCCTGGACAGTGGTCTTGACACTCACTAGCCCTCGGCCTCCCTCGCTACGCTTGGCATACAGTCTCAGGGTGCTGGATTTGGGGTGGAACCCTCCATGCATTGTGAGGAGCTTTCTTGTCTTGATGTCAGTGGCCTCTATCTCCTCCTTTGGCCAGTTTATTATACCAGCGGGGTATCTGATGACTGGTAGGGCATATGTGTTGATGGCTTGGATCTTGTTTTTCCCATTCAGCTGACTTTTCAGGACCTGCCTTACTCTTTGTAGGTATTTAGCTGTGGCAGTCTTTCTTGCCATCTCCTCGTGGTTTCCGTTAGCCTGTGGCACCCCAAGGTATTTGTAGCTGTCCTGCACATCTGTAATGTGGCCTTCTGGTAGTTCAACCCCCTCGGTTCTGATCATCTTCCCTCTCTTTGAGACCATGCGACCAAACTTGTCCAGTCCGAATGACATCCCAATGTCGTTGCTGTAGATCCTGGTAGTGTGGATCAGTGAGTCGATGTCTCGCTCACTCCTGGCATACAGCTTGATGTCATCCATGTAGAGGAGGTGACTGATGATTGTTCCGCTTCGGAATTGGTATCCGTAGCCAGTCTTTGTGATGATCTGGCTGAGGGGGTTCAGGCCTATGCAGAACAGCAGCGGGGATAGTGCATCACCCTGGTATATGCCGCACTTGATGGTGACTTGTGCTATTGGCTTTGCATTGACTTCCAGACTTGTTTTCCACAGCTTCATTGAGTTCTTGATGAAGGCTATTAGAGTCCTGTTGATCTTGTACATTTCCAAGCATTCCAGTATCCATGTATGTGGCATTGAGTCATAGGCTTTCTTATAGTCAATCCAGGCAGTGCACAGATTTGTCTGCCTGGTCTTACAGTCTCGAGTGACTGCTCTATCCACTAGTAGCTGGTGCTTGGCTCCTCTGGTGTTACTGCCTATTCCCTTCTGGGAAGGGTGCATGTATTGAGCCATGTGCCTATTCATCTTAGCCGCTATGATGCCTGACAGGAGCTTCCATGTTGTACATAGGCAAGTTATTGGCCGGTAGTTGGATGGGGTTGTTCCCTTCTGGGTATCCTTCATGATCAGGATTGTCCGTCCTTGGGTTAACCATTCTGGGTGGGTCCCATCCATCAGCAGTTGGTTCATTTGTGCTGCGAGGCGTGCATGAAGTAGGTGTGTAGGGTGTTTCAGCCAGTAGGTCTGGATCATGTCAGGGCCTGGTGCTGTCCAGCTCTTCATACCTGCCGCTCTTTCTTGGACATCTGCCGTTGTAATGGTTACTGGTTCTTGTTCTGGGAGATTGCCGTTCTAAGATCTTCTAACCACTGAGCATTGGTGTTGTGGGATGCCTTCTTCTCCCATATGTTTCTCCAGTACTGTTCAGTCTCAGCCCTGGGTGGATCTGATCTTGAATTACCCTGCCACTGTGAGTACACTTTGGATGGGTTGGTGGAGAACACCTGGTTTATTCTCCTGGCTTCTGCTTCTCCCTTGTATCTCTTTAGGCGGGTGGCCAGGGCGGCGAGTCTTTGTTTGGCAGTTTCTAGAGCCTCAGGAATGGACAGCTTGTTGTACTTAGGTAACCTTTTCCCTACACCTTTCTGCAGGTCTGAGACTAACCTGTCTTCGTGTTGCCTTGATCTTGGCTTCCAGCCTTCTCCTCCATGGGGGAGAAGGCTTTGTGGCCTGTGGTGTTTATCTTATAGCCAAGCATCTCTAGGATCACTGTAGCTGTGGCGTAGGTCAGCTCGTTGGTCTCAGTTATGTTTTTAGTAGGTCTACAGTAGGTGATGTCGATAGTATGTAGTGCTGCATTTACATCTCCTAGAAGGCTTTCAGAGGGTACTCTGTCACTTAGCCTTGGCAGTCTTGGACGTCGTACTAGGGGATCCAGTTTGGTCATGATCAGCCGTCGTAGGTCAGCCGCCCTTACGTTTAGTGGGCTTGTTGTTGTTGGGGCTGGGGACCCAATCTCTGTGTGTTGGGATGATGATATTTCCCTACTGACCTGTTGTCCTTACTCCTCCTGACTCCTCCTTACTGCAGCATGTCAGTTGTACCTCATCAATTTCTAGTTGTGATAGGAGCTGCCGTTTGCGGATGTTAGAAGTTAGTAGTTGTTTCTTTGTCAGTGTGGATGATGGTTGTTGGAGCTGCCATAATTCCCATAGTCTCTGCATGTAACCTCTCTCACTGGGGACACTTGTATAGTAGCATTTCATCAGTACCAAGTTTTCTGCTCTAGTCCATCTATGTCTTGTTCCAGTAGCCAATTTGTCATCAAGTTGCCCTGGTTCCCTAGCAACTGACGCGGACCTTGTTAACCCGGGCGACGTCCGAGCCGGTATGGCTCTTGTATTTGCGGTATCATGCCTGAGGTAGGCCACTAAGCACAAAGGACCTTCCCTTGCCATGGTCCACTGCATGATGTACCCCGGTCACCTGTGCCGGAGTCGTCGGTGTTACCTACTGTGCTATCCAGTTGCTTCTTTGTAGGTATTTAGCTGTGGCAGTCTTTCTTGCCATCTCCTCGTGGTATATATATATATATATATATATATATATATATATATATATATATATAAACAACACAAAATGACACCAAAAAAAGTATTCTGGAGAGACTGCACTGATACATTTAGATGAATGTTGGAGAACTATAAGCTACATTTCTGGGGTTCCCTGATCCAAACCTAGAGACACTCACCCAGTGACTGGCGATGATCTCCCCACAGTAGTTCATTAGAGTGGTGGCGTTTAGCTCCTCAGCCGTTTGGTAGAATCGAATGCAGTTCCTCACATTTACAGATGACATCACACCTTTTTCACACCTGTTCCAACAGACCGAAGGCGTTTAGTTTTAAGCGCAGTGTGTGTGCGTCAGGATAAAAGAGTGTGAGCAGTTTGTCTGACCGTTCTCTGAGCAGGTGGAGCTGAAAGCGGTTGGCTAGCTTCATCAGGTCAACGAGGAAAGCATCATCCCTGCTGAGTTCCAGCTGGTCTGTGTAGACCCAATGCAGCATGGCCAGAGCCACCTCAGCTTTGCAATCTGACAACCGATAAAAAGAATAAACAAAAGTAAAAAATTATCCAGATCAAACTTCTCCCTTTGATTGAAATTTTGTGATTTACTCAAAGACAAATAAATATATCTGTTGGCAAACTTTGACAGTACACAAAGCAAACACATCCCCAGATAAATATTGCGTTATTCATTAACAAAGAAGTGTATTGACCCACAGAGAGCTGAACAGAGAGCTGGATTATAACCGAATGCAGAGCTGCCGTGGTAGAGCGGGATTAAAACCAGCCAGCGGCTTAGAATCTGATTAATAGGATGGATCTAAATCAAGGCCCTGTTTTAGAAAGCTGGACAGTCGTAACCCAAGGATCGTAACTCCGTGAACCAACTCTAACCCCCAGATTCCACATACTCCATCAGCGCTCCACCCCACTCTGCTCACGTACATCATGCAGAGTACTTGTCTGTCATGTTAATCGATGAGAACTGTTCCACATCCACCGCTACTCCTCCTCACTTCACCGTCCACTTACGCCTTCTTCGTCAGTCAAAATACGGAGCCCAGTTATTTTTTGCCCCGCTCAGTTCAAGATCCGCAATTCCAATCCCACCAAACAGGAAAAAGAACATCAAGAAGATCCAGTTTTTCAAATGAAATATAGCAACAATGGATTAGTAACTACAAATTAGAGGATAATTCTTATAAATTCCCAAAAACTAAGGCCATTTCATTAAATGATCGGATGTAAACTATTGGTTTTTCAACATACCAGGAAGCATATTTCTCATCTCCATCAAAATATTTATTTTATATATATTTACTTTTTACAGAGAGGCTTAAAAGACAGGATGCGTTAAAAATGCTGCCTTCTTTACTATAGATGTAGGAGTGCAGATACTCCACGTGATTTCATAAATTTTCCATTTCTGATATAATCAATTTTTGAAAGTCACAGTTTTTCCACCAGAATCAGTAATGTATCTTGATCAAACTTCAGCTGCTTGTGTGAAACAAGGACGTGTTCTTTGTGCAAAAATTAGTTTTTTTATGATGATGTCAATCTGTCAGGGATGTAGATCTGAACCAATCACAGTTCAGTGCAGGTTCCTGTGGGGTCAGTTAAGATTTAGTGAGCAATTAGAAACATTTAGCAAGGTCAGATTATCTCTCCAGCAGAGCGAAGCATCTCGGTTTAGGAAACTGGAGGAGGTCGAATAGAGAAAGGAAAAACGGCGTAGAGTATGTTTCTTTCATTTATCATGTTATAATCAGGCACAATTTAACTTTGTTTTGATTACTTTATTCGTTCCAGCTTTTGATAACTAAGCCCAAATCTCATGAGAGTTTCCTATATTCTGGCACTGACCCTGAACTCAGAGCTGAGTCATCTTGTCTTTTCTCTGGATATCTGCTCTCTTCTCAGACCGATAAGGCGGCTTTCTGAGAAGGATCAAAAACCAGTGGTGCTCACCAGTAAGGTCCAGTTCAGTGGTGGATGCCAGGTTGGCCAAGCTCCAGGTATCACTGCGAGCAGCCAGCACAAACTTATGGGCACAGTACTGATCCCCCGCCACTTTCACCTTCACGTCGCTGCAAGAACAGCAGATTGGTCGTGATTTATCGAGAAAATGACAAAGAGGCATCTGTTCAAACAAGTGTGTCCTTCACCTGTAGTGTTCCTGCTGATAGAGGTTGGCCACAAATTCCAGCAGGCGGCTGATGAAGGTGTCGGCGTCTGCAGAGCTGGGGGAAGCCGGGCTGGAAGTCTGCGCGGCAAGCATGGCGCAGCGCCTCTCCGTGTCGGCCAGCCTCTGCTGCATCTTAACATACTCCTGCCTCAGCAGGGCCAGGTGCTTCTGCAGCTTGGCCACCTCCTCTGTCCAACGACAAGGTCAACAGGACAATAGGTGAGGAAGATCCATCTCCAAAAATAGATTAAACTTGACTGTAAAGCACTAAGCTTTAAAAAAAAACAAACAAGAGGTAGCTCTACAGCTTTCTATACTCTCCAGCTGATTGTTATGTAGGGAAAAATATGCGGTAAGAATATTTACATGTGTCGGAAATTATAATTTAAGTGTACTGAGGTATAACAGTACTTCTATCTGTGAGAATACAAGTTAAAAAAGTTACATTTGGCTAATTTACAAGTTAACTGCAGTGCAAAGTGTGACGGCTCTAAATAGTTAAGATTACAAATGTAGAAGTAAAAATCTAAAACTCCTGATAAAGCTGGTGGTTGCTTATTGGCTGGTGGAGGTATTGCACCTAAAGGCTGATCGCCTGATAAACAAGCAGAAGAAGAAAGCAACAAAAAAAATAAATAAATAAAATTTAAAAAAATCGATCAAATGGTTTATATAGCAGAAATGCTAATAGTGCAGTATTATGTTTTATCTATGGTTCTGTTTTTCTCTTTTCATATAAAAGGTGGCTGACAAAAACCTTTGAGGTTTACTACTGCCCCCCACTGGTGAGGAGTGAAAGCTTCATCCTGGGTTATAGATTCTTGTTCCTATATTTTTGCATAGTTGCTTTGGAACTTATTTTCCAACAGATGAATAATTTGATGGCACAAGTATGTATGAGCTAACAACAAGGAAAAAAAAACTACATTTATTCGCATTATATACAATTTCAGACCACAACTTATACAATGTTTTTCTTTTTAAATTGACAGGTACCTTTTTTCATGATTCTTACCAATAAAAGGGTGTCATATGCTTTCAGTTCAAAGCTTTCCTGAACCACATTTTGCTGAGAATAAATACTAACCTTGAACAACTAGACTAAAATGTTTTCCAGATTTAGGTCCCAACTTTGTTAGCGCCCGGCGTACGCCCGACGTCCCAGAATCTCCTATAATGCTGGCATACGCTGAACTTTCTGTGAATTTTTTTTCCAATTTAGGGAGTATACATAGCGTATTCATAACGTATGTCCAACGACAGCTTAACTTATGCATAACGCATTAAATGCTCCCCTCAGGCCAGTGTCCTGAGGGGAGCAGTGATGCGCCCCAAGGTGCCCGGTCTGCGTACAAAGATGTCTTTGATCACGGTAGTAACCTAGCTGCTAAAAAGAAAGAAGGCTTGCAGTTGCAGCAGATTCAGCCTTGTGTCTACTAGGACGTTTGTTGGTGGTGGGCGTGAACGCAGGGAGGATCCATCCTCACCTTCTAGCTCACCCTATGATGGGGATGAAGTCTGGAGGAGAACTGCTGGTTTCCTCTTGTGAACCCCTTTTATACCAAAATGCTGCCAATACGCCATTAAACAGTAGCTGGAAGCTAGAAACGGGTTCAGCGGTCGTCTGGAACATATCAGATACGTTGATATGCGATGGAGAGAAGTTCTTGATGAGTTATGCACAAGTTACTCAGAGGTTTTGGATAAGCTAGACACCACGACTTATGAGTAACTTACATTTCAATGATCAGATAACATACCTGGAACTTATGGCATATGTCGAAACATTCTTGTCATATTTCGACGTGTGCCAGCATGCTCATAACTTATGCCAAACTTACCCATAACTCCTCCACCATATGACAGCGTTTTCCGCATGTCAGGCATACGCTGGTCTAAATCGTCAAGGTTTGACAGGGCCTTTAGTTTAAAACGTCTACGCTGTAGCTCTGGTTGCATGTTAATGGTCAATGTTCTGTGCGGGAAAGTAACCTTCACCCAAATCTTAACGGTTTTACGCAGTATGTTCTTGTATTTTAAAATTAGAGGAGTACCGCCACAGCATGATGCTACCACTGCCATGTTTTACGATTCAGCAGGTGTTTTCAGGATTGATAGCAATGCTTGCTTTCCACTAAAGTGTTTTGCAAATAGGCCAGATTAAAGTCCCCTAATTTACAAGTTTATTCAAATAGACAGTCACTTTAAAGGAAGCACATTATTTGATCCTTTTGCTTTAACCACATTCCTCTCTTCTCTCAAGTTGAGGTGACAAAAGTTAAGAGTGTGCAGAGTTCCTGGGGCTGTTTCCTTCTTTTAAGCCAGTAAAAGTTTTAGTGAAGCAATAGTGCTGAGGCAGCACAGTTACTGAGTAGTTCACTGGCAGAGCAGCTCCCTGGTCATGAGGAATAGAGAAAAACCACCTGATTGGCACCAAACAGGAAAGGCGACATAATAGGAACAGAAAGCTATGGATTCATCCGGGAGTTAAATCATTTCAATTATGCATAAAAAAAAAGAAAAATCAAACATTTAAAGTCGGCCTTTGTTTTTAATCCGAGCAGCTTAAACGCCGCTGGCTGCGGTGTTTTCCTTTAACGAGTCCAGGCTTATTATAGGAGGCGCCCTGAAAAGCTGGCAGCGATGCCAGGAGGAGCTGGAGGGACCCTGACAGCACCATGTTACCGCGCACAGGCGTCCTGAAGGAACGGGACAGGCAGCTAACGGTTGTTGAACCCAACTAGAATGGCAGCTCGGTGTAAAACATGACGCTGACATTATTACAGTCATTAAACACATTAGCATTCTCTCTGTAATTTCCAGCTATTTTTTTCTCTCTCTAAATGTTTGCTCCTCTGAGTCTAACGCAGCGACACTTTTTTTTTAAATCTTTGCCAAGTTCGGCCGACTCATATCACAAATAATCGGCTAGCAGAGCCCAACGGGCGCTAACGGCAGATTTTAGCCACTTGCCTGATGAGCCTGAGGATAGATAGTATCGCGGTATTTCAGAGAAACGAGCCCTGACAGCGCTACGCCTGTTAATCCGCCAGGGCTCTGAGTAACATCATTTAAAAGGTAGATTAATAAAACAAAAGCGGGTGCGTATGAAATAGTTAGGCATAAAAAAAATTATTATCTCACCTTCCGCCATGTTGCTCTGCTTCAGCTCCGCGGACCGATGGTGTCTATCGCGATATGATGAAGCGGCTCATAGTGGGCGGTGGTGCTGCGTTCAAATGCTTCATAAAAGCTCGTTAACTGAGGGATGGGTGGTCACATGACGCTTTCCCTTACGCCTTAATCATCCGAGTAGGAACCTGCCTTTGATTTTGTCTTACTTTGTAACTTAAATTCTAAAAACAATAAATAATTTAAACTTTCAGCATTCTAAAAATTATATGTGCTTTCTTGGTCAATGATCTAAAAGCCCAAATTACTTTCCTCACAATTTGAAATAACAGTTATATAATAAGTCCCTCTACTTGGACAAACTGAAAAAAGAAAAGAAAAGACAGATGTTTAATAGTTAGGGAATGCTGTTCACCTAGAGAGAATTTCTGTTGCACATTTTTTAATTTCGGGAAATCGCTAAGGAATTTGCAATTGTTTCAAACGCCATTCCACCAGGCCACATTATGGTCATTGAAGGCATCATTAGTCAGAAATCAGATCCTATGACAGGATCTGGTTTACAGAAGGATCCATTAAATGTGAGATAGGATTCCTGTCTCCCATTTAATGGATACTTCTGTTGCAAGACTTTCTCGTTGTCTACTTCCCTCACTTACTGGAAAAGAGTCTGGCACAGAATTGAATGCAAAAAGGTTTGGTCTCTACTTCACAATTGTCTATGGTTAAAAGTGGAGAGAATTATAAACCTGTCTTATCACAATTCAATCTGAAAAACTCACATGTAGAGAACAGACAATTAGGAAAAATGTATTGATACAATTGCTTAGTCTTTAACGCTCAGAGGCTCAGCAGGAAACATAGTGCTTAATTTTGATAGATATGCATGAACAGGAGTGGAGTGGAGATAGATGAAGTTGGTCAGTCTGCTGGTTAGTGAGACGGTCTGCTGAGCTTTATGGGGAGATCCAGTGGACTGCATGAGCTGATAACTAGAGCTTCACTCAGGGACCTGGAAGATGGAAGTCCAGTTGGATAACACAGGTTGAGAGAATCTGTCCATGATGAGCAAGCATGAAGCGACAGTGGAGAGTAAAAACTCTCCGTTGGGAAGAAACCTCTGGCAGAACCAGGCTCAACATGGCGGTCTTCTGCCAGACCAGTTAAGATGAGACAGGGAACACAGTAGGAGTCTGGTAGGAGTGACACTCTGATGAAGCTTTAGCTACGAAGGTGGAGGAGAAGCTGGAGGTGGGTTGAAACGGTGTCATCTGAATAAAGTCACACAACGTGTTGCGGATCAGAGGCCTTTTAAGATGAACTTTGGATGCCGACCGGCTTTCGTGGAGGTGTGGTTTCATGCTGATTGGCTGTACCTCAGGTGGATGTAGGAGAGCACTTCCAACTAAGCTCCATTATGTACAATTATTCCTGCATTCCTATTTCATTTATTTATTGTATTAATTCCCCCCCCCCACTTTCTTTTTGATATCATGTACATTATTTAACAGCTGTTGATAAAAATTTTCATTGAATGAACTGATAACTTGGTTAAACCAGTAGTTAAAAAAAGCCACCCTTCTCCATTAAACCCTGGACTCATCCAAGATTGTTTGGGCCCCACTTATCCACTGGCCCCAATAAAATCCCCCAAGCTTGTTTATTATGGATTTAACACCCTCGGACCCTTGCTATACCAGCATCCAACAATTAAATTGACAATATTAAAAAAACATGTTTTGATCAAATTCTTAGAAAAAATAAATAGCAGTCTGGATAATCTGTTTCTGGTTTGGCCTTCATGTCTAAAGAACCAGGTTTAAATGCAGCCTCAATGAAGCCAGATGGGAGTGGGCTGCAGCGAAGCTTAGTGGATTTGCTTCATGTACAACAAAAATGCATTTGAAGCTCTTAAAAAAGAAAAGAAAAGAAAAAAAAATAAAGGTGGGAATCACCATGTACAGTCCTGGTAGTACTACACCAAACTACACCAAAGCCAAATATATAGATTTAAGAATAAAAATATAGTTTGTCACATCTGCCTTTAAGAACAAAGAAAAACATACCACTCAAAATGAAGTAAAAATATGAATAAAAAATATGAATAAATTTGACTGCAGTTTCACCCCTTATAGGGCAAGAGACCATCTTTGATCACTTGCATACCCTTTAAAAGAAAAATAAAGTTAACAATTCAAGAAAAAAAGGTAAAAAGCTAATTAAAAAGGTAAAGTTAAAGACTAGTTAAATATTATATTTGGGTTTATAAACTGAAAAAAATGTAAGTGGAAGAATCAGCATTAATATCTCTAAGGTTATAAACCAAAAAATGTGTTTCTTTTACTTTGAGTGTTATTCATGAATTCCTAATAGAAGCATTTTTATTTTTCTTATTATATTTGGTGTTTCTTGTTTTTACATTGACATTAATTTTTACAATCAAAATATCCATATTTTTTCAATGTTACAAAGATAATAAGGTCTTGTCCTGGATTCCAATAACACAGGCTTGAAATTTAGATTTTCAAAGTGCCCTATAAAGGGTTAAAGACCTCAGAGAGCTGTTGCAGCTGGCCAACTCCGATGAAATACAGCCGTCAGTTATAATACAACAACAACAAAAAAAATGTTCGGCCAAAGCATAGGGCATAGTGGATAATCCCAGTCCCATTTTGTATGTTGGATGTTTAAATAACTAAAAACAAAACAAAACAAATTTCCAATACATGTGATAAAATCATCGGTACAGGGCAGAAGCTGCAGCCCACACCACAGATACATCCATCCCATCAATCCCAAGACCACAGTTTGATTAGTAAGTCAATAAATGACACACCAGCCCACTGACACTGGCCCATTCATCAACCGATTGATGGGAGAATCCTGTTTTTTCAGTAGCGAACAGGTGAACCAAGTACAACCGTAATATTCATTTGATTTAATTGCTCTGGGTTTTTTCTTCTGAAAATAACATTAGTTCACATAATTTTTCTACTGTATATTTCATACAGTGAGGTTTGGGGGTATAATAATATGGTTTCATATATGTGATTATTTTGTTTTACCACAGTTCTTTGAAAATAAGTGTAAAAGAACACAAACCAAGAGTCTGATTGCTTTTAAATGTTAGCACCATTTCTGGCTAAAATAACATGCTTTAATGTATACAGTTGTAAAGTTTGAAGCAGTGTTTGGTTTCATTGCTTAGTCTTTTTTTGATTTTGCACTTAAATAATTTGAAGCAACTTGTTTCAATTTATTTAACTAGGATTTATGTATGTGAAACGTTAAAGACTGAAGAGCTCATCCGCACTGCACACAGAAGCCGGTCAGGAATAAAGCACACAGAGACATGGCAGATAGAAGGAAGCAGAATCAAAGCAGAAAAGACACGTGAAAAAATTCTCCAAATTCAATGAAAAGACAGGGACAAGTAATTTCTGAAAAATTATGGCTGCATCCAAAATGTGATGAATCTCCTTTATTCTCCATACATGTGGTCTGTGTGGTTTGGCTGAAGGAGCTGAAGTATCTGAATGAAAACAGAATCAGTACCTGAAGCTAAACTCTCCAGAACTTTATGGGACGTGTGTAAAGGTCCAGCTATCGTGAAAGATTATGGGCTACAAAAAAAAAAAAAAAAAAAAAAAAAAAAAAAGCATGCTTGGTACAAAAACACCAAGAAGTGAACAGTGACATATGGTAGTGGCAGCATTATCCTGAGGGGGGTTAGATCCTTATTTTTCAAGGTGGGGGGTAAACAGGAATGATTCATAATGGAAACTGATGTTCAAAAGCTAAAAATGTAACTTTTTCAGCATGACAACCTCAAACATGTAAATACTGTCAAAATCAGAAAACATTTTTAGAATAATGAAGTCATATCCTTAAATCTAAGAAAACAACAGCGCACCTGAACCGGGCTGTGGACAATAGAGGTTCACCCATCTAGATATCAAGTCAGGATTCCTGCAGTTATTTGGGAAAAGGGATTTGTTTTGTTTTAAAATGTATGTATACTAGCACAGCTCGACTCCTTTGCCCCAAACAGATCTGTTTCAATTAAAATTTATAAAGGCGTCATTTTGCAAAAAACAAACACGCCTTTTTAGAGATAATATGCGAAAAAACCAGGCATCGGCCACCAGCTACACTTGAACCAGCAAATAACCATGGTGACGGTTGCATCATGCTGTGGGACTGTTGGAATGCCAGGCAGACATTTGTAGCTTATAAGAAGAAATGTGGAAGTCTGTTAATTGCTTAGGAATAATCTAAAAGCATAAGATAGACTTTGAAACTTGAACATTAGCGATTAATTCAGTACAGTTACATAAATTATGAACGAAACCTGCTTGTTAAATGGAAAAAGCATTCCTTTAAACCCTACACTGGGCAGGGGAATGGGTAAAGATAAGGCTGTGCTGAAGTCTTGTCCTTTATAGTAGAAACCAAATCTGGGGTCGAAACATCAGGTAAGCCGTGTGAAAACACAAACGGTGACTTATTTTATCTGGAAAATTAAACATGGAGAGAAATTAGATATTGCTGCATTAGATGCTATGTAACTTCAGAAAATATGGAACGCATGAGTGGAAACTGATCTGTAATGTTTATTCATTGTAGTAATTAGACTAAATTGACTTTAATTAGATAATCTCAAGATATTTTCGTTTTCATAATCCATCTTTAACCAAAATCTGTCCTGAGATTTAAGACAAAGAAAACATTTTGATAGTTATCACCAGCCAATGGAGATGAATATTGAATTCAGATTTGTAACATGGCAGGACAACACACCTGCTGATTCTGTAAGTTTCCCCACCTATAAAAGGGAGAGGTCTGCCATATTTGACATAAACTTTAACTGTGAGGCAGAATCTAAAATAAAACCCAGAACGATATGTGGTTTAATAAATGAATGAAATAACAAAAATAAATTGAACTTTATTGATCTCAAAATGGAGAAATCGACTGTGTGCATTTAACCCATTCCCTTGGGGAGCAGTGGGCTGCCACTGTGCGGTGCCCGAGGAGCAGTGTGGGCTTAAAGGTCTTGGTCAGGGACCCAGATTGGAGGCTGTGGGGATCAAAAGCAGCTACTTACAACCTTCTCAGAGCACAAGCGCACTGCTCTAACCACGAAGCCAACACTTCCCTTGTTTAGCATTTTATTGCATAAAATAAGCATTTGACGTAGTTTGGAAACAGAACTTGATGTTTGGTATACAAACCTTTATTTAAAATTCTAGATGCAGATAGTTTGTGTTGTAATGGACGAGGTTTAAGCGCTGCTGCAGATTTTGGCCACTCTTCCATTCTAATCTTCTCTAGAGTTTCTGACTGCAAAGCCTTCAACTGCATCCTCCAAGAAAAGCGGCTAGTACAGTTCAAGACTTTAAACTAGATTTTAATAGAGCAGCTCCAAGTCTCAGTTTTATATCAGGTTGTCATGCTGGAAGACCAAGCTACAACTTATCTTCAATGTTTTAAAAGAGAAAAGGACTTTTTGGCGAAAAGCTCACAATCCATTGCTCCATCCAGTAGTTGTGTCCCCCTAGCAAAAAATAATAACAAAAAAAGAGGTTTTCTTCTCCCACCAAGCTACCGCCCTATGGTGTGCTAACTCTTGGTTGGAAGCCGATTGGAACCATAAACAGTTTTCCTCAATACAGCCAAGTTCACAAATATTACAGCTGAGGAGTGAAGGACAGGCGAGCTCCTTTAAGATAAAAAGCGAGAGGCAGTATTAAAACACTAATTATTCATGTTTGCAAATTTTTTTTTAGATTGCATCTGGCCACAGTTGAAGTGCACCTATGTTGAAAGGTTAACAGCTCTCCAGTCTAAGTGTGGAATACGTGCATAATCGGCAGAGATTTAAACACTTGTTTCCACTGGAGTGAATTTTGTTTCATTATTGTTGAAAGCAAAGAACACATTTTGTAAACATATGTAAAAAAATATATATATATATGTAACCAAGAAATTAAACTTTAAAAAACATCTTAATCAAAAAACAATTTGAGCGTTACTTGACTGTCTCACATTTTATTGTTTTGTTTTTTTCTTCTTTAATATCTTTTTTTTTTTGGGCTCAAGATTCTGAAATTGCATTATATCCAAACTCTGGACAGATTTCTACTGGTCTGCTAGATGTTAGCAACAACAGTCTAATTGGGTTTGAAAAGAACCTGAGAACAAAAAAAATTATTTGAAAGCATGAAATCTAGAAATAAATTTTGAAAAAAAAACAAAAAAAAAAACTGAAAAAAATGGGAAATTTTGAAATGGTCCAAAAAATTTATTTTTGATCAATAAAACCTGAGAAAAAGCAAGGTTATTCTAAACTTTGTTTTATTAAGAATATTTCAATTTCTAGATTTTTTTTTTTATAAAACATGTTATTTTGCTTGGAACAATAATGGAAGTCACTCCATATTTCCACAGCTGCATTTGCATGACGCTTGGGAAAAAAACAAAGCCGAACTACCCAGGCTTATTGAAAAAAGAAAGGTCATGTTTCAGAAGAACTCACTACAGGTGACGGGTTTCATCAGAATAAAAATATACATCAGCATTCTGTTTTGTACACTGAGCATAACTGCGCTAGATCAGAGGGTAGAATTAGCATATTCCTTGTGAATAAGGGCAAAGGACGCCAAAACAAAATGGCCACACCGAAACATCGAGTGGAAACACTCCAACACTTTCAAAAGAAAAAAAAAAACAAACAAAAAAAACACCAAAAACATCCAAAGGAGAAAAGAAAAAAAAGCATGCATAACGGCTCCTTTGAACACAGTAAAGGGAACAAATCGCTGGTAAAATTAACTAGTAGGACCTCAAATTGTATCAGCAAATACAAATGAGCAGATACAATCTTTGCTAGGAGGGTTATTACTACCAAAAACTGTTACAAATACCCTAATTATAGATTCCCGATGTACCGGCTATTAAATGAACTCATACTGTATGACCATCCATCCATCCATTATCTAACACGCTTGTCCCAGTTGGGGTCGCGAGGGGTGCTGGTGCCTATTTCCAGTAGTCAATTGGCGAGAGGCGGGGTACACGCTGGATAGGTCGCCAGTCCATCGCAGGGCATACTGTATGACAATTTCTCCAAATACTTTGAACACTTAGCAAATACAGGGGGGGGAGTGGCCAAGAAATTTATTAGGAGGCACTTTTGAAAAACTTAAAAAAAAAAAAAAAAAAAAAAAAAAAAGGTAACAGCATGCACAAAAAAGACAGGTTTGATTGAGCCAAATTAAAATATGGTAAGACTAAGAGGCGAAAAAAAAAAGTCCAGGTTTAGATATGATGAGGTGAGATCTGGGAGATCATAAAATCCATTCCAATATATTCTGGGGTTAATCCTCAGGTGAGTCGCTCAGACGGCCTCTTCACAGATGATGTTCCTCCGGCAGCAAAATGATTAAGACCTCCTGTGAAAACAGCCTAATGACATCTATCGCATGCTGGAGTTGAGAGAAGACAAAAATAAATCTGTCCATACCAGCACTAAATATTTGGTCTAAATGTCTTGATGGATGAAAAGGGAGCGTATATATTATCCGGTTTAGTCTGTGCTATATACATGTCTTTACAATATCCTCCTGAATGTTGAAGCAGTTCAGAAACTTGAAAAATGTTTAAACATCTTCTGGGTGCATGTTTTCTCTTTATTGTGTGTGTGTTGGCACTTGCTTGGCGATTTTTCTGTCAGCCTTGGTAGTCACATTAATGTTATATTGCAGCCCATAGTGGCCAGTCTGTTCCAGCCTAAATGGAGGAGGACGAGGCTGGCGACAGGGTGGAAGAGTGCAGGAAACAGTGCCATCTTGGATTTCATATTGGAGACCTTCAGAAGAAAAAAAAAAAAAAAAGCCTATTGTTTAAAAAAAAAAAAAAAAAAAAGGTACAGATTAAAATCATGGTAAACAAGTAATCGCTTAAGATTACACATATTTTGTCAAGTATAAACCACAAATTCAAAACAAAAGTAGTGCTATGTAAAGAAAATCTCAGTAAAAATGTGCAGTGTTAAAATAGGTTTTATTGATTGAAGCCATTCAATTAACCTTTTTGTGGATAAAGAAAGCAGTTCCCTTTGCAAGGCTTATGAACAAATAAAATCTAATTATTTAGATTCAAAATTTATGAATGACCAAAAAAAACTGATTTCAATTTGTTCTTCTTTTCCTTATTCCACCTTTTCCTTGATCAGGGATTTGTCCCCATTTTAATGAGCAGCTACATAAAATACATCTATAGGGTTATCAAACATATCGGGATAAAATACTAATCTGGTTTGATATCGATACTAAATAAACATGTTTGTATTTTGCTGTTAATTTTCTGATTTCTGGATCACTTGCAGATTATATTATAAACAACCTTAAAATATAGTCAAATTTTCTATGTAAGGACTACGCGCTTGTCCCGTTGGCTATCTTTTTCTGCACATGTGCACTTTCAGCCGTATATGTGTGGTGAGCTACGGTTTCATAGAGTCATTGAAGCTCACCTTTCCCATCCCGTTCTTTGAAAATGGCCAAGGGTCGTAAGAGAAAAAGTGTCTACAAAGTGCATGAGAAGAAAGAAAAGCCTCAGAAGAAGCGCAGAAAGCTCTCCTCACAAAGCATTATGCTGTCACAGCGGCCCTCTGTTGCCATGAGCTGTTGCTAGTGGAGCTAATGACAAAGAAGCGCAGGCATGGAGGAGGAGTCTGTGACCAATGGAGCAAAAGGCAGCGATCATCTTTCCGAACGGTCAGTTAACTGAGTTTGCTATAAAGTCCACTATATATCCCTGCTGTAGGTGGACACAGTGAGTTTGTATAAGATATGAGAACAGCCACTTTTAAACAGGGCGTGCATTTTATCTTATTTTTTTATGTGGAGAGGGCCGGTCTTCTAAAAAATCTTCCACATTATCTTTAAATGCGAGAACATCAAGGAAAGTGTCACAGTGGCTGGACGCAGACATTATGGATTTAACTCAATTTTGAAGCGTGGTCTGCGATATACGCTGTGGGTCTAGATACGGCCGAGGCGATGAGGAAGTGGGGCGAGTTTAGTGCGACAACGGAGGGACATGACGGCGAAAATAGCGGAGATCCAGGCGGGAAAAGGGTCCCCGCGTTCCTGCGCACATTGGTCTTCTAGCTGGTCCAACTTCACGAGCTGTTTTCTGCAATTTCAGTAATAAAAACAAAACAAGCCAGCCTCCTGTCTGCAGCACTGTCTGCGCTCACCTACAATTTGGGAGAGGTGCAGCAGAGTGTCTGCGGAGGGGGCGGGGACGTCTTTTTGTTCACTGCAACGCCTACGCAGACGACCTGGTTTCAAAGTATAAATCAGCCTCAAGACACCAAATTTCTCACTCCAGCCCTTTCGGTGGCAGTTAAGGTTGGTTTGCAGCCACACAGAAGGGGAGAGTTGCAGCTAGCATGAATATCCATGCATGATAGTTTTTGATACTTTTTCACACAGCGGTGACAGGACAGTCCTGCAACAATTGAATCTGGACAAGCAAGCTTTCAAGGTCATAAAAAACTGTAACCCTTGAATGAAATGTCTACATGTTTACAGATAGTACAAAGGAAAATCGCACTAAAATCACAATGTTGGTTGAATAAGTATCGGGATTTAAATTTTTGATAAAATCGTTGAACCCTAATAAATACTGATATGAACAGTTAGCCTGGTAAACTAGCCGCACCCGCCAGTGGCCAAAATCCTTTTGGCCTGCGAGTGGTCTAGCCTCCATCAATGCCCCAGGCCCTAGAACTGGCGGGCCAATCACAACGCAGAGATGTGTTTTGAATTTTTGGACTCAAAGCGGGCGGGGTTTTGAGGGCGGGACGACAAAGCTGCGCAACGCTGGAAAAAGCGCAACAAGGAAGATGGCAACAACTATTAAACAGTTCTCATTAGACTTATCTTTGGAATCAGTTTTGGAAAGATTAAACTTGGGAGTTTTCGTTGAAACATGAGCAGGAAGAGGCTCTACGCTCATTAATTTTTTTAAGAAGGACGTATTCGCCATTTTACGGACAGGCTGTTTGTTTACTTTCCCCCAGCAGCTTTCTGTTGCGCTTCCTACGTCACAGTCAGTTGCACTCATTGGTCAGAGCTTTGGCCAATAAGCACAGACATGGTTTGAAAAACAAAAGGTTGTTCTCATTAACAATCTTTCGATGTTTCATTCTTTGGGGCCAGACTAAATTACACATTTAATGTCACATTTAGTCTGGTTTATCAGAATAATGAGCAGTTTTATTTCAAACAAAACAGACTTCTAGACTCGGTATTGTGTCTGTTTTTTAAACTGTGCGATCTTTTACTATTTTTTTGTGTTTTTATTATTATTAACTCTAATCACCAAGCTCTTATATTTTCTTTTAACATTTTTTAGATAATAAATTATGTTTATCTTTGTCTCCTATGCAGCTCAAACGAACTGCCCCTGGTGGGATTAATAACATGGCCTAAATCTAAAACAGTAAGTAGCCTTTTCTTCCTAGCAACAGCAAGCATCTTTAGGCTAATAGCTGTTTGCTTCAAGATTAACACAGTCATGAATGCGTTCTGGCAGCAGTAGCAGAACTTCATATGAGCTAAGCTACTTTATCTTCACTGCTCATATTGAGAAAAGTGAGGCTTGAATCAGTTTCTAATCAGTTTGCAGCCAATGTAAAGCTTTTTGTCTTATGTTTCAAGCATTTTTAACAGAAAAAACCTGTCGGTTAATGACAGATATTCGACTCTCTATATTGGGGGCATCATGGTATTAAATCTGCAGACATTAATTGTTCAAAAAGTGGGCGTGCAGGTGGTGCAAAGGTTAGTGCAAATGACCAATGTACAGAGGCCTTTGTCCTCAACGCAGGCAACAAGGGGTTCGAATCTGGCCTATGGTCCTGCATGTCTCTCCCCCTCTCTCATACCCCCTTTCCTGTCAGCCTACTGTCGAAAAAAGCGAGCCACTTGTGCCGCAAAAACTCAGAAAATTTTTTTCAAAATGTGCATGGAGAGTGGTTTATCCGTGTGTGTTGTAAATAAAACTGCTCGTACTGTATTTAAGAAGCGTGTGCATTTATGTCAGAATTCTGACTTCATACCTTTTAGCATCCATCTCTGGTCTGGCCTGAGCATGGTGCTGCAAGCTTCTACAAAAATTTTGGGGTATGTCACATCGAAAACAAAAACTCTTGTTTTGAACCCCAGTCTGCCTCAGCAGATGGCCGCTCACACTGTGCCTGGTTCTGCTGGAGGTTTCTTCCTGTTAAAAGGGAGTTTTCCTCTCCACTGTCGCTACAAGCATGCTTAGTGTGATGGATTGCCTTTGAGTCAATGAGTCAATGCAATCAACTGGTTTTCCTTGGATAGAAAAGTTTGAGTACGGTCTGGTTGAACTGTAAAGTGCCTTGAGACGACATGTGTTGTGAATTGGCGCTATATACATAAACTGAATTGTTGCATCAGGTGGGAGAAATGCTCTCTTTAAAAATGCATTTAGAAACGATCTGGAACTGCCAGAAAGAAACGTAAGGAGCTGAATTGCCAACTACACAGAGATTCTCAGAAGGGAGAAGTTTGCTGACTACACTTTTTAAAGCAGGAGTTTCCTGATCGTTATTAACGAAGGAGTTAAGAGGAACTCAGTTACAAAACTACTGCAAATGCCTTTTCAGTACAACACAACAGGAGTATCAGATCTAGGGCTGCAAATAACGATTATTTTGCAAATCGTTTAATCAGTCGATTATTTTTTCGGGTGAAACTTAAACTTTTCCACTTGAGGAGTTCTAGATAGAGCATATTGACAGACAATATTTTTCCATTTTCACAATCTTGGCATAATTACTGCTCTAATTGGGCCATCTGTTAGCTACAGGCATGTTTAACAGTCTCTGAACTACAGTTAACCATTAATTGATTACTGAACTAGTTGACGATTATTGAAATAATCGATTAATCACAATCAGCCCTAATTAAATCTACATTTTAGCAGCTGTAAATAAAGCACAAATGGATGCTTATTTACTCTCACAGTAAAAACACAAGAGCTCTTTTTTCTTTTTGCAAACTGACCTTTTCATGGGTTTAACAAATGCACTCCTATTTCCTATTTTTAATTAATCCCAACACATTTCTGTCCTTCCTTTCCTTTCCACTTGTAGACGTTTAATAATGCATTAAAATCAGATTTCCATAAGATAAAAATAAAAACTAGGAAACTCAAATTGAATCTGGAAATCATAGGAAAGGCTTTAAAATGAAAATCAGAGTCAACATGAAGGATTTACTTTCCTTTATATTGTTTGTTCCAAGAGGCTGTAGGACATTGAAGCGTTTTAAAACTCTACAGTTATTCTCATATTGATCTTTAAATTAAACATCCAACTCATCAAATTACCTCAATATAAAATAAAGCTTTGGTTTGAGGAGAATCAACTGAAAGCTTCTCACACTATCCAACCCGATCTAACGAATGGTTAGTATCTAACCTGCTGCATCCATTTCATTATAAATAAAGTAGCAGTTTGTTCTGATAATTTGAAGCTGGAAAAGTGGGATCCTTACCCTGAAAACAGAAAAGAAGCTAGATCCTGGATAAATATCACTCGAACGCCGTCTCCTGGCTCTTTCGTACACAGCGGGCGACTTTCCTTTTGAATGCTCCGTGTCTGTCTTCCCTCCACTCTTTCTGCAAAAAAAACCCATCAACAAACCACTTAGAAGATCAAAATGTTTTCGCTTATTTCAGTAGGCATTGGATTAAAGCCCAGTTAGTGCAACAATACTTGATACTTGGTATGATATCACTCTTGAACCAATTAAATGTTTGATATTAAATTCCAATATCGACATATTGTGGTTAAGAAAACACTATTAGGAAGCTGACTTACTGCAGCATCCACGTTGGCAGGCGAGTCCCCGTTTGGGTCTGCCAGCATAGAGATAACACTAATCATGATGGTTTCCACGGTGTGGATGGGCAGCCAGCGCTCCTCTGGTTTCTCATAGCCGTACTTGTCCTCACCAGGTTCGTGCAAAATAGAAATGCAGACGTCTCCGCTCTTGTCAACTAAAAACAAATGAAATAAATTAGCTGCCATTTGTCACTAGTTCCACTCAAAGTAAAGATGTTTAGAAAAGATTTTAATCGGGTTTTTCAGCCTCCTATGAACACACTAGGTCAGGGGTCGGCAACCACTATGTTTTCTAATGCTGTAAACATTTGTATAATAAATGCAAAAAATAAATGTAAACATTTCAACAAAAATTTGCACCATAGAGATCAGATCATAGCCTGCAACACACGTTTCAACGCAGATCCCAAAGGGAAAAAAGGAAGGTACCTGATGAGAACAGAGGATTTAAAAAAAGAATGGACCAAATCATTTGTAATCAAGAGTACCGTAAATTGGAAAGGCATTTTCAGGGAAGGCATGCTAAATTTGAGAGAAAAAGTATGATCGCAGATCTTCTGTATAAATGAGAGGAGAGCAAAACTAGATTTAAGAAGTGGATTGCATCTCCTAACTCCACCACTGGTGATAGTTTTGTTGCAAGCATGTAAAAAACATTAACAGATAGAACAGGTAGAGCTTTGATGTGCATTTTCTTCCATGAAAATGTGGGATTTTAGGGTTAGAGCTCTACTCTGATGGATGTCAGCTCCTAATGGTTCCTTGTGACTCAATCATCGCCTCCCAACAGAAACACGTCCACCATAGAAAGATTCCTTTATCGTGTTTCTATAATTTCATCAATGCAACAAAACCTAAACCTCGCAGTGAAGGAAAGTGAAGCGGCGCATTGTGGATTCCACGCGGTGAGAGCATTCATTGCTCCTCCCTCACCTCATGCTACTATGTGACATTTGCTCCAGGATAAACATTTAATCATGAATGATTATTATATATCTAAGCACACGTAGTCTTTTTTATTGTTTGGTAATACACTTAGAGCCTGTGTTGCCATATGAGGCTCATATAAGACTTTTATATTTTCGGGTCCAGATTTGTTTTTTGCTTTTTTTTCCTGTGGTCTGATGAGATCAAGATAAGCTAATTTGTTTTAGATAGTATTTAGTGTGCGGCAAAAAATGTTTTCCTTATAGATAAACATGGCGGTGGGAGCGTCATGGTGTGGGGCTGCTGTCTTAGTGGACGTCCATGCTAACACGTACTGTGATATACTGAAGCAGAACCTGATCTCTACCCTTGGGAAACGGTCAGAGAGGAAAATGCTAACAGGATCACGACCCCAAACTCACCACCAAGACGACCGACTGCCCGGCCAAAGAAACTAAGTAAATGTATCCGACCGGCCAAGCGGATCTAAACACTACTGATCATCGAAACAGAAGGTGGAGAACAAAGTCTCCAACATCATCAAAGTGCCAATCAGAGGCTTAAACTACTTCATAAACACTATAAAAAAAATTAAAATGCAATTTTTCCCTAAAAGAAATGATACAGAAAACTAAACCTTCTTAAAATGTGAAATGTGACATTATTTTTTATCTGCTATCCAACTTGTTTTTCCTTTCAGTTTTAATTACAAACAGAAAAACAAAAATCCAATGGCTTTAACTAAAGAACTGATTCATTTAAGCAGTTTAATGCAGCAGAGAAGACGATTCAAAAAATCTAGGGAAGTTGTACTCCATTTTTTGTGGTCTAAATTGGTATTCAAAATAAATCAGTAAAAGACTATTTTACTGCACAGGTTCAAAGTTTGAAATAAATTTACAGAAATTGATTGATTATCCCCGAATATTTCCTGCACCACCCTTTCACATTTATGACAAACATATGAGCGTCTTTTTGGCTCTACTGCAGGGGAGGGGCTGGTAACCTGCGGAGCGCATGCGGTCGGTAAAGATAAAATCTCTGAGTGAGACGGTGACGTTCAAACAGCTCCTGAACAAAACCAAGGTATTTATAGCTGCTATGTCCAGGAGATCGTAAAGTACAGCCATAAGCCACCTTCGCGTTTTACAGAATACCTTCTAATTATCTAATCAGACCGATCCACGCCCAACCTGTGTGAGATTATAGTAGATCAAGGGCTCTGATTTGGCTTTAGGGCCCCTGAGTGGACCGGCTGAGGTGTGGGCAGTGCTATCCAAAACTTTAATAAGTTTCACTATTGTCTGATGGGTCACTGAGACGTCCTCCTCATCGGTCTCTTCCTCTCCGCCCGAATCACCATCATCAATATATTTCTAAAGCCTGTTTCGCTTTTAGATCTTTTCTGAAAGCCGTTTTTCAGTATAGTTTAATGCTACCGCAAGCAGCAAGAGCAGCAAAAATGCGCTTGCTGTTTTATTTATGATGCTTGTATAAGTTTACTTCTGACACGCGGATAAATCAAATTTGCTGCTCCAACTGCGCGGTGATAAAGGGGGTCCGATAGGCATTGGGCGGAGTTAACCTATCCTTTCTTTGTCTTCTGTCCGTCCCCCAGCCAGATCCAGATAAGCTCCTCTGATTAGTTGATGTGGCGCATTGAGCAGCAAAATTAACTTTTTTCCCCAACTCCAGCAGCTACTGCTTCTGAAGCGCATCGCGTGCATCAGATGCTCAGAACCTCACGACGTGCCGCTCCTGCTGCTCAGATGCGCTGCGGGACCTTTTGCTGAGCCTCAACCTTTGACTTTGCATTTAAACTAGCTGCTTCTGCTGCTTTAGGTGTGAACGTAGCAAAAGAGATGGAGGTAGAATGTTAGTTGCTAGGCAACGGTATCGAATGTCAATCAACCACTGAAAGAATTTACAATGCAAGTAATAGAGCCGTCAAAATGTGGCTGTGCGAGATAGAGGTAAAATTAAACATATTTATTTTTTGTTATTTTTTATTTTTTTTACTTTTTATTTTATTTTATTTTAAAAAACTACATGAAAATGAAGGAAATATAGAAAGAGAAAAAGTCAGTTAACATTAGTCAGTTAAGTCAGTTAACGTGATTAATGTAAATAAAGTTACTTCCCTTTAAAATCTTACAATCATCAAAATGACGGCCTTGGAAGTTCTAGTGTTGAACAATTAAAAATTCTAATTTTGATTTAAAAAAAATCCAGACTTCTTTAATTTTAAGATCCAAGGAAATGAGACCAAAACAAACTTTTGAAAGGGCATTTTAAACATAAGCTAAATTACAAAAAAAAGCACATACACATTTATATCCTAAACCATTTCAAAACAGGAAGAGAAATGAGTTCAAGTATCCTACAAAGTGACGTACCGTTGGGATGCCAAATATCTGTGATAAATTTCATTTTGGGTGGCCTGAGGGGGTAATCCTTGGGAAATGTCAGATGAGCTTTAAACACTCCTCCTTCACTGTGAACACAAGAAAGAAAATAGACTGATATCAAAGCAGCTTCCCAGTTAGAAAAGGTTCAACGGATGAAAAATCAACTCTCTGACTCACTAGAGTGTGTCTGGAGGCCCAATGATGAGGACTTCCCATCTGTAGAGATCATTGTCCTCGATGAGGCCTGCTGAGAATCCCTCCACTGGGTTTTTGTTCAGCTCTAGATAACAGAGATCAAAATGACACGGTTCAGCTGACAGAAAGCATCCAAACGATTTCTGATTACTGATGCTTTGACTTTCCAAAGGTGCTCCGGAGACGAGCCAACATTTGGCTCAGTGAGCCATGCTCGCTCAGGGAATCGCATAAGAAGATGCATGTTGGTAAAAAACACACAAAATAAATATTGGAAGAACATCTGTTGCAACACTGCAGTCTTTCTCCCAAGTTCTACACTAAAAAAAGAGAAAACCGACCTAAAAAAAATAAATACTAAAAATATATGTGTAATTATATAAAAACATCATTTATGAAGGATTTTTGTTTGAGTGTTGCGAACAACAAACATGTTTTGTAAATGAAAATTGGAAGAAAAAAAGATTATATGACAGAAATTAAACTTTTAGAAACTATTTTAAAAAAAGGTTTTGTGAGTAAATTTGCTGTTTTCTCAGATTATAATTTTAAAAATTATTTATTAAATGTTTATATTTTGATAATTGATATTTTTAAAGTTTGATTTTATTTTAAATTTCCCTTCCTCTCATTTTTTAAAGGAGAAGTCCGCTCATATTCAGAATTCAAACTTCTGAAATTATTTTAAATATCAAATGATTACATTCTGTTCAATAAATGATCAGTGGGTTTAATTAAGAGTCATTTTCATTTGAATGTGCTTTACTGGGGACATCCATGTACTCAAAGAACACTACTGCCACCTACTGGTTTGTGACGTCACGGTGCCGTATCGGCTGTTGATCAAGTCCCAGTGCTGTATCTTGTGTTTGTCACAACGCGCTATTATCCAAGTCATCTTGAAAACATTCTTCCAAATGTTGGCTAAATATGTGTTTTTTCTCTGGCCAGAAGTTTGATGTTAAATCCTCTCTCTTCAAGTTGGCGATCCAACGACGAACCCTAACCCTAACCCGCCCGGGGAGGATCATGAATTGGAAAGGTGAAACAACTAATGTTTTTTCACTTTTACCCGATGTATTCCAGCATCCAGCTGCCATGCACGTGGGCATTGTCAGTTTAACTATAACTCTGGTGAATTTCAATGGTGAAGTCCTCTGGAAATCTTCAATAATTGTTGTTGATTGCAGATGTGTCTAGTAGTTCCCATTGATTTTGCTTGTAAAGTGGGGAGAATGGCGCTAGGCTTACCGCACCGTGACGTCACTCTTTGAAGATGTCAGGAGTGAGGCGTTATAATATTTGGGCATAAATGGCCTCTCCCAGACTCAGTATCTCAACAAAAAAATTAGTTTTTATTTTTTTTTACTGATTAACGCTAAATTCAATAAATCACCACTGATTTAAATAATGATCCATCGATTATTCTCCATTAAAACTGCTTTCTTTACATATTGCATTTCACTGATCCCACTCTTCTGGGGGCAGGCTTTCCTCATACTGACAAATATTAACATTTTTATTGGTCAGGAGCAAACGTTTGTAATGGGATTGAAGGAAAAAGAATGTGATCTGTGAAACAATTTGAAAAGAATGAAGTTTGTAAAATTTAATCTGAGAAATATTGAAATATAAAACAAATTTTGAAGAGACAAAATTTCAGAAAACAGCACAGTTACTTCCAGTTTCATTTCTGGATTAAATTTTTCTTTTCAAATTTCCACTTCATCTTTGCTTGCAACAACAACGCAACAAAATTTACTTCATTAAATAAAATATTTTCTTGTTAGATTTTTTACCTTTTAAGATGTAAATCTTAAACACATTTCATTAAAAAAGAAAAAAGGAATTGTAAAAATGATCTTTAAAACAAGATGAAGTAACTGATCATGCATTATAGTGTGTTGGATGGATTTTCCCCATCTATCGTGACACTGCACTGCAGGAAAAGAATACAACTATAAAAATGTTAATCATAACCAATATTAATCCTCAGTATCACAATGGTGTTATGTTGATATCCAGAAATCTACAGGTGTTTTTTTTTTTTTTTTTTTGTAAGGCAAATGCCAGTACTGATTATTTTCAAATCGGTCTAACCGATCCTAAATAATTGCTGCAGATTTTTGGGGGGTTAATCTTAAAGATAACATTTACAATGTGTAGCAAATGAAGGGAGGCCGCAATGCATGCATCTTATGTGATGTCAGGGCACGGCAGAAGAACGTACCAATGAATCTGCGCCATGCATGTGCATATGATCAATATCTGTTAGGGATGGGTCCAGCAACACCGATGCGTCGAGCCCATAGAGCAAAGCACTGTCGCGTGTCATTTCCAGGAAGTCATGTGACCAATACAGGAGTTGTTTCTAACCGACTGACACACTAAACTGTGTTTAAAAACGTAGATGTCAACATTATGCATTTGCAAAAACAAAAAAACAAAGTCCCATATTTTGCGGTTTATCATTATAATTATCAAGAATTTTGGACCAGCCTGAAAGGAATAGGAACGTTTTAGCCATATCATACATTTCCTTTCAGTTATCACTCAACGTATCTGAATTAAAGTTCATTTCAAACCGACTCTTAGTTTATTTACCGTTTTCACTGAACTTATTGTTTTAAAATTATAATTTAAAAACATAGTACACAAGCATCCTCATTGACATTTTCCCCAAAATTTTCACATTATGATATATGTTTACATTATTAGCTGCATCTAAAAATATCAAAGATATTTTCAATTTAAACATTGATATGAAATAAAATAAAACCTACAGTAACTTAAATTATATCATTGTAATTGGTCATCAAATCAATTCAGTTTTGCCTGTTAAATAAGCTGCCAGTAGTTTCTTTAAATGTCAAGCAGGTGTCAGTATTCTGTGAGAGTATCGATAGAGTTTGGCAATATTTCCTAACACTTCAAGATGCCTCATTAACCCATCACTAGTATCTATAAAAGAAAAAAAAAGAAAAATAAGTAAATAAAATAATTAAAACCCAGAACACAAATATCAGTCAAATATTTGTGCCGGTTCATGTATCAGTTTGTCTGCCCATATTTTTTCAGCACTGGCATTGGTTTAGTATTGAACAGATTATCTTTGAATGAAGATTGTTGTCTGGTGGACAGAGAGCTGCAGCTGCAAAGCTCAGACCTGCTTGGGGTTAACCTCTGTCTGGTGGGTTTAAGGAACGCCACAACAACTGCACTAGTTTCACCCATAACTTTACACTGCTGACATTAAAACAGACAAGTACATGTCTGTCATTCTCAGGATCTTTTTTAAACCGCCCAAAGTGAAAAATAAGCACGAGTAGCACAAGAAGCCTTATGATTTTTTTTTTAAACGAATAAAAGGGGCACATTTATTCCTCTGACAGTTAATATAACCAATCCTAGGGGGAAAGAACAACATTTAGGATCAAAACTCCAGATGTGGTTTGAACTTGGCTGCTTTTGAAAGGCTGCTATTATTAGAGGAGCTATATTTAATTTGCAGCTGACCCTGCTAAAATTAAGAGTTGTATCACTGAAGTTGGCATCTGATTCACAGCTTGCAGGCAGCCTTTCAGTAAGGGGCAATTTCATCAAATAAATCTAGACTGGATTTGGCTAGTTCTAGTGTAGAATCTAAAATACTTCAAATGGACATGGCAGAAACCCTGTTTATAGATAAAAAAAAAAAAAGAGAGACCATTTTAACGCATTTTGAGGGGATTGAACCCACCGAATATGGTGATCGCCTACACACTAAAGACAAAAACAGTTTGTGATATATGTTGGTTTGACTGGACGAGGTATGTGCAATCTTCTGAATCTCTCTTTTTTTGTCCTGTTTTTCCAATTGTAGCTCAGTTAATAGACGTCCCAGAGCGAGCCAACCATAGTCAACAGCTTTGCTAAGCAGACCAGTATGACTGTTGCTATAAGGTTCCGTTTGATACTTGTATATTAAACTTAAAAATTATTTGGGGAGTAAAATCCTATACAACAAACAAGGAGACAGAAAAAGGAATACACTGGTGAAGATTCTTAGTCATCCAGGTCAGTCATTCCAAAAAAAAAAACCCAAAAAAACCCAATGGACTTTCGAAGACGTTTCGCTTCCCATACAAGAAGCTTTTGATGGGAAGCCAAAAGTTTTCACACTTGGAAACAAAGTCCAGTGGATGTTTTTAATTTTCTTTTTTGGGACAGAAAAAGGAAGAGGGGATAAGAACTAAGGGCGAGAGATAGGAAAGAGTACATGAAAAGTTAGAGAAAATAAAACAAAAAAAGCAAAAATAGACACAGAAGATATAAAATAACTCTAAAAACTCTGCTTCCATACCTGTATGAGGTGAGAGAAACAGAAAACAGAACATAACAGCAACTACACAACAGACAACCAAAGTAAACATCAGAAAATGCTTCGAGAACAGCGAGTATCCTTAGATAATCATGTGTCAGAGTCAAAACCTTATGGTGATTACACAATATTAGTCAGGGTGGTTTATACCTGCATCTTTAAACAACTGGAACCAAACTCCTGTGGTACGTATGCTTGGGTCTGCTCGGGTATAAAGGATTTACAAAGCTTCTTCAGAAGGAAAGGATTCTTAATAGCAGGTGTGGGCGGCCCCAGACTCGTCCTACAGGGCCCTGAGCCGATAAAGAGGTGATCTGCCCACACATATCTAAAGAACCCAAGATGACTGGGCACCCACCAGAGAAGGGCAGAAGAGAGCTCCAGGAGCCTGACCCCTGAGGTCAAACCCCAAAGGGGCCCAGTCGTCGAGGAGCCCGACCCCGGAGACAATAGTGCCGTGGATTAGGGCCCAGGGTACATTTTGTTAGCTTGTCTGTCCGCTATATTAACCAATATGATGTGTTGAACTAGATCTGCTATTTTCACAGTTTTAGTGAGACAGCTTTTTATAAAGTAGGACATTAATTCATAAAAAAAAGTTTATTTGAGTTCTATAAAACAAAGTTTTCACCTCCCCACAGCAATGATGAACTGCACGGCAGGATTTTATACCAGCTACTGTAGTATCTAGGCAAAAGCTGTCAGTCTGGTAAAGAGTCTGGTTTTTATTCAAAATTGTAAAGGTTCACTGTTTTATGAAGTGCAACATAAATCTAACTAAAACCTTTTTCAGTTTTAGTCGACTAAAACCAACTAAAACAACGACTAGAACAACTCTATGTACGCATATTTAAAGTATTTTTTGTGCTTTTGAGACGGCACCAGACTCGAGACGAGGGTTTATTGTATGAACACACGCACAGGAACTGCCTGCATAATATTGCCATATGAGCCATTATTATGCTGCAGTAAAGCAATTAACAATGTGTCGAAGAGTTTACTGAACAATGTGGAGACCACAAACCTCTACAGACACTCCAGACCATTTCAGGTCTGTCAGAGAGAACCTGCTTTCAAAAGAACATGGAACCAGTCCAGAACCAGCCCATTCTGCTGTCCCCTGGCAAATGCCAGTGAGTGAGTGTTGCCAGGCAGTGAGGATGTACAGACATCTTCATGCCAGCGGCCCACTGACTGGAGGTCTGGCAAAAACCAAACTGTTCCTCCTTAAACACAGTAGCAGAGAAGTCCTGCTCAGGGGGTGAGGACCTCCAATAACCGTGCCCAGTTCTCTTAGTGGAAGCATCTTCTGTCTGGTATCTCCTCTAAGGGCCGGATCTATCAAAGGTTTGCGTGTATAAAAACGTGAGCCATTTCACTGCGCACGCTAAAAAATGTACAAACTGATCTATCAACAGCGTGCTAAAAGGATTTGGTCTTTAAAATGTGCTAAATAGCGCCTCTTATCCATTTAGTACTTTTTCTGCAATGAATATGCAATATGGGGCGTTTACACGCAAAAGTGCGTCTTGTGGGAGGAGAACATGTAAATATATTAATTTAGCACTCGCAAAGTGATTTATCAAACCTAAAAACAATTTTGCTAACGGTATCTGACTCTATATTTAACACGTTTCAAAAGAAGGTGCAAATGGTCTGTATGCGCAATTGCGCACACATGGCAGCGGTTATTGTCGCAAGAAGGAGACATCGAAATGAAGCAAGGAGACGCAGAGAACGCATTTTTTCACTCCGTGTGAATATTTTTGGAACGAACGAGGAAACGATCATCAAAACATATTGTTTATCCAGCATTGCCATTTTGGAGCTGTTAGGGGAACTCCGAATGGATTTGGAGCCAGCCACAAGGAGGACCCACGCAATACCAGATATCACAAAACTCCTTGCAACGTTGCACTTTTTTTGCATCTGGGTCATTCCAGCGTACGGTTGCAGCGAGAGCTGGGATCTCCCAATCTCGTTTTTCAGAAGTGCTGTCCGACGGGGTCGGGGTTCTCCCCCTGCGCCTGTGGAGCAACATGCCAATGCTGCGGGGATGCGTAATCTCATCCACAGTCACTTCTTGTGAGCCATTTGGTATGTGCATTTTTCTACAGGCCAATACAAAACACCTGTTTTTTTTTTGTTTTTTTTACTGCAGTGAAGTAGAAATTCAGCCACATACCACCTTAGGGAATAAAGGCTGCCAAAGTTTTTTCTTTATATATCATTGTAAGATTTAAATTTCTTAATGCACTAGTTTGTAGAAACTACAAGTAGTTTGTAGAAACTACAAACTACTTTGCCGCAAACCACAAAATGCGCAAAACCATCATTTAAATAGGGCGTCTCCAACAGTTTTGCACCTGCCACCAGTTACGCAATCGCTCTTGTTAAATCCCCCGCAAACCATGGTCCAGCCCCTCGCGCAAAATTCCAGTTTGCGAGCGCAAATTACTGCACGCAAAATTGGATCTTGATAAATCCGGCCCTAAGCGCGAGGCTAGAGATGCACCAGCAATTACTATCTAGATCAGACCTGATAACGAAGAAAATTCTAGACTGATAAAAAAAATGGGCTTTATCCATGTTAAAAAAAATTACAAAAACGTTAAACCCTTTATGGGCATCTGCATTTGATTTATCACATTTTTATTTATTACATTTTAATTTGCTTGTAGAGCGCAGTATATGACAGCTACTTAAAAGAAGGACAGAGATGACAGCATTAAAACGAACAGAGCTCTGGTATCAGCAAAGAATCGGGTTCATTTATGAAACCATTCCTGTTTTTAAGATCATCTCATTGTTGTCCCATTAGCTCAGATTTTCATTTTATTACAACCAAAACAACAGAAACTGACTCACTACTCTATACCAATCAATATTCAATGTATGCTTTGATCAAAAACTGTTCCTTTAAAAGTTTTAGACAGTTTATGACCATTTGGTTTCACTCTATAAAGAAACTATATGATGAGACAAAAGCTGTAGAATCACTGACTGGACTAACCATTCCAGATGGTACATAATAATCCTAAGTGCCCACACCTCAAAAGATATTTCAACTGGTCTGATAAGTCAATAGATATCTTCCAAGATCAAAAAGAGGTGTCCAAGTCAAAAGTGCTAATATATATATATATATATATATATATATATATATATATATATATATATATATATATATATATATATATATATATATATAAATAATAGATTAATCAATTAATAATCGGATTATAAGAGGTTCCTTAAAGAAGGTTTTTATTAAATTAAACCAGGTACAACTCAAACTTTTCCACTTGAAGAGTTCTGGACAGAGCATACTGGTTTGTTTTTTTATCTTAAATGCAAAATGTAAATTTTTTTTTAATGATTTTGATATAATTACTACTCCAAGTGGGTTGCTCTGTTAGCTAAAGGCATGTCTTACAGTCTTTAAACTCCATTTAAAGATTAATAGATTACTAAATTAGTTGACGATTTTTTCAATAATCAGTGATTATTAATTATCAATTAATAATCAATTCATCGCGATTATTCCGATTCATTGTTTCAGCTCTAATATATATCCAAGTTCCAGTGGTTGTGGACTTAAGACTTTTTGAAAGCATTTCGTTTAACTGGTAAAACCAAATTTTTTTACATTTTGGCTGAATCAAATTGAAATAATATTCAATTAATTTAGTAATCGATTAATCATGCAACTGAGTATAGAGACTAAGGGATGCCATTAGCTGAAAGAGTAACCCACTCAAAGCAGGAGTTAAGCCAGTATTGTAAAAATATATATAAACATTTGCATTTAAGATGAAATCTTGTGTTTTTTTTTTCCTGAATGTGCTCTATTCAGAATATTAAAAGGGCTTAGTTTAAGCTTCGCCTGGTTTAAATTCTATACAAAATCTACTTTAATAAATTTTTTGCTATTTGATTATTAATCAAAAATATGATAGCAAAAAAAAAATGTAGTTGCAGCCCTAATAACAAACCTTTATTAACTTAACAGGCCAATTATAAAAGGAGGGTTGCCTTAAGCTTTGTGGCAATACCTATAAAAACAAGATCAATTCTGCCCCCTGCCATAAGTTCCCATCCATCTAAATTGAGGGAAAAGTTACCCTATTCTGGGATTTTAATAGGCACTTAATTTACATTTCTAAATCAGTCATATCATCTCCAATAGGATTATTCAAAATGGTTCTTAAAGTTCTTTAAACTGTTGGCTAATTTCTTTCACCATAGGATCTTAAATGGTCCAGAGTTTGTAATGACCCTAAAATAAACTATATTTAAGATACAAATCTTGGAATTAGGGTTTCAAGGCTATCCAAATCAGAGGTGTAGCCAGAATCTTTTTATAAGGTTGGCCAGGCAATAACCAATGTACACTGAGGGGTGGCCAAAAGTAGATAGGCACCAGAACCTCACGGTCAATCTACACTGTTCCAATAGGAAAATGAACGAGCAAAACATCCATATTTTCTAAATAAAGACAAACTATACTTTCCTACAGCCTTTGCTAACAAATATATTAAAAAATCCGTAATTTCTAGATAAAAGGTATAGTGGATAAAACTCAGTTTTGAGTTCTGGGGCTTAAATCAATCATCATTGTCATTACTTACTTAAACATTCTGCTTAAAATTGATATTTACAAGCACTAATATCTACATAAACTGATTCTTTTCTAAGTTTTTATTTAAATTGTTATTTATCTTTGATTTCTCTGAAGATTCCTAAATGACTTGCAGAGACATCATTTTCTCTTTACCCCATAAAACACAAAATCTAGCTCTGAAAAGAGCAGGAATTCTGTACTTATCATGTTTAATGTTAGCATATTGATGTGTAAAATTAACCACAAAAAATTAAAATGTTTTGAATATTCCAATTGAGAGTATTACTGCTGCCACCAGCTGTATGAGAGGGGAAAAAAAATTTACAGTATATGAGTCGCCACCCTCCTTCAAAGCTCTGATCTAATCATTTAGACACCATGAAAGAAAGAATATTCATATTTTTAATAAGTACGAACCTGTGTTTATCTCAAAAGATGAGTTTATCGTTATTGAAATTAAGGCTCAACTCTTAAATAAAAATGAGTTTATAAACATTTTCAAAATGTCTACAATATTACTTTTAAACCAGTTTCTCTTGAGCTCAAGCATTTAATACAAACTTAGCTTTAGCTTCTGAGAGTTAGCACTAGCTTGTTAGCTTGGCGTCGCTAGCAGCTGCTAACGTTAGCCTACGGTTATAGTGCGGTGGCTAAATATGGTAACAATTTAAAGCGGTTAGGAAAGAAAACGGACCCAACTACTGGCACATCGCTTTATTTTTATGTTATAAAATAATACTCGAAAGAGTGTTGAGAAAATACGCGTCATGTTGGGAAAAAGCCAAACGTAACTAGATTATTTCGGTTAAAACGATTCCAGTAAACATATCGAGTAACGGCAGGTATGGCTAGTAGCAGGCTAGCTGTTAGCTCCCCTGACAGCTGCATGTCGTCGGTTCTGGACAGTGACAGTTCGCAAACACTGAGAGATCATTTCATTTCTATATCCCATCACAGTAACGCGGTATTTTTCTCTTTACTGAAGACATGCAGTCAGACTGGCTCCGCTTAAATAGTTACACATTCATATGTCATTGAATATTAACGGTCCAATACGAACAGTTTGCGCCAGCACAATATCACAGCTAAGTAGCAAAGAGCCGCTGTTAGCCAGGTACCCAGCTCTCTCCAAAGAGGCTTAATTACCTGCAAGCTGTCTCCTGAGTAGCAGCGCTGACTGAGGCTCTGTCATAGTTTACCGGTTGGGGTGCAGATCTGTTCAGGGGAGGGGGGGAAACTCGAGGTAACAGCGTTGTTTTCACGTTCACCAAACAGGACCCGTCTCTCCTATTTTCCGATTAGCATTCTCCTCGTTCTTCTTCGCCGCCTTCTAACCCACCTCCGACGTTTCTTCTTCGTGGGAAATTTTAGTGCAGCGTTTGCTGTGACTGACCCTCTACCGCCATCCTCTGAACCGAGTCTAAGTAAGTAAAGCAATAAAGCATTTGAGAGAGCTGGTGAATGTGTTACGGATGTTAACGTGAATAGTTTAATCGATCAGTAAGCGGATGAGAAAACTCACTCTTTAAAAAACCCTTTAGCAACATTAAGTGGCACATATTTGTAAAATGATTGAAACTCTGCTGAAAGGCAGAATCTGCTTCAGAGTCTGAGGGTAATGGAGTTAGAGAATCCCCAGTGTTGCATCCTTAATGCCATCAAACGCTGCTTTGCATGTCTTCCTCTTAAACTTTTCCACATGTTGCCACAATAAATGTTTATTTCATTGGAATTGTATTTCTTTTTATAAAATTACTTACAAGTTTTAACTAATTCAAAGCAAATTAGCTCAAGTTGACATAGATTTTCCCTAAAGTGTCCATAGATTTTCTTGGCATAGACTATTGGTTGGATTTAGCTTCGGGTTCAAACGCAGGAAGCATGTGGTTAATTTGTATAATGTGGCTTTTGTAACATTGGCTGCAGGGAATGTGGTCCTGGTGGAGGGAGAACCACATTTTTTTGCCCATTAATTAGTTCCATTTATCTCTCATAACCTCCTACCAGAATTCCCACACCATTATGCTGCCACTACCATGTTTAACTGGGGGATTGGTCTGTTCAGGGTGCTGTGAATGTAATTTTTTTATTTTTACTCCAAACGCTGTTTTGCATTAGGCCAAATGTTCAAATTTGGTCCCAATTTTCACCCTTTTACTCCTTTGTATGACTTTCTTCTTACTTTTCTACGTTTAATTATTATTCTAATCGAATAATAATTGAACGTTATTGATCTCACATTGGAGAAATTCAAATGAAATAATTTAATACATGATCTTGCTTTTATTTAAAACCCAACAGAAAATGACAGTGTGCTGCAGCGAGGTTTAAAATCAGATCAAAGTGGTTTAAGTGTTTAAAAGATGAAGGTTAATACAGCTAAACTAAATATACAAATATATACAGTACAGACCAAAAGTTTGGACACACCTTCTCATCAGTTTCCTTTATTTTCATGACTTTGAAAATTGAAGATCCACACTGAAGGCATCACAACTATGAATTAACACACGTGGATTATATACTTAACAAAAAAGTGTGAAACAACACAAAATATGTCTTATATTCTTGCTTCTTCAAAGTATTCACTCTTTGCTTGGATTACTGCACCATTACTGGTCACCTAAAAATGGTTTTCACTTCACAGGTGTCCCCTGTCAGGTTTAATAAGTGCGATTTCTTGCATTATAAATTTGGTTAGGACCATCAGTTGTGTTTAGCAGAAGTCAGGTGGATACACAGCTGATTATGGCAAGAAAAAAGCAGCTAACTGAAGAAAAATGAGCGGCCATAATTACTTTAAGAAATTAAAGTCATTAAGTCGGAAATATTAACAAAACTTTGAAAGTGTCCCCAAGTGCAGTCGCAAAAACCATCAAGTGCTACAAAACAACTGGCTCACATGAGGACCACCCCAGGAAAGAAAGACCCAGAGTCCCCTCTGCTGTGGAGGATAAGTTCATCCGAGTCACCAGCCTCAGAAATCGCAGCTTAACAGCAGCTCGGATTAGAGAGCAGGTCAATGCCACACAGAGATCTAGCAGCAGACACATATCTAAAACAACTGTTAAAAAGAGACTGTGTGAATCAGGCCTTCATGGTAAAATAGCTGCTAGAAAACCACTGCTAAGGACAGGCAACATGCAGAAGAGACTTGCTTTGGTTAAAGAACACAATGAATGGACATTAGACCAGTGGAAATCTGTGCTTTGATCTAATGAGACCAAATTTGAGATCTTTGGTTCCAACCACCGTGTCTTTGTGCGACACAGAAAAGGTGAACGGATGGACTCTACATGCCTGGTTCACACTGTGAAGCATGGAGGAGGAGGTGTGATGGTGTGGGGGTGCTTTGCTGGTGACACTGCATCGTGCAGCATCATGCTATTCCTTCCAGTTTGCGTTTGGTTGGACCATCATTTATTTTTCACCAGGACAATGACCCCAAACACACCTCCAGGCTGTGTAAGGGATATTTGACCAAGCAGGAGAGTGATAGGATGCTGCACCAGATGACCTGGCCTCCACAATCACCACACCTGAACCCAATCGAGATGGTTTATGGCGAGCTGTATCGCATAGTGAAGGCAGAGGGGCCAACAAGTGCTAAGCATCTCTGGGGACTCCTTCAAGACAGCTGGAAGACCACTTCAGATGACTGCATCTGGAAGCTCTGAAAGAGAATGCCAAGAGTGCGCGAAGCACTAATGAAAGCAAACTGGTCAGTCTTGGTGAACAGTATAGATTATCAGTTGTTTCAGATAATTGAACAGTGATTTATGAAACATTCAAAGAGTTTAATATATTTTTATTTTTTTAATCTAACCCTTTGCATGCTTTAAATTAAAATGATGAGTTTTTAACTGATTCAGAATAAAATATTAATTAAAACTAATCAATTCAACTTTGACAAATTAGAGTTGTTGTTTTTTTATACTTGGTTAAAATAACATTTATCAAATAGAAACTTTGATCCTATTTCAACACAACTGAAGCTGGTACCTTTATGTTTAAGTCCTAATTGAAACAGAACTGCAAAGAAAAAAAAAAGAAATGGTTCTAAGGGAACTGTATGTCTGCTTCAGCACACATCATCATTAGAAGTATATTTAGTTTTCAGTACAGAGCTCAGGGCCAGATCTGCAGGGCTAACCGCCTTTGGTGGCTTAGCTCTTTTTTGATTTTTCACAACTTTGAAGAAACAGTTGGGTAAAAAAAAGTTCAAACTTAGAGAACTTTAGTGAAGCTTTGTGGCTTCATCACCATGCAGATCAGAAACATAGAGTAGAAATCGATGTATTTCGCTGCCAGTGAAGCATGGTGGTGGGAGTATCTTGGTTACAGCCTGTTTCACTTTGATGGTGCAACTTCCCATCAGTGATGTAAACTGCAAGCCGTGACACACATGAGCAAATTCTGAAAGAAAAGCTATGACCTTATCAGTGTTCTTACCAGGTTTCCTTTCTGCTGCACCCATATCTTCTTTGCTCTTTGTTAATGAAGCCCACTCCTTTTTCTGTTGTTCTTTTCTCCACATTGGAAGGCGACGTTTATATCTCCCCTTAATATGCAAACTATCAGATTTACCCAGTAAATTACTGGGCCTGCCTGCAAAACATAGCAGTTGATGGATCAGATCCTAAGATGCAGGTCTTTTCCCATCCGTTCCCCCTTTATTGGATTTTAAATTCTTTTAATTTCTGTGTCACTGTTGATGCTCTTTGCAACTTAAATGCTGTGAAAACTAATCAGCTGCTCAATCAGGACCTCAGTTCAGGCTATATTACCTTATCTGCAGTCACCCTAACCATACCCCCCCGTTAATAACTTGAACGAAACTAAACAGATTCAGTACTTTATGTCATCTCTGAAAACAAAGCCAACAAAAGAAGAAAATCAATCTATTTTCTGTGCATTTAAATTGTTTTTTTTTTTTATATTTGACATTATTTTGTGTGCTTTAAGATGAAAACTTCATTTTAGTTTTATGCTTTAGTACGCTGTAGAACCTGTACTTTTTTACTTTTACTTATTTAAAGGGGTTGAGTCGTTACACTGCTTTTTGCAAAGACCTTTTTTTTAACGCAGTTATCTGTACTTTTAATTAAGAAAAGAATATCAGTATGTTTGTCACCTCTGGGTAAACGTTTTCAAAGGCACAACTTCTGCAGCTGTTTCACTCATGCATATTTAGCACCTGATTTCAGCATCACTTTCAAAGTAAGGAGCCGTTGAAATGAAATGTCCTGCTGAGAACCTCAGACGGTTATTTTTATGTGCAGAGGACATTCAATTAATTGATAAGTGCCACTGCTTAAAGGAGAAGTCCAGTCAGCAAGGAACAATCAATGGATCATTATTTATACCTAAAACTAATGCATTTGCGGTTATTTAATGAATTTAGTGTTAGTTAGTAAAAAAAATTAAAACAATAATTTTCTTCATAATCATCGAGTCTAGGAGCGGCCATTTTTGCCCAGATATAGTAACCCCTCCCTCCTGCCATCTTCCAGCAGTGACATCACGGTACAGTAAGCCTAGCGCCATTCTCCCCGCTTTACAAGCAAAATCAATGGGAGCTACTAGACACATCTGCAATCAACAACAATTATTGAAGATTTCCAGAGGACTTCACCATTGAAATTCACCAGAGCTATACTTAAACGTTATAGTTTTACAGTTTTACTACTGTAAAACTATAACTTTTACAGTTGCTTTATTTTGTATCTCTGCTTCGGTCTTCTTGAACCCCAGTGGGTCTCAGCAGATGGCTGCTCACACTGAGCCTGGTTCTGCTGGAGGTTTCTTCCTGTTAAAAGGGAGTTTTTCCTCTCCACTGTCGCAACAAGCATGCTTAGTGTGAGGGATTGTATTTGAGTCAATGATTCGATGCAATCAACTGGTTTCCTTACATAGAAAACTTTGAATTAATTTGACTGGATGATCTGGTCAACTGTAAGTGCCTTGAAATGCATGTGTTGTGAATTGGCACTATAGAAATAAACTGAATTGAATTGAAGAGGGAGGATTTGCAATTGAACTGGCCAGCGAAACACATGTCATATGTAGCCAACATTTCAAAGAAGAATGTTTTCCAGATGACTTGGATAATAGCGCATTGTGACAAACGCCAGATACAGCACTGGGACTTGATCAACAGCCGATACCGCACCGTGACGTCACAAAACGGTAGGTGGCAGTAGTGTTCTTTGACAAACATGGATGCCTCACATTCAAATGAAAATAATTCTGAATTAAAAACACTTATCATTTATTGAACAGTATGTAATAATTTGAGAAGTTTGAATTCTGAATATGACCACACTTCTCCTTTAACGTGCTTGGATTGCTTTTTTTAATTTATGATTATTTTTCATATGAGAGAGTTATAGTTCTGTGCTATATGCATAAATACATTTTAGTTTGGTCTGAGTTAAAAATGATAGTTTCACATCATAACTTCTGAAACCCAGGAGAGAAAAAAAAACTTCAGCATGAAAATCTTTTTTATAGTTGTGCTTGAAAGCTTACAGACCCTTCCATTAAAGACATAAAAATCAGCCGGCAGTTAAATCCATTGAAATTGACAATGTAATAATAAGTGAAAAAGAAAAAAAAAAATGGAAATCATGACATTGATTTTGAACAAGTAAAAACTTCCTGAAGTTGGATGTTGTTGAGCAACACAGTAAGGTGATAATCACTGAAATCAGGTGTTTTCTGTAACGTTCAGGAAATGTTCAGACATCTGCTGCTGTTCATCAGCAAGATACTTTAAGTCGTCGGAACAGTTTGTCTTATAAGATTTGTTAAAAGATTTGGTGTGTAAACTTTACTAATAATGAACACTAGGTGGAGTTAGAGAAAACCAACAGACATCTGTTTCTTTTCTCACATTGTGAGGCAATAAAAAGCAATCAGGGTATTGATTGTTAAGAGTTTGCAAAGCAAAGCTGATGAACTAATCAAGTCTCTGATCTTTATCTCCCACTTTAAGTTTCCAGCTATTGTGTTTTACTTTACTTTAAAAGTAAAGGTGAGGAATTATTTCAAACCTGATTACATTTTTAGAAATCCTCTGAGGGGGAGGAAGTTGATAGATAGCAATAGCACCGTCCTATGAGGGGTGAACTCACTCTTGTGGTTCTGCTCCTCTGTTATAGATTGTACTGATAACTAAACTAGTAAAACTAGAAAAAAATAGACTTCTTTTTTCTTTTTCTGATGTCCTTTTAATTAGGATCAAAGCGGGATATTTGCATGTTTGTTACAGAAGTGTAATCAGGTTAACAACTGATGCAACAAGAACCAGAGAAATAAAAAAAAAGGTCAGATACAGAAATAAAGTAGCTTTGTTTGAGGGGTTTCCACCTCTTTTTAATTTACATTTTCCTTGTTATTAAGTCGGCTCTAAACATGCAGATATTTCCCCGAAAAATGGAGACAAAAAGGTAGAGCTGACCCACTTTTGTTTTTTGTTTTTTTATATAATGGTAACATATCAGAGGTCTACCGCTGATTGAACTCTGAGCATATTCATCTATGCTCTGAAACCTGCACACTTTCTATCTACTAAGAAGGGTAAAGGTCCCAATAAATGGACCTGAAGAATGAAACACCATTAAACATGTTCTGGGAGAAAAATTAAACATAGTGTGTGAGTGTGTGCGTGAATGGCTGAATGACTGAGTGTAGTTTAAAGCACTTTGGTCAAGTCTCCTGACTTGAAAAAAAGCCATTTACCATTTTACCATTTACATAGAAGTGGGGAAAGTCAGAAAGAAGAAGCACATTAAGCAGTGTTGTGTCAAGCCAAATTTGGAGGCATATGACCAGCCCTGAGTGGGATGGGCCCTCTGCACTAACTTAATATATCTTGAGTCAAGCTAGAAACGACATAACCGTTAGTTTCCTCAGTCCTCATTGAGTCACCGAGGAGCAGGCTGTTCTCTCACATCCAGTCCTTAAATATGAAATGAGAGGAGATAATTAAATCATTCTCCCAGGGGCACCGTCTAACCCGCACCGTAGGTGAGTTGTTTTTTGGTTTTCTTTCTACCTATTTAGACACTTTCAGCTTCTTCAATGTCCCACATGTAAAAAAACAAAAACAAAACACACTAACTACATAATCAGCTACAGTAGGTTGGATTAAAAAACAGGCAGGACTTTAGGTGTAGAGGCTGAATTTTGAACAGTGCCAGTCTGCTGAGGGTGTTGTTTGGAGAAGATCCCTTCACAATAGGCTCAGTGTTATCACTCCATGGACTCTGTCACTTAGTCACAAAGACTCTGGGCTTTTCTGTGAGTGCAGTTTTAAAAATACAGAATGCATTTAGCGTTGCAGTGTATTCAAAAGTTTTTCATGTTGTTTATTTTTTTCAGAGCTGTATAGATTTAGTGTGAATCTACAGAAAGAGCTGAAATGTTCGGGTAACCATTGCTGCATACCGTAACAGTTTGTGTGGTTTGGAGGAGCTGCAAAACAGTTTAGCAAACAGCTTCCTTCTGCTTTCTCTTTTGTTTTGAAACACCTATATTTTATACAGTTGTGAAATCAGCCTATGTGCATTTGTGAATTTTCCTGTGTTAACACATGTTTCACAAACAGGGTTACTTGTAGGAAATAGGATTTCAAAAGCAAAGCATCGGCAGCCCTTACAGCGGGTTGTGTGTAGCTGAAATATGTTGGTTTAGGTTGTGGGCTTTTTATCTTAAAGCTTTGAGAAAATCAGTTGATCTTCTCACACAAGGGATGGTGCACATCGTGGGGTTTACTATTGGTGTGGGGGAGTAATCGACTGTTCTAAGATTTAATCACAACGGAGGCAGTTATTGCAAATATTCAGAACTGCTGTAAAGTTTAAAAGCATACTTATGCAGACATGTTTGTGAAAAGATTGATTACTCAGCAAAGGGCTTTGATCTCATACTTAGAAATATAGTAAAATTGAAATTTTCATTAAAAACATGTTGAGAAAATTTAATTTGAAGAAATAACTCATAATTGGCACAATAATTGATTCCCTGCTCTCAGTGCTTTATACAACATTAAAGCTTAACAGCTTAACAGCTTTTTACACATCTTCATTCTAGTTCAGGTCAATCCAATTCTTATCTTTAAATACTTTCTATTGTCAAACAGCTTAATTGTATCTTGACACCTATTTGTTGTCATGGAGAGTATGGATTTTCTTTTGTTTGTACTTGACAGTGCGTTTCTGATATGTTATTCGCTCCCTTAGTATTCTGCAGCATAAACTTCAACCCTCGTTCAGCCTACTGGATGAGCATAATGGGCCTCTGTGTCGTGTCGTAATCATAGAATTTTCTAGAAGTATTGCTAAGTTTAAAAGTAATGCAAAAATATAGAAAATTCGGTCAGCTTGGTATTTAACTCTTCCTGCAGATCACAGTATCGTCTGCAAACAGTATGATCCTCCCCGACTGTAAACCTCTGTACCAGCGAGACTAATTTCCGTCATATGTAGTCAAAAATTGTATGTTGTAATTGACATGGTTTTTCGTTGTGTTTTAGATTGTTTCAGTACTATGGAGGAAAAGGGATCTGGAATCCCCTCTCAGGACGACCCAGTTCCTCGACGCAGCCTGGGCTCCAGCTCAGGTCTACATTATGGCGCTCTTGTAAACAGCGTTTCTTCACTTGCACCGCTGGCAACAGACAATCCAGCCATTTCACCAAGACGTGCCTATGTAGCTATAGCTGTTCTCTGCTATGTCAACCTGCTCAACTACATGGAGCGCTATACGATAGCAGGTAAGATTTTTAGAGGCCATATCACACCTTTGCCAGTTTCTCCCCAAATGCTGCCATTTTGTCCATCCCTGCTAACATTTAGGATTAAAACCAAACATTTTCATAGACAGAAACTCTTATAGTATTTTACAGTTTCATTTCTTCCTGCCACCATTTTATACTAATTTCCTGACACCCTTATAAAGTTTATGTGTTTACTGATGAAGAGGACTCTGATTTCGTGTGTTGCTCATTTTAATTTGTTATAGAGATAAATGTTGGTTCTGGTTCTGACCAAACTGTATATTGTAGAAGATTGTATTATAACTATGGAAAATCACTGAAAATTTGAAACAATCATCAGTTATTAAAAAGATAGAAAACTACGGTGGGTGACCAGTGAAACAATACCACAAATAACTTGTGAAATAATTATTTAAATCATTTTCACTACTTTCTTAAAGCTAGAAATACAGAATTTATTTAATAAATGTATGATTATTTATATGGGCCTTGGTTACATTTATTGATTTCATCTGAAAAGTAAACGTACTTATTTTAAGTTTAAATAAATAATTTCATATTCCTGTGCTGGTGCACACTATAAAATGATTTAAACCGTCACACTTCCATCACAACCAAAGAGGCGGGATGAGGGCCGCCCCATAGAAACTCTGGCGTCTGATTGGCTATTTGTAATTAAGCAAGATAAGACAACTAAAACAATGACTAAGACAGTTATTATTTTCATAGTGTAATTAAAGCTCAAGAACTTCAAATGATTTATTAAATCATAAAATAATTGTATTTACTTCTTAAAATAAAATCATGTATTTAACTGAGGTCTATATAAGTTATCCATCCATCCATCCATCTTCCTCCGCTTATCCGGGGTCGGGTCGCGGGGGCAGCAGCTTAAGAAGGGAGGCCCAGACTTCCCTCTCCCCAGCCACTTCTTCCAGCTCTTCAGGAGGAACCCCAAGGCGTTCCCAGGCCAGCCGAGAAACATAGTCTCTCCAGCGTGTCCTGGGTCTTCCCCGGGGCCTCCCCCCGGTGGGACGTGCCCGGAACACCTCACCAGGGAGGCGTCCAGGAGGCATCCTAAACAGATGCCCAAGCCACCTCAACTGGCTCCTCTCGACGTGGAGGAGCAGCGGCTCTACTCCGAGTCCCTCCCGGATGACCGAGCTTCTATATAAGTTATTATAGATTTATTAATTTATTCCATATTTTAACACCTTAAAATAAATATTTAATAAGTTATATATATCATATTTTGGCGCTCGTTACCCTCCATACAAAAAAGGATGTTGCAAGCGTAGAGGCAAAATGATTCAATCACACAACATCCTTTTGATCCTCTGATATTGTGGCTTTTTATTTTTTTTTATTTAGGCGTTCTTGCAGATATCCAGAAATTCTTCACAATCAACGACAGCACGGCTGGACTGCTGCAAACAGGTATGAGGCAGCATCTCTGGAGAAATTATGACACGCGTGGTTCTTTTTTGTTTATTTTATTTTTAAATATGTGAAAAAAAAGCATAATTGCATGTAAGAGAAAATTAATCACTGCTAGACAAGTACATGCAAATAAGGTCGCATATCTCACCTAAGCTTAATTCCCAGCATTGCTGTATGCCTAAAATGTTGAAAAAGTGGGGGTGCAGCGCATTAGCTTCCCTCAAGCTCCATTAAAGGTACATAGTCATGCTATTTGACATTTTAAAAATGTATGCACTAGGGGTGAGTATTGGCATGGGTGTTGCGATGCGATCCGTTTTACGATACTTGGGTATTAACACAATAATACAATATCACTATAAATTGCAATAATTTTCCCAGTCATCAAATTAAGCGTAGAGGTAGCCCAATGTCCCTCATTGTTTTAGGTAAAATGTTTCGTTTTAGAAAAATCGATACTAGGAACTGAAAGATCGATATTATCTCGGGCAGTCGAAAATCACGATATATCGGCATATCAATTTTTTCCCACATCTATAGTATCCGCCAGTATCTCACTCTGAACGCTTTCAAATTTTTGGGATAAATGATGTCATCCTATTACTATGTAAGATTTGTTATTCTTGTTTTTTAAGCATTTCTTAATTTGTTAGTAGAAATAGCCTTTCTGTATATATTTACCATAACAACACATTGCGACATGGACCATGTTACAGTGCCTGCATACAATTGGTCAAAAAAGTGAGTCTCCAACTCCCAGTGTCGTTGAGAAAAAAAGTCCAAGATTAAGTGTAAAAAAGAGCAAGACAGTGTTTGATTCAAAGAGGGATAAATCTGGTTGTCTCTGCGAACTTGATAGACACACGAGGACATGTCCTTGCTAATAGTGCTAATGGTGTTAGCGAAGCTTTAAGCTTTATCCCCTGAGCCATTGGTTTTCAGTAAGGCATTACAGGCCAATCAGGGATCAGCTATACTGCCAGCAGAGGGCGCTACATCTGTTTATGTCTGCTCATTGCACCCTGTGCTGGGGTTCTATTTAGGCCTAAAAAGGAATTAAAAAAACACTAAAGAGACAATTACTTGGAATTATAGGCTTCGTTTATCATGATTGACTGGATTTAGGTCTTTTTGCTACGGATATATAGCGTGACTGTGTACCTAGGTGTTTCAGAATGTAATTGTAGCAGAAAAAGTCTTTAAAACTACAGTAGAAGCCAAAAATAAAAAAAATAAATCCCCAAAATCAATGAACAGTCAACATCAATGTTTGATGTGACAGGAAGTATCATTTATTCACTGTAAATAAACTCCTAATGTGTCATTCATCCGCAGTTTTCATCTGTAGTTTCTTGCTCCTGGCCCCTCTCTTTGGTTACCTCGGGGACCGCTACAATCGCAAATACATCATGCTGTGTGGCCTGAGTGTGTGGCTCCTGACTGCAGCAGGCAGCTCCTTTGTCAGCAAGTCGGTAAGTGGAAGCTGCTGAGCTCGAAGGCTATGCACTTGACAGAACATGAAGGAGAAATGAGAAGTGGTCAGATGGTGTCACTTCCTCTGACATTTAGGTTCTTTACCGTCGGCTTCTATTTTTACAGTAGAAGTCTGGTTTTTGGTCAACTTTACATCTGCAGGTGTCAGTAGTGTGTGCAGCTAAATTATAGATGGACTGAATTTAGATTTTTGGGATTCAAACCGACAACCATTTTCAGGCTTTATGTAATGAAGAAGATGATTCATAAAAATGCTGGATACATCATCTTTATTTTAAGATAATAAAGATAACGGGAACTGATGTTTGCAGAAGCCATAGATCAGGCTGCAGCTGCTATAACTTCTGTCTGGTCTTCTTAGCAAAATGATACATTTAACAGAGATTAATCTTTATATGTACCTTTGATGAAGTATTTTACTATTTTAAGAAAATTTTATTGGGATTCCATTTAACAGCTCAATGCAAAGGAAAGTAGATGGTTGTGATGTGGAGGGATTTTTTTCTCTCTTTTAAGTGAAAGTCAATAATATGTAGAGTCACTGTTTGCAAGATTAACTTCTCACTGCAATCGCAGCCGCAGTCATTTTGGGTTTTTATGGATGCAGTTTTCTTCCATTATTGTTGCAAACAAGGAACACGCTTTGTGAATAAGAAAAAAAATGCATGAAGGTTTTAAAACCATTCTTTGAAAATACATGTTTTAAAGAATAAGAATAAATAATAAAAATTATTATTATGTTTTTCCCCCCTACATCTCTCTTGTTCAGATTGAGTTTTCTAAATTGAATTCTATCCAGACTGCGATTTACAAATGAGATTGTCTTCACTTTTTCATTAATCCAAAGCGAAGGAGCATTTGTATTGGTCTGCTTGATTCTGGCAACATTTTCATTGGTCATCTTTATTTGTTTGAAAAAATAAAGCAAAAGCTGTAACAAAATGAAAAGTCTCTTTTTAACATTTCCATTTACTTATATTTTTTTTCTTTTTTTTCCCACAGAGTGTGTTTTTTTTTTTTTTTTTTCTGCCAGCACCTGTTTTTAACTCTTGCAACAAATTATCAGTCTGATTTACATTTACATTTAACTAAACCTCTTTAATTCATCAAAACTACCCCCATTATAGCTTTGGCCATATTTTCTGGGCTGTTGTCCTTATAGTTGACTCTGTGACAGTCTCAAACATTTTTCAGCCTCTAGCAGGTTTTCTGTCAAGTTCATCTTAAATTTTCTTTCTATCAATCTTTCCTTAGGACCAGCTTCTAGAGCCCTGCTGTAAAAAATCTCCCTTGTATCCGCTTGTTGTAAAATGCAAACAGGGCTTCCATAGTTTTAACAAAGGCTTTATTTTGTTGCTCTACTTTATGTAGTTGATGACTTCTAACATTCCTGCTGCAGATTCCTCCACAAAATTTCAATTAAATTCAGTTTATTTCTAAAGTGCCAACTCACAACACAAGTAATCTCAAGGCTCTTTACTGTTCACCAGATCATACAGTCGAATTGATTTAAAGTTTTCTATCTAAGGAAAACCAGTTGATTGCATCGACTCATTGACCTGAAGGCAATCCCTCAAACTAAGCATGCTTGTGGCGAGAGGAAAAACTGGAAAGATCTGGATCTCAGTTACTATGAACATCTTGGTTGCTTCTCTGATTATTGTCCTTCCTATGATGAAACTTTTAAAGTTGTAAAATCCAAATAAATGCATTTTACAATTCAGGGTAGTAACTAATTTTATTTTGAACCATCAGAGAAGAGGGAGCTGAACATTTCACAGGCAGTATTTACCTTCACTATTATGCTGCAAAAATGATTTGGAAATAATTCAAAATCTCTTAAATTAAGTGTATTTACCCTTAATTTGAGTAGGTAAATAAGATGTTTTGCCAGTGGAATGAGGATTTTTATTCTTAAAATAAGATAATTAGATAATAAACACTTGAAATAAAACAATCAGATAGTTTTTTCTTATTTTAAATGGAAATTGTCTCATTCCATTGGCAAAGTGTCTCAGTTACCTCCTCAATTCAAGAAAACATGCACTTATTTTAAGAAAAAAATGACTTATCGAGATTTCGACTTTTTTCCATTATATGCATTATTTTGTGCGGATCTACCAGTTTAAATCCAAATAAAATCCCTTGAAGTTTTAGTAATCAAGCTTCGTTAGGTGATATAAAAGCCGTTATGAGTCCAAACAGTGAGAATGTCTGTGGTTCTTAGAATAATGTTTGAAACGCTCCTGTGCTCTCTGACTTGTTTAGCAATTCTGGCTTCTTGTTCTGTTGCGAGCACTCGTCGGCGTTGGAGAGGCCAGCTACTCCACCGTTGCTCCCACCATCATTGGAGATCTTTTCTCAGGGGGTCAGCGGAGCGTCATGATCTGCATCTTCTACATCTTCATACCTGTAGGAAGGTAAGAAGCTCCCTCAGTAGCCTCAGTTGGCTCTTCCACTACAGTTTTATCAATGTATGCAATGATTAGTCGAAGCAATAGCCCTGCACTTCTGTGCTTAGATCACTTTCATAGCTCTAATTTGCTGCACAGAGTTGCATCAGACAGGATATGCTTCTTGGTTTTTACGGTGCACTGCAACCGTCATATTGGAGTTCTTCTTCATTGTGGCTTTTTTTTTTATTTGTTCCAGATTAGTGAAATGCTTAATTTACTAAAAAGCCCCACATTCAAATTCAAATATTTTTGTACATTATTTTGACTGCTTTCCTACATGTATTTACCTAGAGTGACATTAGACACTGTTTCTGAGAAAACTTTAAAAAGTGCAACAGAAGGCCAGCAAGCAAAAAGCTTCCAGGGAGGGCAAGGAACGTTGGTGAATAGTCTGATGCATTTTTTGTAGTTACTAACAAGTAAGATGGAGATATTTTGTGAAGTTCAGATGCAGTGCGCAGAAAGGCATACAGCATAGTAGAGTAAAATGCCTGCAGGCAGGTAAGGAGGATATGGGTTGGATTTTGTTACATCATGTTGCATCTAAAGAAGCTTTTATGAGGGGAAATTTGAAAACAATGCAGTCCATTAATAAAACTTTAAAAAGGTTTTTAATAAAAGAAAAAAGAAAAAAAAAGGGTTTTGAAAGTAACTTTGCTGCAAGGAAAACTGCGGTCAGCAAGAAATAATTAATGGATTATTATTAATACCTAAAACTAATATGTTTGGGGTGATTTAATGAATTTAGCCTTAATCAGTAAAAAAAATTTTAATAATTTTCGTTGCGATCACTCAGTCTGGGAGCGGCCATTTTTGCCCAAATATAGTAACACCTCACTCTTGCCATCTTCCAGCAGTGACGTCACGGTGCGGTAAGCCTAGCGCCATTCTCCCCGCTTTACAAGCAAAATCAATGGGAACTACTAGACACATCTGCAATCAACAACAATTATTGAAGATTTCCAGAGGACTTCACCATTGAGATTCACCAGAGCTACAGTTAAACTGACAATTTCCATGTGCATGGCAGCTGGATGTTGGAATACATCGGGTAAAAGTGAAACAAAAGAGTTATTTCATCTTTCATCTTTATTTGCCATCAAACTTCTGGCCAGAGAAAAAACAGGTCATATGTAGCCAACATTTGGAAGAAGAATGTTTTCAAGATGACTTGGATAATAGCGCATTGTGACAAACACCAGATACAGCACTGGGACTTGATCAACAGCCGATACCGCACCGTGACGTCACAAACCAGTAGGTGGCAGTAGTGTTCTTTGACAAACATGGATGCCTCCAGTAAAGCACATTCAAATGAAAATTACTCTTAGTTAAAAACACTTATGATTTATTGAACAGTATGTAATAATTTCAAATTTAAAGTAATTTCAGAGGTTTGAATTCTAAATATGATAGGACTTTTCCTTTAGTATAAACTCTTTTTTTCTTATAGTTTTATCCATTTAATATTTCCAAATGCAAATTTTTTAAATGTGTTTATTTTTAGAAGGAATTTTATTAATTGCATTCTTTTTAAATTGTCTTTTCTAGATGTTCTCTTCACTTCGAGCCCAAAACAAAGATTCCTTTTGAACAATAAAAATGTTGTTGCTAATAGAAATTTGGCCTTGCCAATCAATCCAGAGGAAAGCCCGCACCTAGAAGTAAAGAGAACGTGATCTGGAAAATACAATCTAAAAAAGAAATGTGTGTGTGTGTGTATGTGTGTATATATATATATATATATATATATATATATATATATATATATATATATATATATACATTTTAAAGTCACTGTCTAGGAAAACAGCAAAGTTGTAATAATTCAGAATTCCTAAAATTCCACCGGTAAAATTTTTACCAGCAGGTGGAGCCTTTGGGACACCAAAAGTTCCAATCGCCACAGCTCTGGAACTATTATAGCTAGAGGTCTGAAATGTTCTGCATTTGTGGTTGACATGATGCAGAACAAATATGATACAATAAAACCTGCCTTTCCTCAAGAATGTCTTTATTACTGCTGTTCAAAAAAGACCTAACATTTCCGAGAATAAAAAAACCAAACTTTGAGTCATGTTTGAACTGATGCAGGTTGGTCTCTAGTCAACCAATTTTAATTTATATATTAGGAAACTAGAGAGTGTAAGCTTTCAAATAATGTATTGCACATGTAATTTGGGCTTACAGTTATTTGCAGTTCTTCAAGTTATTTGCTTTTCCATCTGGGTATGCAAAATAGGCGAGGATTACCCAAAATAAGGTGGATGTTAAGAGGTTAATTTTTTTTAAAACTTTAATTTCTGGATAGCATTTTTCTTAAATTTCCATTTACAATATGTGTGTTTGACTTGCAAAATAATGGAACAAAACTCACTCCGTAGAGAGAAACTAGTGGAAGTGGTGATGAGTTATTACTACAGAAAAGAGGAACATGCAAACGCTTCAAGTTTTGTTTCCGATTCTACTTGAACTGAATGAAAAGAGTTGCTCCCATTCAGTTTAATTTGGTTTTTTTTGTATGGCTCCAATTCACAACACTTTACCTTGTCTGATTGCATTAAGTCTGTCTTGCAGCAGTCCCTCATACCAAATATGCATGTAGTGAAAGTGGGAAGAAAAAACCTCCTTGTATTTTTACCAAAAGCAAAGATCATGATGATGAGGCGCCTGTGGTTCCTTAAACAGAGGGAGCTCAAAGTTTTGAGGGACATGTAAGAGTCTGACAGAGCTAAAGGCGAGAAAAGCAGAAATACTTTGAAAATAGTACAAAATTAGGATTATACGTTTTAGGGAAGTTGAAGTTGAATGTTGAAAAAGAAGACCTAGTAGATATGGTTAAGTATTTGGATTGTGAAGACTGCACTGCTGAGTTACATAACAGCTGAAGGGTCGTGTTTGATATTGTTCTCTGTTTAGAATAAAATTTGTTCAGTGATATTCTATTCTTGTTTGAAACTTTTAAAATTTAGTTTTAACAGTAGAAAATAAAACACAACATAGAGCTGCTGGAATTATGGCACAAACCGAAGCGTGAAAAGCTTAAATAAAATAAATAAACTTGGCTTTATCTAAAAAAAATATGTGAATAATAATTGGTATAAAATGTTGTTTTGTTAAAAGTAAGAATCTTCAATAAGACAAAAATAAAAAACATTTTTCCACCCGGTGTATTTAAACCCTGAGAAACATTAAAACCCTTTGGGGGAAAAATCCCAGTCTAAGTTATAACTCCTGTTTTTCTGGGTTGTTAGTCCATAGAAGTGAAGATTAAAGCGGCTTTCATTCATCAGGAAGAAAGGTTTCTCCATCCTTCTCTGATTGGCTAAAAGCAGCCTCTCTGTTTAAAAATGAAAACAGAGTTTTCAGTCTTTATACTAATTTGACCCTTTTATATGTTTGTCTTGTTTTATTTAACTCTATTTCTCGTAAAGTTCAACCTGTTTCTAAGCTGTTGACATTGTTTCCTTGTTTTCAGCGGTCTTGGATACATCACAGGGGCAGGGAGTGCTAATCTCACAGGGGACTGGCGCTGGGCTCTCAGGGTATAACTTTCCCTACAATTCAAAACCACTGATCTGCAGCATTTATAAACACTGAGGTTTTCTACAGGTGTGTAGAAATAAATGAGGCTTTTTCCCTGCTTTTATCAGATCACTCCCATCATGGGTGTAGTGGGACTCATCCTGATGGTGTTCCTTTGTCCTAACCCACCCAGAGGGGCCGCAGAAACCCACGGAGATGGAGTGACGGGTCACAGCTCCTACAAGGAGGATGTAAAGTATCTTCTGAAGAAGTACGATGTTAAAAAGAGAGAAAAAAATAAACTTTTTGGACTTTTTTCTGGAATTTTTATCTTATTTCTGATGTTTCTCTGATCTCAGTAAAAGTTATGTGTGGTCGTCACTCGGAGTGACGGCTCTGGCCTTCCTCACCGGGGCCTTGGCTTTCTGGTTGCCCACCTTCCTGGCCAGGGCTCACATGACCAAGGGTGTTGAACGTTCATGCACCGGCGACACCTGCGACTCCACAGACAGGTTTCATCTCCAGCCTTGACCTGCATTTGTCTTAAAGTTAAAAAAATCAACATTAGTTTCAATAATTGCTGCCTTTCTCCTCCACAGTTATATATTTGGTGCTGTGACGGTGGCGACGGGCATTCTGGGAGGAGCTCTGGGCACCACCTTGTCCAGACATTTTAGGGATAAGTTCTCACATGCTGACCCGCTCATCTGTGCAGTGGGCATGCTCGGATCAGTCCCCTGCCTCTTCATCACCATTTTTGTTGCATCCTCGAGCGTTCCCGCTGCTTACGTGAGACACTGCATTAAATTATCAAGTTTCTAATATTTTAATAGAGGAATTTAGCTCTTAACTAGCCATTCAAAATTTCTTTAAAACAAACCGTCATGTGGTTTCTTCTTAAAATGCATAAAAGGCAGAAACTTTTTTTTTCATGATTTCTTCGAACATGTCTTTAAATGTAGCCCAGTTTCCAAATTAGTTCCATTAAATCTAGAGAAATAAAACAAGGAATGTATTAGCAGGCGGGAGATTTACCAATATGCAATACTAGGCAGTTGCCTAGGGCCCCGAGTTCCTGGGGGCCCCATAAAACTCTGTTTACAAGTATGGTATTTACAAGTATTAAAAATCCTTTCGCTAAAATGCACAAACAATGAGAAGAGCAGTGTTGCCAAATTACTGGTAGCACTTTTTTTGCTTTATTTAGCGACTTTTCAGACCCCTCTAGCACTTTTATTTATTTATTAAAAAAAGCTCCTAGCGTCAAATGTAACAACTTTTTTCTACTACTGGAGACTCTGGCTACAACATCTAAAAGCAGTGAACTCTGCTCTCCAGAGCAAGTAGATTTATAACCACGCTTCCTGCTCTCCTCTATATTGTCTGCTGTCAAGATTTATGCAGCTATTATTTGATGAAAATGAAAAATGGAGAACAGAGAAGCAGTGAAAAGGAGGACTGGGTTATTTAGTTTGGCCGTCGTCCTTTTGGAAACGCAGAAAGGAGCAATCAGCTAAGTGAGCTTAGTGCTTGGAAAAAATCTTTCATTCCTTTTTGTATACAGCATGAAAAGTCAGCTGAGCATAAAACATAGAGAGGAGAACAACTTGAAAAGGAAGAAGAAGAGAGGGAGAAATGGTAGCAAAAAATAATGTATGTCTATTCTATTAAAATTTCTGTATCTGCATAATGGGTCTCTTTGCCTGTTTTTGCCTAGGGACCCAAATTTGCTAAATCCACCCCTGTCTATTAGATTAACATTTTCTTCATTCATTGAAAAAATAAAAAGTGACTTAATCACCTTTTTTATTTTACCATCACTTTATCATATTTTTTTCCCCCATCATCTATAACTTGAATGTTTTCGTTTCAGGTATTTATTTTCTTTGGTGAGTTGTTGCTGTCCCTGAACTGGGCTGTCCTGGCTGACATCTTACTGGTGAGGTCAAACTGGGATCATTTCTGATGAATTATGAAGCATTCTGCTGGTTCTCGGTTTAATTAGCCATTTTACTCGATTTCTTCAGTATGTTGTCGTACCAACCAGAAGGGCAACAGCCGAGGCTCTACAGATCACCTTTGGTCATCTCCTTGGTGACGCTGGGAGTCCCTACCTGTTAGGAGTGGTGAGAAATCCTTTTCTTTAGTTTTTTTTTGCCCTTTGCAGCCTTTGTGGGTTTTTGCTTCTTGTCTTTAACTCTCCTTTCCATTTCCCCAGATATCCGACGCCATACGCTCATCTAATCCTAAAACCCATGACTGGAACTTCCGCAGCCTGATGTACAGCCTCCTTGTTTGTCCATTCGTTGGGATCTTAGGAGGAGTATTTTTTCTCATCACCACCATGTATATTACTGAAGACAGGAAAGCAGTCCAGCGACTTGTTGAAGGTAAGTCACGACTGACCACTCCCACATTAAGATTTTTCACCATGCTCCAGGGTGAGGGCCTTCCTGAAGGCTTCTATTCAAGGCTCACACTGGCTCTCTTACTAATTCTCCATAACTGCAGACATAACTAAATACTTTAGTGGCAACTCGGTTGTCTGCAAGCTCAGAGGTAGAGAATGCCCCAGCTGCTGAGGACATTGCTGACCTATGACCTTATTCTTTCCATTGACTGAAAGCTGCAACAAAAAGTACAACTAATTGTGCCACAACCATCCGCGTCTCGTCATGTTACAGCCACCGCCTTGTCTGTGTTCTGTCTGGATTTACATATTCCTGATGTGGAGGGAACATTACAGATCTGAAAAGTGTGGCATGAATTTAAATACTGAAAAATCAGTCCATCCAATTCATCTCAGAGGTTATTTAGTGAGTAGATAGTTATCATGTGTGGTATTTATAAATCCAGAGAACAACCAGCGTCATAAATATTCAACATAAATTTTAGTGCATATTGTGAGTGCTGTTAGAACACATTCATGACACTGATAAAACTAAAATATTTAATAAGAAACTCACTTTAGCAATTAGCATGAAGCTGCTTTGCTAATGTTACTAGAACTCGTCTGCCTGACTGTGTGTTTCCTGGACGGGGCTGCCTTTTACAGTTGCCTTTTGTATGTCTGCTTCTGTCTCTTTGAACCCCAGTTGGCCTCAGCAGATAGTTCCAGTTCTGCTGGAGGTTTCTTCCTGTTAAAAGGGAGTTTTTTCCTCTCCACTGTCGCTACAAGCATGCTTATTGTGAGGGATTGCCTTTGAATCAATGAGTCGATGCAATTAACTGGTTTTCCTTAGACAGAAATCTTTGAAAGAATTTGACTGCATGATCTGGTGAACTGTAATGTGCCTTGAGATGACATGTTGTGAATTGGTGCTATATAAATAAACTGAATTGAATTAATAGTGATGTTATTAGATCAGCTGAGGCTTTAAAGTGTGTGTCAAGTAGTGGATGGGGTGTTTCTGCAAAGTAACTATCAAGGCTTACTTCATTTAGGGTAGGGGCCAAAACCTACGACTTACGAAGCCTCGCTATTCCGCCATACCATGTGACCACTTCGCCTGCAAAATTCGTCAAACATTTAAACAGCCTCAGTATTCAGTCAAGATGTAGGAGTTTGTAGGAGAGCTGAGGTCAGTTGGATAGAGTTTGAATAGATTCTAAGAATAGATTGGTTGCAAAAACAAACAGTCTAGTTGGTTAAAATAATTTTGGTCAGATTTAACAATATAACGGTCATAATCTGAGCAAGCCACTGGTTACAGTTGTATTAGTATTTAGTAGTACTGCTTTCAAAGCAACTGTTACTACTGTAAGTGGTGTCAGCTGTAAGACAGCCTTCCAATCAAATGGCTGTTGGTACAAGTCCTGCTGTAAGCTTTTAAAAGTTGCTATAATGCTTAATACTTTTTGCCGATGTGACCAATTTGCATTGGTTTGCCCTTTTACCAATATACATTGGGTAAATAAACTGCCAAATAGGTTGTTTTAACCAAAAGATTGGTTGAACATAGCTTCCAACCCAATTAAAACCAAAAACTGTGGAGAAACCATTATTTTTGAATAGAAATGACTAACATCATTCATTTTACTCATCCTTGCCCAGTTTGCTGTCTGTCTACTTGAGTTTATTTAACTAAAATGAGAGAAAAACAGTGTACCTTAAAAGATTGTTCTCTTCTATGACATTTTTATGCACGAGTAAGGTACAAAATATTTTATTATAAACACCAATCATGAACAATTTTCAAAGGAACTTAAAAAGTAAAATAACAACAAAAACAATTGCAAAACTATCACAGACTATATTACTAACTATAGTTATGCGCTCCACCACTAGGTGGTGACATGAAGCTTCATGAACTGTGGGCATCATGGAAGCAATTTGCCCAAATGCTTCAATGCCTCATGAAGCTTCATCTCACCATCACTTGTTTGTAGCAAAAACAGTGCTTTCGCAAGAGGCGGGATTTCGTAAAGAAAGTAGCCAAAGTTTACTTTCTCAGGTTGGTTTCACCTTCAAAGTGAGAAAAGTTTACATGAATTTACAGAAACGGATCAACGAGCGAGTAGGAGAGGACCTTGGGAGAATAAAAAGCAATAGAGCGCAGAGAAGGAGCATGGAGTTAATGCATGTGGATCTTATAAAAACACTTTAGTTTCAGTCTTTGTGTTAGACGGCATGCTATGATCCGCCCTCGCTGCATTCCGATACTCTGGATTGTTTCAAGTCTCCTTCCTGTGGAGGGAGTAGAGGTGCTGACATGTTTGATCAAAAAAACCCATGCATGATAAAGTTCTTAATAAACTGGGTTTCTGTGAAGTGATTAACCTTTCCTTTCTGTGTTATCACATCCAAACACTCTGTTGTGCTGAAACTGGAGTCAAACCTCCTTAAAGCGTCCCTTTAGGAAGAGTTTCACTCACTCACTCGTTTCCCCCACAACCCCTGCTAACACAGTAGATGGCTTCTTTTGTGCCATAACACCTATTTCTCCTTCTTTACAGTTGTGCTACACACAGAGATGCACTTATTGTTCTCACATGCGGGTAAAGTTGGAGCTTTTAACAGTTGTAGACAGATAAAGGCAGCATTTAAAAAATAATGAGAAGGACCACAAAAAAAGTGGAATTTGAGCATTAAGACCTGCAGTGGGAACAAAGCTTAATATACTGCCTGAGTTACAATAACAGGGTTTCAATGAAAATGTGCCCGTTTATTAAAGAGATCCAGGTAAAGTTGAGGCCTACTCAGGAAGCTGAATCGAAATACATGCCACACTTTTTTTAGGTTTCCTACGTACCCGAGGGTACGTAGAAAACACCGGACCTGTCCTTGAAAATGGGCAAAAAGAAGGATGCATATGTCGGCCGCATAACAAGGAGTCTCCCAACCCGAACAGGCCTTAGCGCTGCGCTATGACCTCATCGGCCTACGAATCGTGCCTTCGGAGGATCCAGCCCCTGAATTTGAACACAGCATAGATGAAGGCTGTAGCTTGAGTGAAGGGCTGCTACAGACCACAGCTTATTCCTCTCATGACATCATAAAGGGCTTTTCAGTCCATTTTGAGCACAACTTAGCTAAGCATTGGAGAAATGCAGTGATAGCACTGAAATCATTTTCTTTCATTAGTGAACGTCATACACAGGCTTCAGGACACATATAACTGTTAAATGTTTGTTTGAATTTTGCATAATGTTGGACCTTTAAGAATGGTGAACCATGCAGACCTGCATTAATATGCTGCTGACTTCAGGTTCTGAAAAAATCGTCCCCTAGAGCTTTAATAAATATTTTTTAAGGATTTGGTTTGAGGCTTTGAAACAAAGCTTTTGAGTTGATTTGAAAATCCCTTTGAAGGAAAAAGCCTGATGAGATCATTGCTGATGCATTTTTCCTTTGCGTCAGAAGCAAGGCTCAAGCAATTAATCGGATTAATCGTGATTAATCAATTATTGAAATAATCGTCAACTAATTTAATAATTGGTTAATCGTTAAATGGAGTATAGAGACTGTAAAACATGCCTTGAGCTGAGGGAGCAACCCACTTAGAGCAGTAAACATTTTAAAGACTGTCAGTAAGCTCTGTCCAGAACTCCTCAAGTGGAAAAGTTTTAGTTTCCCCTGGTTTAATTTCATTAAAAAATCTTCTTTAAGGAATTTTTTGCTGTCCAATTAATAAAAAAAATATTGATAGATTAATCGATTCGCAAAATAATCATTAGTTGCAGCCCTAAATTAATGTTAACTAAAACTAATGAAATATCGAAAATTATTTTTTTTAAATATTTTTTTAAGGCCTAACTGAAAAGAAAATTGAGAGTGAATGTACTCAGTTTTCATTTATTTCTTTATGGTAATGCATTAATGTGAGGTTATTGGTTGCTGTTTATGCTTTTTTTATTGCTGTACCACATTACGCCAGTAGATGGCAGAAATGGCAGTTAGGTCAATTGTGTTGTTGTCTGTCCTTGTCTGGGATTTTAATGCTGTTATTTGAATTTTTTTTAGTCTTGCCTCTGGAATGTATGACTGAAAGGTATAAAACCTAAACTGAAATTACACACGTTAAAAAGTTAAAACTAAGCTAAACTAGCTAATAGATAATAAAAAACATATCAAAATTAAAATGAGGTTAGAAACCAGAACTCAAGATTAAATGAAAATAAAAGCCAGTGACAGTTTCTAAGCTGTTTAAACGTTGGTCGCACTGAGAAATGCAGTGAAATCTGAGGCTGTAATAGAGTTGTAACTTTGATCATCAATGCTGTATCACAAACTTCCTGGAGATGTAACCCCCGCTACATTTATTGTTTATTTGATATTTTTTTTATTTCCTGACTCATAGGGTAGTGTTAAATATGTTGACATCCAAATTTGTTCATTTCTCAGAACAAGTTAAATAGAGGAGAAGCAAAATTATTACAACAGGTCAGTTTTCAAAGAAAAATGTATATAAAGGTACCAAGGAAACGTTGCTCAACACCAGTTTCAACATTGCATAAAAGTTTTTTTTAAGCAAATTCTAGAAGAGAAGTGAGGCTTCGCTGAAATGTTGCAACTCATCCTAGATGTGCATCTCTAAACCGGGCCCGCCTGTGGAGCTGGTTGACAAGTTTTTTTGTATCTCTGCTTCTGTCTCCTTGAACCCCAGTCGGCCTCAGCAGATGGCCGCTCACACTGAGCCTGGTTCTGCTGGAGGTTTCATCCTGTTAAAAGGGAGTTTTTCCTCTCCACTGTTGCTACAAGCATGCTGGGTGTGAGGGATTGCCTAGGAGTCAATAAGTCGATGCAATCAACTGGTTTTTCTTGTATAGAAAACTTTGAATCAATTTGACAGTATGATCTGGTGAACTGTAAAGTGCTTTCAGATGAAACGTTTTGTGAATTGCCGCTATCTAAATAAACTGAATTGAATTAAACAACAAAAAAAGAAAAATGGTTTAAACTGGATTGTTTTTGTGTTTTCAGAAGATCTACACTCACAGCAGGGGCCCACAACCGATTCCTCCATGGAGCTGAGCGACAAGAGGACTGTTTAAAACCAAACCACTGAGGAGAGATTATTAGACTGTAACCAAGCAAACACTGATGAGGAGAGGTGCCGTTAAATGTTAATCAGTGCCACTCTTTCATTAACACGCTGCTCAAAGGAGCAACTGATCAAGTAAAGGCAAGAAACAGGTTCTTATTCTTCATTGTGTGGGGATACGACCCAATTACTTCAACAATGTAAAAAAAAAAGGTCCAATTAAGAACCTAGTGCCAACTTCCCACAGCAATACCTCACCATGGAAAGACTGATGCGCTCAGATCTAATCAGCCCAACATTACCTCCCATTTTGAGGCCGCCCAGGATACTGGAAAAAAAAGTAATTATTTTGATGTAAATACTGTTTTTTGTTTTAAGAAATTAATAAAAAAAAACTCTTTAAACTTTGAAGTGCTTTGTTTTTCTCCACGTTTAAGTTTGATGGATTAAGTTTTGATAAAAATCAACTTAAACAGTATTAAAGAAAAATTACACATTTTCTAAGTAACTGCATCTACTGGGCATGAAAATCCCCCCAGAAGTCATAAACTGCATCAGTAATCCTCTCATGCAACCAATTCAAAGCAAATTAGTCCACAGATAAAGTTAAGGATAAATTCATTGAATGCCTTTAGAGTCATCTATTAACTGATCTGTGTAAATTACATTAACTATGCATGTGATCAAACTAACATGCATAGTTTATCTGGATTTTGTCTCATTCTTCAAACTCGAAACTATTCTTCCTCCTAACTTTGGTGTTTGTAGTGACTTCTAAGACTTCAGCTTTGGCCTCATCAGATCAGACTAGATTCTCCTCCAATTGGACTGGCTTATCCAACAGCAAACTGCAAACAGGATCCATCAAGTATTTCCTCAGCAGAGGAGTCCTGGCAGTGAACTGCTTTACTTCTCTTTAACATGTTATTTCCAGGTCATCCAGAAGCTTCTTTGCTCTTAGACTACCCCTACTGCTATTAGCACTACTTTGGAGTGAATTTTGTCCCATTACTTTTACAAGCAAAGAACACATTTTGTAAATAGACATTTGTAAAAAAAAAAAAAAATTCAATTTGGAATTTACCTTAAAAATACTCATATATAGATGTTAGATGTTATTTATGTATTTATTTATTTTTTTCTAGTTGTTTTTATTCATCTGATTCAGGTCACATGCAATTGGGTTTTTAAAATTAAGTTTCAAATTCTTCATGTCCTTTGCAGCTATAATGGGACAAAATCCACCCCAAATAAAATTACTACAACTCTAAGAAATCTTTTAACAGAAATCTGTTAAAAGGGAGTTTTTCCTCTCCACTGTCACTATATGCATGATTAGTGTGAGGGATTGTCTCTGAATCAATGAGTCAATGCAAAAAAACTGGTTTTCCCTAGAGAGACAACTTTGAATCAGTTTGGCTGTATGATCTGGTTGAAATGTAAAGCGCCTTGAGATGACGTGTTGTGAATTGGTGGTATAGATAAATAAAGTGAATTGCATTTAACTTTGGTCATAATTAAATAATTCCAAAGTATAAAAATCTAATTAATGCAACGATGAATAAAAATTATTTAATGAGCTGAGCTTTTTCCATTTTAATGCTCTGGAAACTGTATTGCAGTGATAACACGCTGCTGAAAAATACAACAACAAAAAAATCTGTATTTGCCTCAAATTAAAGGTGTTGCGATCTATCTAAAAAGAAAGATAATTTATTTTATTTGTAAGAGTGACAGGACCCGGGTTACTCTAGATAATAAAAACTGTCAAAAAAAAAAAAACTCAGCTGGAAAGGAGAAACATTCCTGTTAACCCAAAATGAAAAACTGTGAAATAAGGGGAAAACTGAAACTGCATTGTGTGTTTTATCAAACTAAATATGAAGATGTATACCTTTTTATTGAATCTTGTAATGATATTTTACTGTACATAATTTCATTAATTGAAATACTCTGACATTTTGAATCCTGTGCAAAAATGTTTACCCCAAAATTAACCGAAATTAAAAGTCCAAAACAATCATAACTTTGCAAAGGAAAGCAGAAAGCTTCAAATTCTCCACAGTAATTATTGCAGAAGATCACATACTGTCACATATTGAAGCTGTGTATACTGTCTATTAAAAGAGCCAGAGCCCTGATCTAACGGATGAACCTGGGGACCTCTAGTACAACTGAAGCATGAAGCTGACAGTAATTTCTGCATATTTAATAGTGTAAATTGTATTAAATTGGTCCAAGGAACTTTCCTTTCAGCACAGACCATCATAAGTCATCAATTTAATCTTAGACTGGAAAATTGTACCTAAAATTTGGAACAGATTTCTTTAAATAAGTGTTTTTTCACATCATTTGGGGAGGTAAATAAAATTAAATGCTACAGCAACATATTTTTGCCCTTAAAATAGGATTATTGGATGTTACGCACCTAAAATAACAGCATGGATGCTTTTTTCTCCTTTTAAGTGTAAATCATCTAATTCCATTGGCAAAATGTTTTACTTATCTGCTTAAATCAAGGAAAAATAAACCCTTTAAAAATTTACTTATATCTAAATTTTTGCAGTGTATGTTTTCAGAACAGGGTCCAGGGCCAATTCAACAGGGGCGCCGGCCCCAGTTGGTCCCTCCTAGAACCATCGATGGGGGTAGGAATGAGCACAGCTAAAGGTAACATAGATTTTTGAGGGGATATGTTTTATTTTTCACTTCAGTTTCTGCAGTGCAGTAGCTCAGAAATCTGGGGAACTGGTAAATTAAGTATAAAATGTTTTGTCCACTAGATGGCGCAGCTGCATTAGATTAAAAATAAGATTTAGACAATATTCCTTGTTCTCAAATATTGACCAGCAACCAAACAAAGGAGATTTATTAAACCTATCTAGTGGACCTGGCATCAGATTTAAACAAATATATGCCCATAGACGGTAGGTGGCATTGTTATGATTATGTAGAGGGGTGCAGCTGTAATAAAAAAACAACATAGGGAGAGGCCAGGTTTCTACTCAGGGTTACATTAAAACCAAACAAGTTTGCGACATAAAAAGGCCTGATCGAGCAGAAAGATCACCAGTAATGAGCGTCACAGGGTCATTAGAGAGGAAAACGCCTTCACAACATACAGCTGTGTGGAAGCAGGCTCTCTAGGATAAGAAATATCATCCCTAAGTCAAAAAATAAATAAATAAATAAATAGAGATATTTCAGTTCCACAATACAGAGACCAGGTTAACAGGTTAATATCAAATTTAGCTATAAGAGTCTCTTCAATCTGGGCCGTCAAACATGTTCTTTTTTCATGCTGGCAAATAGAAGAAGTAGTTGCACCCATTTCTCATTGTTTAACCCTAACCACATACCTCAGACAACCTTGTGATCAGCCTTACACAGTTACAGATGAAATATTGTAAAAATGCCATGATTGTGTGAAATAATAGAGCTCTATGGGGCTGCTGTTATGATGTTTAGCAATTGCAAGCACTGCTGCCTTCCAGCCAGGCCTTCTGTTGAGAGTATCCATGTATGTATGGGTTCTTTCCAGGTACTCATGCTATTTCCTTCATCTCAAAAACATGACTGTCAGGTTAACTGGTGGCTGGCTAGTTCAAGTGGTTAGTCACCCGTTCTAAAAACAGAAGGCCTGGGTTCATATTCCAGCTGGGGGGAATGAGCTGCCCCTTAGGGAAGACCCTTTGCCTGCTTTGGGGAGTGGCAGCCTAGTGGTTGGGGCATTGTACTTGGAATCCTAAGGTTCTGAGTTCGAGCCTCAGTCCCACAGACTGCCTCTCTGGGTCTCTGAGCAAAGACACTCAGTCCCACACTGCTCCCCGAGGGGATGGGTTAAATACTGAGAGTACATTTCGTTGCTCTGTACTTGTGACAGTGTAATGACAATAAAAGGCTGAGAAAAAAACAAGCAAAAAAAAACAAAACAGGTGTTTGGAGTATGTATATAAAGCCCCCCTCGCCCTTAGATCAAAGGCTCCAGCAGCAGCCTGAAGACTGTTTTCTAAAGCCAGTTAGTCTTAACACAGAGAGAGTTTCTATAACTTCACTACATTGGCCACTGGGGTCCCTCTAGTTTGTGTGCTCGGCCCACTGCTGTTCAAACTGTTACCCAACATTTTCATTTCTAGATAAACATGGCAGAGAAGAAGGTCCTGGAGAGGGCAGTGATGGGAGCCATTAAGGTCACTGATGCATCCTTTTTTTTTTTTCCCAAGTTTTGTTTTTGATCTGCAAAAAAAAAAAAAAAAAAAAATGGGGGAACAACTTTCACCACCTTCATGCAGCTGCTGCTCTGCTACTGATGTTTCCACTTCAAACTGTAAACATGCTGAGCTACTGTTAGTTTGATACATTTTACATCAATTTATATGTTGTTCATTTCTTAAAATCAATATATCGATAAAATAGTCTTCTAGAGATATTTCCATTATCAGTTATTCTGGACCAAAATGCAAACTGACGCTGGGGAGCCACATGATTTGTTTATACAGAGTTTAATGTTCTCTTCAAGAAACAGGCAACAGAAATGAACTGAAGACCAGATAAATACAGTAAATTAACTGAGATGGTACGTAGGGAGGAAACGGTTGCAAACGGTAGAAGAGATGAGGAAATACAACAACAAGGAATTCTCTAATTTTAATTAACAAAAAGGTTTTGGGCTGAAGAAGGGATGGGAAAAACAGAGTAAGGAAATAGTGACTTCAGAAAGCAAAGACAAAACTAAAACTAAGGAATAAGTGAGAAATAGATTAGAAAGCAACTGGAAAAACTAATATGGCAAACCCCTAACGGCAAAAATTAAACATGGCAAGACCCAAATAACAAAACTAATATTAAACACTAAATTCAAAAAGTATAAACATAAACCTATAAAGGATAAATTCCAAACAGAAAAGGTAACCGTTAAGTAGTCATAAATTAAAACTTAATAATAATAATAACAGAAAACTAAATCCAATATAAAGTCATACACACTCCTCACATTTTTAAGGGAACAAAACGGTCACAGGCCGACAAATACTTTGTTTATATGGAATACTCATTTTTAAATAACATGATTTAATTGAAGTATATATTTTATTTGATCATTTCCTATGCTGCACTAATAATGAAATCATTTATCTTCTAACATCTAATTGGATAACCTGAACAGCAGTTTACCTGCAGACCAATCACCTTGTTGATAATCTTTGGCCCTTCCACTGACTTTGACAGTCAGGGCAGATAATATTACTTTTTTTAACTTAATAGAAAATTAAAAAGCTTGAATATTTATATAATTATACACTTTTATTTAGGAGATCTTTTATTTCTTAAAATTTCAAACCTTTGATCCGTGATTCTCCTAAACTACAGGTGAGTCCAAAGTTAAACCAACAGTCCAACATTTTCTATCTATTAAATCCTAAATCCTGTCAGTAATGTTAAGCTGACATCCTTCATCTTAGTCTTGTTTGCTCTTGTTAGAAGTCTCACACAAATCCAGCAAAATAAAAAGCAGGCATATTTGCAAAGAGGATGTGACAGCTGCTTGTCGATCAGTTTGTGAAGCCCACCGACGGCTGCTGCAGAATCATTAAACATCTCCTGGCATGCTCTAACAGCTGCATGTCCATACGTGTCCTCATTGTTGTCTTCTGGAGCGATACAACCAGAAAGGTCAAAGGTTATTGTCCCTACGACTCCCAGTTAAAAGTTCATGGCGTGACAGTGCCTCTCTTGTCAGGGTGGCAAATGTTGATTTTGAATTTGATCTGGTTATTTGCAGCATCTAATTTATGATATTTCCAGCCAAAAATCCTCAATTAATGCAGTTTTTCCCTCCCTTATTATGAAGCTGAAAGGTATTTCCTTTTGTTTTTTAGCCTTCTCTACCTACCAGCTTGTAATTTTCCATAAAGAAATGTTTGCTCGTTACTCAGGGAAATTATTAGGCCCAACATTTTAAAGAACAAGAAAGAACAAACATTGCACCTTAAAAGGTATGTGGAAAAATATTGTGGAGGTTTACAGACTGACCTGTATCTAAAACACAATGGCTATTGTGATCCATGTTTCTAAGCACTTTATCTGCATACCTCCCCATTTCCGTCATGTTCAGCCCAGCTTTACAGGAAACTGTCACAATGGCTAATAAATTGCACAGCCTGTAGAAATGAGGGAGTCAGAAGTGAAGGAGCTGATCCTGTCCTGTCAGTATTTACTCAGGGATGAGGACATAATCACATAAAGCAGCAGGGGAGACGTCCTCAATCAGAATGCAGCGATGATATCATTAATAACCAGAAAGGGCTCATGAGCAAGGCATGAACTTACAGTCAGAGAAAAGACAGCATATCTCCACTGTGTTTGCACTACTCAGAACCTTCCACAGAACGGCGATAAGACGAGTGAAACCGCATTTGTGGATGTAAAGTTGCTCACTGTCCTTATCGCCGACAAACTGCTGCAGGATCTGACGTCACATAGACCCCCCCACCACCACCACCCTATGAGCTGTCACTTATTTGGACAGTTACATCATCAGGCCTCTTCAGTGTCTAAGAACGCTAATAATACATTTAGGATGAAATGTTATTGTAAGTCCGACCAAAAATAGAAAGATAATTCCATCATGTTGAAGTACACTGCAAATATTAAAATATAAGTCAATTAACTTTTGTTGAAATAAGTGTATGGTGTGTTAAAACAAATTAATAAAAAATATATAGAATACTCTTATTTAAAGGACCGAAATACTCATTGTATTGGCAGCTCCTTTTATTTATGTGCTCAAAATAAGGGCAAGCACACTAATTTTATAAATATTCTTCTAATTTTTGATTATTGTTTACAGTTTAATGTTTTTAACAGTTTCATTAAAGCGAAATTAAACATATATATGGGAATCATTACAAATGCAGCCCTTTTTTTGTAGTTTTCCACGAGTATAGTGCCTTTTAAAATTTTGAAACATCTCACTTTGTTCCATTTGTAAAGTCAAAGTGAGTTTTTGGTTTTCACCCTTATTTGAAAACAAAAACGTCTCAACATTGATATACATTTGTAATTAGGTCAGCGTTTCTAGAGGCACCTGTTGCTGCAGTAACAGCTGCTTTAGGGCATGTTTCTATCAGCTTTGCTCATCATGAGACACAATTTTCTACTTATTTTTAACAATAGCATATCTGAAAATCAATATTTAGATGTGACACTGATTCTAAACTCTATTTAGATTTTTTTCTCTTGGCTTTTTCTTAGCACTTTTATATATTTTATATATACTATTCCAATGCAGCCCCAGCTTTGTGTTTAGGGCACTTATCCACTCAGTAGGTGTACATTTATTCCAGTCTTAATTGTTTTGCAAACTCTAACAGGTTTCTTTTTTCAGGGTTACGCATTTGTAGTTTCATCTGCCTTTTCATTATGTGGTTAGGATAGATATTTAGTGCTTTCTCAAAGCCAAAAAGCTGCCAGTACCATTTTTCACCATGCTGTGCTGTTTGATGTGCTGTCTTAAGTTTCCCGTTCTTATAGTGAACCTCTGAGACGCTTGCAGAACTGCAATGGTTCTTCCTAAATGACATTACATTTAACGAGGCTGTGTACTATTAATATGAATTCTGAAGGTAAGCGATTTCGTATGCATAAGAATGTTTTAAGAGTTTTTAAAAATGAGGTGAAAACATTTTTATGAACTATATAATATTTTTCATTCTGAATGAGTTTTCAGATAATCATCCTGTGGACTATAGAGAGACTGATAATTCAGGCTGGATGAAAATGTTGACTAAATAATGAAAGAACCAGATGGAAGACGCTGGTCCTACTGCTGACCATTATATATTTAGACCCTGCACCTTCTCTGCCTTCAGCTCCTGCACCCCTCCAAATCAGACTGTGAAGGAGAGGCAGCTCCCTGGATCTGTTCAGAAGCTCAGCTGTTCTCAAGCAGTTGTGCACAGTTGCTCCTAAAACCTATAGGCCGGCACACAGACAGTCAGCAGGTCAGCAGGTCACGATAATAGATGGAGAAATGACAGAATAGCTGGTCCTTCACCCTAAGGCTGGAAGAGCCTAGACGGCTCCGGCTCCAAAAACAATCGTATGCAGGGGAGCAGATGCAAGGCTGCTCCAGTAAAGACCACACATCAGGGAACGTAGCGCGCTCTCACTCTGTCCCCTACATACGTGTAGATAGCAGCTGTTCATGGGACAAGCAGCTAGATGGGAAGCATTTTTGATTTATTTCATTTTTTGATTTATGTTTTAAAACAGATATGCGTCGTAAAACCACATAAAATCTTTTTCTCACAATCTTAAATAAAATCAGAAAAATTTCCTTTTTTTCAATAAAGTGGCCAAAATGATGTCAGGTTGTGAAATGGCAGAACAATGAGAGAGATTTTATAAAACTTAGTGATATGTTTATTTACATCCCATCAGCAGCCTAAAACTGAATTAGATGCCCTCTGCTGAAAGAGAGACATTTCCTATTTGAAAATATAGACTAGAGATCATAATATAATAATTCTAAAACGAACAGAGAAATGAAAATTCATTGAGTTTCATACAGAAGAAATTATTGTTGTGTCACTGAACATGACCGTCCATATGAAATAGGCACCACCACAGCCACAACTTGAGGAAATGCAATGTGATCTAAAGCCACTTGTTTTATTCTATAATTTTCAGTTCAGTTTGTATACATGGCACTTATTCATGTAACACTGCAAAAGAAAAAAAAATATATTTATATATAAAAGAAATTAATTCTGTTGAGTCAAACAGACAGGTTCCAAGTCAAATACATAAATTCCACTCTAGTTTGGTGGACTGACTACACAGTTTGTTTTGTCCAATATTTTTCCCTAAATTTTAAAGTCTGCTGATTAATTAATAAGGACTTATAGTGAAATATAACTGAGTGTCATCAGCATAACAGTCAAAATGTATCTAATCCCATCTGATCATTTAAACAACAGAAGGCACACACACACACACACATGTTGTGTCACAATATCCTTGTGGGGACCTTCCATTGACTTCCATTCATTTCCCACTAATTTATATGGCCTAACCATGACCCTTGCCCTAACCCTAACCATTACCGACACATACCTATCCCTAAACCTAACCTAAACTCAATTCACACCTTAGTCCTAAACCTAACCCCCACCCCAAGAAGAGAAACTGTCCTTATGGGGACCAGTTGTTGGTCCCCACAAGTACCTATGAGTCCCCAAAATGTAGCATATTGCTAGGAAATTGTCCCCACCAGGTTTTAAAGACACACCTACACACACACACACACACACGCACACACACACACACACACGCACACACACACACACACACACACACACACACACACACACACACACACACACACATATATGTATATATATCTATATATATATATAGATATATATATTAAATCATATTTTCTTAAGCACAGAATCCACTGGTACTCCACGGTAATTCTGGATCACGATGAAGATACTGTTACTGTTAACTTTAACAGAAGAACCATTCAATGAGAACATTTTAAAGAATTGTATCAGATGCAGCACTAGAAGCTAACGGGAAAAGTACAGAAACTCTGTTATCTCAGGACACGAGGATATCGTTAAGCTTTCATCAGTGTTGTTTTAGTGCTATGATGAACACCTGACAGAAACTCTCTGAACAGGTCATTACAGTGCAAATGATCTCAGAACATACATGATTACCAACTACTTTAGATAAGAAAGAACAATGAGATCTCATTTTTTTTTGTATATTTAGCTATCTTTATAAATGAACGTTTCTAAAGTAAGGCTTTCATTATTTAATAAAACCTCTGGAAAATAGCAATTTACTCAAGGTATATCATTCATATTTTAATCAGGGTGCCAAATCTTCCTTAGATAATCTAACATTTAAGATGAAGGTTATAATTAAGCTAATCATTTTGATAAGTCAATAAGCTTAACTGGATGAAAACAGTTCAAAGACGGATCAGGTTTTACTGTTAGGGGATGTCTCACCAAATCCAGATAAAATAATCCTCTTTGGGAGGTACCAAAAATGTAAACTTTAATAGTGCTGTTTCTATTTATAAAGAATCCTGTGAAGCCATTACTGTTGAGAGCTGAGTAATGGTTGGTTCACCAGAGCATGGCTCTTTGTAAGTTTAGCAAGTTAGGGTTGTTATTATTCTCCTGTTTTAATGATGAAACCTATGCTGTTGTTAATGCATCATTTTATACAGTTGTTTAATATTTTTCCAGAATAATCCAGACTTTTCTATGAGAGTAGGGGTCATTTTCTCACCAATTTAGTAATATTCCAGGGAGACCATTTCATTGGATAATTACCTTCTTGTTGTTTAATGAACCACTAATTGAAGAAGTAGCACTATAAACAAGATCATTAATTTGTGAAGGGAAAAAAAATAAATAAAATTGGTGCCACATTCTTAATTTTTCTATGATTTGGAGGAAATGAAAAATGGAACAGATTCTATAGAGGTTTTTACATCAGTGTCTGATCTTAACCAACTAAGTATAAAGCTTTGTTTCCAGGGGCGGAGTATTTGGTTAGACTAAACTTAAAGATTAACTTAAATGGAGAAAGATGACAGGTTGGGAGGTTTCAATATTTTCTGTTCACATCCAATGCTATGTGATGAGCACAACGTTTCAAAATATGAAGACAAAAATGAGTAGGTTTGCAGATGTTTTTAGCAAAGCCACTTGCACTGGATGTCTTATTTATCACTCTCACGGTCTATGTGTATGTTAAAACACTCCTTATCAGTGTCTAGGACTAAATGGAATATGGCATTACACATTTGGTCAAAACATTGTGAAACATAAGCAAAGTGGTTCTAAGAGCGTCACAACTTAGAAATAATTCCAACTTTCTGTTTACATTCAATGCCACATGACAAGCCCACCGTTTGACGTTTGCAAAAATATTTTAAGCAAAGCCAAACCTTGATCAAACTTATTTCAAAACTGATAAAAAAAAATTATTAAAAAAGAGCTGGTGCACCATACACACAAAAACAGGTTGGTTCTAAGAGTTCTTTTCAACTTGGATGGGGAGAAAAAGCCAAAGGTTAGATAATCTAAAGCAATTCTAGCCACAAACTCTCATATACTGCAGACCTTAAAGTGATGGAATAGGAAAAGTCCAAATGTTGGAAATTTTCCTTCATTGAGATGGAGGTTGGATTTCTCCTTGTGGGCCTAATATATAAATTACACAGTGTTCCAAGAGAATGCCCATCTTGGTACGTAAAGGAAAAACAGTTTTGTCACTGCTTATAAACATGGCTGACGGAGATAATACGAGGGCTACATATTTGTTTAGGTTTTCTATTATTTGTTGAAATGTTTTATGTGTCTCTTTTGACTTGATTTGCACAGATGTATGATTAAAACTATATGTGCAAATCAAGTCAAAAGAGACAAATACATTTTCTTTGGGATGTAATAACCATATTTTTTTTAACTTAAAGAGCAGTAAATACCAGAGGAACAGCTGATAGACACACGTGACAGTGGGACATTTAAACTTTACTGGCAGAAGAAGCTCGACCTTATCGTGCTGCAGACGCTGCATCCAGCCAGCGATTAGTAGGTTATCTCCCATCCTGCACTGCAGGCCTGGCCCTGCACAGAGACAGGAAGGAAAGCTGGCGCTGAGACTCGGTGCCTCTGAGCTACAGAGAAGAATACTGAGACAGATAGGCTCCGATCCACCAAACCATTCTGCTCTACGGAAAAGCAAACAGGATCCCACCGACACGAGCAGCATATCAAATACAAGCCAGAGAAAGTGTTGGGGGGAGCGGGGGGGGACTCCACAGAGGCAGACAGAACCACTGCTTTGCTGACGTCCCTCCCCAAGAGCCCCTCACATCAAGCAACTGACCCCTTTAGCTCGACCTGCTGTCCTTCAGCATGCTCCTGTTTTCTGGATTCACTAGGGGTTCTGTTTTTTATAGAACCTGATCTGTTTCAGGCTAGTCTTTTTGGTGTAAAATTAACAGATCCAAAGGCAAGATATTTCAAACAATATCTGTGGAATATAAGATAATTTTTGCTTTCAGGAAATGTCTGTGAAACAAACTGTACAGTTTATGTTTAAAGAAGTCTTTACTTTCAATCTAAACTAAACTAAATAGGTCCACCTACCGCATGTTAATGCATTCTTAATTCAACCCAATATCCTTTGAATGCCAAGCTCCTGCAGCCAGGCAGAGGCACCCAGCCGTCTTTCTTTCTGATGCCAGTATTCAGCCTGCCTCCTCTTTCTCTCCTTTCTCTCACATCTTTCCCTTTGCAATGTTTTCACTAGAATTTTAACAGGTTAGCTAATTGAGGAAGGCTCATTTTGGGGGGGATTTTTGGTGAAAAGCAGAATCTACTTAAGGATACATGTCACACAGTCATCTCAGTACCTGCCACTATACCAATTTATTACATAATAATAATAATAATAATAATAATAATAATAATAATAATAATAATAATAATAATAATAATAATAATAATAATAATAATAATAATAATAATAATAATAATGAAATATAGCCTAATAAAAATCTCTTATTTCACCTGCCAGCTCTCACTCACCAAATCACTGTTGGGTCAAATTACCTTTTTGTTATAAAAGGCAACACACAGCTATGGAGGGTTAATCGTGACAAAATAAATGTACAATATAATTATTCAAATTGGGCAATTCAATTGTAAAATTTTCAAATAAGTATATGAAATGATTAAATCTTTTTTCTTTCACAGCTAATTTGTGTGAATAAAGATATCAGGCAGGGACTCTCCTCCAACCTGAAGGGGACAAGGTGGCTTGTCCCCTTCAGGTTGGAGGAGAGTCCCTGCCTCAAGTGGAGGAGTTCAAGTATCTTGGAGTCCTGTTCACGAGTGAGGGAAGAATGGAGCGGGAGATCGATAGACAGATCGGTGCGGCTGCTGCAATAATGCGGACGCTGCACCGGTCTGTTGTGGTGAAGAGAGAGCTGAGCGAAAAGGCAAAGCTCTCAATTTACCGGTCGGTCTACGTTCCTACCCTCACCTATGGTCATGAAATTTGGATCATGACCGAAAGAACGAGATCCCGGATACAAGCGGCTGAAATGAGCTTTCTCCGCAGGGTGGCTGGGCTCTCCCTTAGAGATAGGTTGAGGAGCTCGGTCATTCAGGAGAGGCTCAGAGTAGAGCCGGTTCTCCTCCACATCGAGAGGAGTCAGTTGGGGTGGCTCGGACATCTTCTTCGGATGCCCCCTGGACACCTCCCTCGGGAGGTGTTCCAGGCACGTCCCACTGGGAGGAGGCCCAGGGGACGACCCAGGTCACGCTGGAGAGACTATGTCTCTCGGCTGGCCTGGGAGCGCCTAGGGCTTCCCCCAACAGAGCTGGAGGAGGTGTCTGCGGAGAGGGAAGTCTGGGAGTCTCTGCTTAGTCTGCTGCCCCCGCGACCCGATTCCGGATAAAGCGGGAGACGACGAGTACGAGTACGAGTACGAGTAAACATAGCATTTCACTTTGTATTGATCTATTGTATTGCTTCCCTGCAGCAGACTTCAGACTCACCATGAACTGTTTTAAACCATCAAAGTGGGCGGGATCAGGGCGGCGCCTGTTGAGACCCTAGCGTCTGTCTCGCTTTCATCCATAAAGTCAAGAATATTTTGGAAAATGCAAAAAATACCTTGAGACATTTCATTTACCACAGACTCTGGGTTAACATCTTCAGCCTTTATATCTCTAGTTCATCAGGGATCCACTCCTAAAAAGTATCTACTGCTCTGCTTTGAAATTGTCAACAAGCATCAAGCACAATCTGACCCCAAAAATTTTCAATGGCATCGAAATCAGGGTGGCTGGCAGGTCTTTCCATCGTCTCCGTTCTACAGACATGGATTGTGGATGTAGCCTGTGATGAATATTGCTCTGCTGGGGAAAGCTTGACATCTTGGAGGAACAACTTTGGTTCTTTTCTCTGGAGATATGACATTTCTGAGAGCTGCAGAATCAGTGTGCATTGAGATTGCATTCAGTGATGACAACTATTGCTTCAATAAGAGGGATCTCCACACTGCCTCCACCAAAGACTGCACTGGCAGCTAGGATTTAGGACTTGGAAAGATTGTTATTTGCAAAACTCGCCGCACAATGGCAGCCCACTGCTCCCCGAGGGGATGGGTTAAATGCAGAGAGTGAATTTCATTGCTCTGTACTTGTGACAGTGTAATGATAGTCAAAAGCTGTAAAAGAAACTCTACCCTGCTTAAGCCACAAATGAATTGTCCTAACAAGTATGGCACATTTTAAAGAATATGTGCCATACCTATATATGTATCTTTTGTAAAAAATATTTTTAAAAGAAGTAGGAAAACAAAAATGTAGCTAATTTTACTCATAAATTTGCTAATTTGAAAAAAACATGTGAGGATTAACATTCATTTTGCAGATTAAATCTGCTTCTTTGTGTTTTTTCTGTTAAACTTCCATAAATAATCTTCAGAAAAAAAATCTATGTAAATAAAATGAATCCATGTTTGTTCCGCTGCCTTCATAGGTTACTTTCTAACTCTATGGTTCAGCAGTAAAGCTGGGTTCAAAGCTTTTCTTATTTCATGGTCTAACACTGTCTCTCGAGCTTCATGAGAGTGTAATTATTTTAGGTTTTAATGTAATGAAATAATTGTAGAATAGATGAAGAGTAAAGACCACCCAGTCACTTGAATTTTGTCCATATCTTGTCTTTGTGTCATCTGCTGGTTGTCAAGATAGTACAGAACATTCAGACTGGAAGCATTTGCATTTTTTTTTTATCTCTGACCTGCTGGAGCTTAATTTGTTGTTCTGATGACTCTCTGAAGATGCTCTTATCTTTTGTGCAAACAGCTTTGTAATGCATGCACTGCAGGAAATCCCACAGAAACCAGGATATGGAAACTGATAAACAGTTCTGCTTCCAGAAGTAAATAATTAGACCTTAAAAACAAAGTGATGCATTGGATTTAACCCTGGAGTTATATTCTGATTACACAAAAAAGAAAATTGGTTGTTGGAGATCTTATTCCGTTTAGTATCAATGTCTAGAGGAACATTTCAAATCATCACCCATAATGTTTTTGTATATTTAATCCTTTCAATGATTGACACCACTATAAAAGTCTTATTCCTCCTCATTGTCTGACTCAGCAATTGATGGATTCTCTGATTGAAGATTAAAAATAGATGTTGTGTTTTTTTATGCTGAGAAAGCACCAAAATGCGGACAACTTTGGATGCACATGGTGCAGATTTCAAGTAGAAATAGAAACATTCCAGATGTTGCACAAGGATAAAAAAGGAATAAGAGTATATGTTGTATTATGTTTAGGCATCTTTAACACAATTGTTCCAGTATATAGCAGGGTAGGACTTGGAGTTAGTAAATCCAAGTGTCAGGACTCCTGTCTTTGTGTTTGTGTTTCTGTGTTTGTCTCCTTCATCCACCAGGAGGCGCCTGGTACTGGTTCGCTTCCTCACACACCTGCTGATGGTTTCCTCGTTAAACGGAGTGTTCTTAAGCTGCTGACTGCCACTACCTCGACCCCAGAGTGTTTGCCAGTTTAGGGTACTCTAGTCAAACTGAGTTTTTGTCAACCTGAGTTTAACTTTGTTTTTGTCTTTGCCTCTCGGCAAGAAGTCATCCTGCAAACTGGATTTCTCGGACCTTCTCTCCCTGGAAGGATCAACTGAACTTCAAACTGAGCTGGGGTTCAAACAGGAGGTTTGGATCCACTTTCCCCAAGAGATCGTTTGAGCTTCTCACTGAGAAAGGGATTATTCTCCACTATGACCCGTTCAAGTACCGCAGGAAATCTGAGTGGTAGTCAATTTCTCCGTTCTCCATCTAACAACCGCATTCTGGGTAAACCCTGTTCCGCCCTCCACAGAATCAGACAAACACTGGAACCACGGCACACAGACAGGAGTCAAGGATTCAACAACTTCTCTGGAAACGTGAGTTGGCAACCAAATCCTTTTCTCCAAGTTCACGAGTCAAACTCCCCACTGAGTCTGAACTAACCGCTGTGTCTTCCCCTCACTTTACAGTTCCGGTTGAGCAGTGTTCAGAGCAACACTTCTCCCTCTGTTTAACCTCTTCAATAAAACCCGTTAAACCTTTTCCCTGGTCTCTCTGTTCGGTTTTCTGCATTTGGGTCTGAACTTCATGATCCATGCATACATTACATTATATAACTATTTCAGTCACTTCCCTCTGGCAGGAGGCTGCGGTCCATCAGAACCAAAACCTGGCAGCACAAGAACAGTTTCTTCTCATCCACTACCAGCCTTATCAACCAGGCCTGCAGACGTGATGCTGACACTGCCTCTCTCCCTCCCCTGTTCAGGACCTAGAAGCTATACCAACATAGCATCTTCAGGCTTCCTACATTACATTAATACACAACATCCTATGTATATGTTACATAGTTATCTACCATGTATTGTATATATTGTGCGTTTATACCGTATACATCTATAGATCCCGTATTCTGTATGTATATCGATTTTGTCTGCACCACCAACACCAAGTCAGATTCCTTTTAAGTTGGAAATAAATTTGATTCTGAATTTATTTGGAAAAAATTGAATAGATGTTTGTATTTACTTGTGCTTTGGCAATATGTTTAAAACTGCCATTCCAATAAAGCTTATTGGACTTTTTTTGTGTGTGCAGATACAAGTAACAAGAATAACCTGCAAAAAGAGTGAAAATCAGCAAGCTTATTTACTGAGGGAAAAGTGGAGAATGCCATCAGATCCAGATGAACTATCTTGGGAACAAGTGAGGAACAGAGAAAACATGCAGACTGAACAAAAAATTAGCAAATTTCTGTCATTAAGGAACAATGAACTGAGTGTGACAAGATATTTTATATGCTAATAAAGAATTAGGAAGTGATCGAAACTCAAACAAAAATAAAAACCAAAACCCAGAGACCAATGAATCATAATGATCTAGTTATTTTTGCTGTCAATGTACTATTATCTGCTGGGTTGAGGGAAACATTCACTCCCACCTACTGTTGGCTTTAGACTGACATCTTATACAGCCTTCTGTCATGTGGTAGCACATATCTATATCTCTCAAACAAGCTGTAGCTTCCAGCTGTAGTGGAAAAAAAGACATAGAAAAGTATTAATAGCATTCTATTATTAATTTTATGGTTTTGCCTGTGATACTGTGGGACTCAGTGGTGACATTTAGAGCTTAATGAGGAATGATCTCATCTCCTTTCACTCCCATCTCTTTGGAGGATCCAGTCCCTTTTAGCGTGTTAATCATATCCGTAAATGTCTCAGTTTTGATAGATTCAGTTTCCTGCAACGGTCAGTTTTTTCTAATGCATGCCTTGATGTCTATCTGAAAAACTTTTATGCGTCTAGAACACCTAGTCTGGTGCTTCTTTTGCCTACAGTATATGGGAAAATATTTTCAGTTTGACTATTTCACTCAGAGCTCTACTGGAATTTATAATTATGAATCCATTGCTTTTGGTTCGTTGGAATAGATATGACATTACAAAGCATACAGTCTATCTAAGGAACCACTTGGTTGGATGATAAAACATACTTATCAGGCACTTATATTGAGCAGGAAGGTTTCAAGGCACACTGTCAAAGGTCTACAAAAATCAGTTTCTTAGGGTCACTGACTCCTCTGAACACCAGTAAATCCTTCTTACAAATGCTCCGAATTAAGAAAATGAAGGTTTTAAAGTGGTCTAATCAAAGCCTGGACTGTAGTCAAAGTCTATTCAAAGTCCTTACTTAAATGCAATCCAGATGCATCATTCTGAAGCTGAATTTGATTGATTGACTTTATTGATTTCACAGTGGCGAAATGTACTTGTTACATTGGCTCCATAGTCAAGAAGAAGGTGCTGAAGGAGGAAAAGGTGCATGGGTATATATGTATGCAATATATACTGTGTCGTCTAGTTGTAAAAAAAAAAAAAAGAAGGGGGATGGTGGAATTTTCCTTTTTTGGAAGCATACATGGCCTAATTAAGGCAGTCAATTAATCTAAAGCAATATGCATGGTATGGTGTTATATGTCAGGTACGTCGGTTATTGACTTTGACCAAGGCACCTTACAGTATAACTGCATATATATTGTATATGTATATGTATTGCATGTATGTTGTTATACAAGGTTATTGCATGGTATTATTACAGGGTATTTTGTAGTTATTACTACTTACTTACAGCAATGAGAATAAATATCCCTTATAAAAAATAAACTACCAGAATACTGTGATGTGTTTTAATAATAGTCTAATTTACTGAGTTCCACTCCTATTTCTGTGACCTGCTTCAGTTACCTTAATTATTTAGCAGCCTACAGGTGGTTTTCAGCCTTAAATAGTAAAGAATTGTGAGAAATGTTTCAAGACAATAAAATGAACCCTATGTGTTGGAGATCAGTTTCATTCTGATCCACCAGCATCTAAAGAATCAGGTGCAGCCATGAGAATCCTGAAGGGGGCGGGGTTTATGACCGGCCACGCCCCTCCACTACAGGGAGCGCTCAGCAGCAGAGAGAGAGAGAAACTAAGGAGCGCACAGTCAGTCAGTCAGTCCACAGCTAGAAAAACATGATCCAGAGAAGATCCTGCGCTTCTCTAACGAACACAGCCTGTGATCAGAGCCGAACCCAGTGATCCTCTCTGGCTCCCTGCTGAACTACTCCTCTCTCTCTCTCTCTGCCTCACACCTTCTCTGCCTCACTCTGTCTCTCTGCGCTGGATCTCCACAGCCAGAGAATCATGTGCGTTGACAGCGATGGATGCGAGATCGAAGGCTGCAGCAGTTCGGATGAGGTGCGCACTCTATCGGGCAGGATGAGCCCCGGGATGAAAAGCAGTCCGGACCTTCACTCCTGCAAACCGGGCCAGAAATTCCGCTCCGCGCTGCGCAGATGCCGCTCACCGGCTGCGGCTGCGGGAATCCTCACCTTTGGGAATGTCCTCAATTACATGGACAGATACACGGTGGCTGGTAAGAGATTACTTTCATAAAATAGAACCTTTCTAATATGACATACAGGTTTTTCCTCTTTATTTTTCTGGCTGGAGTGATTGCGCTCTGAGTGACTCCATGCGCAACCAGCTCACCGGGCGGAACAATGAACCACCCTCTGCTTCTGGTGCCTGTCTTGTAGGAGAGGAGAGGTTGATTGAATCAAACACATATCCTGTCTCCTTATCGCTCTCCAAAATGCTCCAATGTAATGATTTTTCTGTGACTCCGGGATGATTGAAAATCGATCAATTAAGGCGATCAGCTCACATCCGCCCACTAACCTGACTGCATCCTTTCACACTATGAGGGGCCACTGCGTGTTTCTACAGGATCCTCTGCTTGTTTTGATGCTTCTATAAATGCTGCCAGTCCTCCTCAGGTTCTTACTTTTCCTGTTGCATTCTTCAGCATGATAGTAAAATCTTCATGTGCTTTTGATGAATTCTGGAACCACATATGATAAGCCAGTATAATATTCAGCTCTTTAAGGAGTTTTTAGTATGAGAAGATTCAGATCAGTGATCCGCGGTGCTGAATGGGTTAAAAAATACTGCTGCAGCATCATCTCCATGGCTCTGGTGTGTTTGAAGTGCAAACATAATGTTTTCTTCTCTTACTTATTAACTGGAACTTGATCTTAAACTGGAAAACATTATCTAGAAATAAGTAAACATTTTTTAATTAAGTGTATTTACCCTTAATTTGAGTAGCTTAATGAGACAGTTTGCAAACAGAGTGAGTATTTTTACTCTTAAAATAAGATAATTAGATAATATGCACTTAAAATAAAACAATGCAGTTGCTTTTTCTTATTTTAAGTGTAAATTGTCTTGTTTCATTGGCAAAATGTCTCTTTTACCTCCTCAATCCAAGAACAAATGCATTTATTTTAAGAAAAAAAAGACTTATCTAGATTCTGATTTTTTCCAGTCTACATAAATCGAGGGTGAAAGAAATCGATTTGCCATGTGTCACATTCATGCAACACCTTAAACCTTTTTTTAACCTTTCTGTCACCCAAGAGCCACAAACTTCATTGTATTTGTTTTGTATTTGCCGTGCTATGCCAACAAATATGTCTAGAAGCTACAGTTTTTGGTTGGTTTGTCTGGATAAAATACTTTAGTTCAAGCTTTGTTTGAACATTTGTGAACGGCAGGTTTCACGTCCTGCCATACTTTCACAGTTAAATCCAAGTCTGAACTTTTACTAGACTCTTTGTGCAACATGTTATGGACTAAACCATTCATAACATTAGGGGAAAAAGAGATCCCACAGGATGATGCTGCCACTCTATGCTTAAACCTGGATGACATGCAGTGTTATTTTTCTAGCTTCTTCTTTTCCTTTGGGTGCCAAAAATAAACATTTTGGGCTTGACTGATCCGAAAATGTTCTTCTTCTTATGGTTTTGCTTAAGTAAACTGCACAACTGATCTAAACATAATTCAAATTTTATTAGAATAAAGGTATTTGCTCTTAAATTGAGCAAGTAAATACGATGATCTGCGAATGGAATGAGTGCTTTCCCTGAAAATAAGACAATTAGATGTGATGCACCAGAAATAACATCATGGGAGGTGTTTTTTATTATTATAAATGTAAAATAATCATTCCAATGACAAATTTTGGGAAAAATAAACTTATTTTAATAAAAATATTGCTTAGATTACATTAATTGTAGTTTAACCCTTTATATACTTGTTCATTAGAATAATTTCAGGCTTAAAAGATGTGTCAGAGTAAAGGCAAGGCAATTAAGCAAAGACAAGTTTATTTATAGCACATAAGTAGACAAAGATAAATGCATCACAGTGGCATCAATGCAACACAAATAATTAAACTGAATACAAATTAATAATCAATATATAAAATAGGATAGTTTCTATACTTTCATTTTAAAATAAATAGCTTTTATTACTATCAGAGTGTTATTTACACGTTACTGCCTACTCAACATACTTCTTTAATAAACTGTAATTGGAAGTTTTTCTCATTGATAAAAGAAGAAAAGTGTCAGCCCAACATAGTTTAAAAGGCTGCATGCCATCAGCCAATCGTCCCGAAGGCTTTAGGTCCAGTCTGTCAACTGTAGACGGCCTGAGCTCAGCCTTGGGCGCCTGAACGGTCATTATAGCAGGATGGTTTCAGCTGCACGGCCTGAGAGGCCACGCCAAGAATGCGTGCGTGCAAATACAGTGGCCTATCTAATCTTAGCATCTCTGAGCACCACTCAGTACCAGGACGACAGTTTGAGGGAAAAGGCAAACAAAACCCTCCACAGCGAAGGATGAGTCAGTCGCCGCTCTAGAGGAGCAATTTGTCCGCCTGTTTCCCTACACCGCCTCAGCCTTTGATCAGAGGAAAGCCCTCTTTAAGCTCAGAAGCAACAGTCGTTTTCATCACGGGATGAAAATCCAATGAGAAGCGGAGGGAAAATATCCCAGGAGTTTGTGAGATGAGAGTGTGAAGATGGATGAGGGAAGAGCTGGAACGGGGAGGGTGAACGGAGCACGGTGGGGTCAGAAGGAGCTGGGTGTGGAAAGGGGGGTGATGGATGAAGCAACTTGGCCTTGGACTTATATAGTGTTTGCATTGGAGAGGAGAAAGGTAGGAGGTTGTCCTTTTGTCTTGATGGTGCCACCTGAAGGCTGTTGGACCGTTCTGCATTATGCATGGGCAGCATGTGCATCAGGCCAACACACAGGAAGCTGTGTGTATATCACAGAAACAACATCATCTGCAGGATCACCATCTCTGCCAGTGTTTCTCTCCTGCAGTGAGAGCTGCGTTGCAGCAGTAATTAGCCAGTAGGAGCAGTGCATTTGCTGGTAACAAGCTCCCAACATGCATGTCTGGCTTCGCTTCCTTTTGTTTCTCCCCTCTCTGCCTCCTATTTCTCCTGCTTTTTGGTAGCAGGTACCAAAAGCACCCCCTAAACTCAGAGATCTTAATGTCAATTAAGCAGGGATGAGCGCACATGCACAAACACAAAGCATGCACACACACATACACACCCAGACAGACACACACACACCAGCACACACAAGACATAAGCATTAGCAAAGACTCTCCAGTGAATTTCAAGAGTGGCTGAATGCATGATGGGATGTGTGAGGGGAGGGGCCGGCTGCTGCAGTGGAAGGCAAGTGGACGCTGAATGTTGGCAGAGTTAGAGCCCCCCCCCCGACCAACACTAGCGTCAAAGGGTCTTTGTACCGACAGTCTTTACTGTAGTGTGTGGGGATCACTGAGGCATTGACAGAGACACTCGGTGACTATTCTGGAGAGCTCGGCTATTCTGATCCGTAACAATGATGGGAAAACTGTACAGCAGCAGCAGCAGCATTATGACTCGGATCTCCAGACCTTTCTGTCAGCACAATTAAACTCAATTTATAACTATATCAGCTGTACAGCTGTTTCTTACTTGGTCTGGATGAATTCTAACCTCTAAAAAATAGCTTGGATTGCAGGACGCCTCTGGTTATGTCTGGTTGGGACCTAAACAGTTTTTCTAGGGGTGGTCAGATGAGAACAATAGTTTGGGTTCCATCTACTGTGTATCAATGGAGTAATATGCAAACACAAGATCTGTATTTTGTAAATAAATGACTGAACTAGAGTTTTTAAGCATTGGTACATTCTTTTTTCCAGCGTTTTATTGTTATTCCACTGTCACAAGTAGAGTGCAACGAAATTAACTCTGCATTTAACCCATCCCTTGGGAGGAGCAGTGTGGGGTTATAAAACAGGCATTAGCATGAAGGGTCTTGCTTAAGGACCCACACTGGCAGCTCATTCCCCCTCGCTGGGATACGAACCCAGGCTTCCTGTTTGCAGGATGGGTGACTTATCACTTGAGCTAGCTATATATTAGCTATATGCACTATATGCATCCTATATGTACACCCATGCTGTCTAGATTAAAGGTAGGGGGCAATCATGTTTGGCTTCGAGTTCTGGGGAGATCATTTTATTTAATTGTTGTCCAACAGGCCAGTCTTTGTAACGTGCTCACTAAATAGCAATACCCACCTTTAGAGATTGCATATCTAATTAAGCCATTCATTGCTGGTCCACTGTTCTCAATTTAATTCAAAAATACTTTATTAATCCCAAAGGGAAATAAAATATTTCAGTAACTCACAGGATATTTTTTTTATCCAGGTGTTAATGCAGTAGGCAGGAAGGATCTTCTGTAGAGGTCTGTCTTGACCAGATTGGGAGAAGCCTCTGACTCAAGACACTCTAGGTTTTTTTTCACAATCATCTGAAGAGGATGCTTACTGTTGTACACAAGGTTTCGTTGTTTCTTATGAGTTTATGACAAGAAGAGGAAGGCCTTAGAAGAAAGAAACCTGACCAGAGTGTATTTAGGAGATTCTTTTATATAATGGTAATAAAGCAGGTAGGATGGTGTTAACTATGCCTGGTTGATCACAAAGTAATTTGCTAATTTCTCACCTACCTTCTCGGAAAAACAAAAACAAATGTCCACTATACATTTAATCAGTTGTGGTTCTGTATAATATTAATATATAGATACATTAATTACAGAGAAACTTTGTTTCCCTCATTAAACACAAAAACTAGTCTGCAAAATTCTGCGTTTGCCATCATAAATGTCAAAATATTTATGTGAATTATTAATGACTGTATTTCATTGTTAGTTTCAGGTTAATATAGAATAAATAGTCATTCAAATTAGTTAAGATGAGAGCATCTCTGCTGCTACCGTCTGGTTTGGAGGGGAACTGCTTTTTCATAGGTGGCGATTGCAGCCGTGGGAGCAACAACGGTGGTCAATGATTGGCTAATGGTGGCCATGGCCACCCAGTGTCCCTCTTTTAGCTCCGCCCCTGCCAAGATTTTTCCTCGTTGGTTTAATCTAATTCCTTCATCAAGATAAAGTCTGAGTCGTATGAAATTCCTTCGCTTGAAGGGGAATAATCAAGAATTTTCTTCAATTTTCCAGGGACGTTGTCCAAAAAACTAATTGTCCTGTTGATCCGTTTTAATTAAGCTTCCTTTTAAACTTAAGGACTGCTACATCAATCACTATTTCTGCCCCGAACCCCCCAAAAAAACCCCACCCCTCAGGTTAAAGTTCTGACGACCATCATCTGCCTGACCTTGGAATCACCGGACTCTAATTCTTTCACAAAAAGATAAAGCTGAACTCGCTCATCTACCATAATATTTACTGAGCTAGGCGTATTTGGCTCTTGCACCTCTTGTGATGTCATCCACTGAAATACAAATAGAGCTGATTTATTAGGGATAAAAATACAAAACAAGTTTAATGTTTGTTTTAATCAAGCAGTCAAAATCTGTGCTTCCTTACCCAGCTGTGTTTTTATTGTCGGCACACATTTGTTAAGAAAAAACCAAAAAAAAACATAAGCGGGTTGTGTTGTTAAGCCCTTATGACAGAGATGATGCAACATAGTCAGACACACGCTGAAGCTACCCAGTGATTGAAGTACGTCACTCACCGTGGATAATGGTTTCAAAGCCACAGCACAGCATAGAAGTCACAATGCCTTTTTTCACTTCTGCGGGTTGTTTTGATCTGTTTCTGGATAGATTTACTGCCAATATGCTGTGTTAGATGTTGTGGCATGCTTTATATGGGGGGTGGGGGGGCTTCAAAACACTGTAATTATATGAGAGTTAAGCTGGTGCTTACCGAGGCTGGGAGATCTCAGCATGGAGCCAGGAGAAAAAACAAAAACCGCCGCTGCTGTTTATCATCAATTCTGATAAATTACAGATTTGCATAATCAGTTTTATTGTTTAATGCCAGCAAACGATGCCCACATTTTTTTAATATTCCACCATTTCAGCAGCTTATCCTGCCTCTTTTCTAACATGGCTGTTTTTTTATATCTTTTCTTTGACGCTGTGTGCGGAACTGTGGTCATCAACAGGCAGGCTTCAGTTTTCTTAATTTTTCCACTCTTGTGGAGTCCCTCTGTGTTGCAGAGTTGGCATTTACACAGCGATCTGGTTTTGCTCAGACACACTTACTGTAGTGGGCCGAGTCCAAGTGTGGACAGCTGCAAAAGAAACCACTGTTGAGTTAGAGGGGAGCAAGCAAGACTGAAGGAAAGTGCTGAGCTGCAAACTCTGAGAGGTCTGAGACGGGTCGAGGAGATCGGTGCTTCAGGAAGAGTCCGAAGTTTGTGATGCACAAGAGGCAGAAAGTGTCTGGGACATCCGAGGGCAGCCGCTCCCTTCTTGCCCCGTTTTCAAAATGCAAATGTGGAGAAAGAGCACAGATAGATATGTGGCGGAGAAAGACTGCAGCAGGTGTAGGGGGCGAGTCAGGGGGAGGAAAAGTTTGCAATATTCTGAGAGAGGCCCCAAAAGAAGAAGAAATGATACGATTGAAGAATTGCAATATCAATGTCTTTCATGGGGCGGGTTATTGCAGCTGGATGAGTTATGATGGTCCGAAGTCATTTGAACCCATAGCCTCTTATATTCCTGTCGTTTAAAAGCTCTGAGATTTAGGGGAACCACTGTGTTTAATTGAACTGGCGGTTACTTTGAAACCTTAAATCCTGGTGTTGGTCCCTAGCAGACGGTCCAAGCTCCTCGACAGATTATTATAAGGCAGGGATTAGCTGTTTACTTCCAGAGAATATGAGGATACGCCAGGCAGACATGCTGCACTTAAACTTATTTGCTTCTTAAGTAAATAAGCCCCGATGCGCATTTCATCTTGCCTCCTCCCTCGTGGGCAGGCAGAGAGGCAATTTGTGGGGTACGGTCTGCTGCCTAATCTGTGCTGGGAAGAAATATTAGGGAGCAGTAAATTACCACTTATTTTTTAAGTGTAAAGAGAAATGTTCATGTCAGGAATACCTGCAAAGCACTATTAGATAAGTGCATGTCAACCTTTGGTGTCTGGAGACATAAATGAGCCTGTGGTTTTAATCATCTTAAGACAAGCTCCTTTGTTAGAGTGTTAGAGGATGCAGTTATCTATCTATCCATCCAGTCTGACCAGCCAGTCACATTAATTCCCATGACATTCGTCCAGTTTAGTTTGTACCCTCTCATTCTGGCCTGAGGCCATTCACACCCTCTTAGCTTCGCTTCCACCTGGACCATCCTGTTTTTAGCTCCCTCCATCTCCCTGTCAACTCTTTTTGGCTATGTCTCTGTGGAAGAAAAGCGTACCCATAGCATGCTGCTGCCACCACCGTGTTTCACAAGGCTTGTGCTTATTACCATTTGTTTCACATGTCTGCTGCCTCCCCTACAGGGTTTGGTACTATAACCAAGTATTAGGTCCAGAGCGAGAGATAATATTATGAGAATAATGTTGTAATATGAAGTTTGTTATAAAAGACTAGCAACATTACCAGATTGAAGTCCTAACTTTATGGGAATTAAGTTTTTATAGTACTAGAATAAAGTCAGATTATTCAAAGATTATAGTTGTAACATTAATAAAATAAAGTTATAAGAATAACATTTTAACATTAACAAAATGAAATTGTAACATTAAGAGAATAAAATCATAACTGTAAGAGGTTTAAGTTTTTACATTTTCAGTGTAAAGTCGCATTAATTTGATGTAAAAAATTAAATATCATCAGAATAAAATTGTAACATTACAAAAATGAAGTCGTAACATAATGAGATTAATGTTTAACATCACAAGAATAAAGTTGTAACATCAGAATAAAGTCATAACAAAACAAGAATGAAATTATGGTTTTAAACATCACATTGAAGTTGCAACAGTTTTAGAATCAAATTGTAACATCACCAGAATAAAGTCCTAATGTAAAATTTAAATATAATCAGAGTAAAGTTAAACACCACATGGATAAAAAGTAATACTACAAAATCAAAGTTGTAACATTATAGGATTCAAGTTTTAATATTACCAGAATAAAGTCATAATATTACAAGATAAAGTCTGTAACATTATTATAACAAAGTCGGAAAATTAAGACATTAAAATCATAACATTAAGAGGTTTACATTTTTACATCATTAGAGTAAAGTTGCATCAAATCCAGGATAAAAGTGTAACTTCACCAGAATAAAGTTGAAACATCAGAATACAATTGTAACATAAAAAAATAAAGTCATAATATATAGAGATTAAAGTTGTAACATTACGAGAATAAAATCGTAACGTCATTGTAATGAATCGTAATGTCATGACATTACTAGAACAAAACAGTAACAAGATTAACACAATTAAAGTCATAACATTAGAAAAGTTGTAAGAGTACCAAAATGAAATTCTAACATTAGAGAATAAAATCCATACCAGATAAAGTTGTAATATACCAAGAATAATGAGAAACTTTAACTAGCCTACTTTTAAGAAAACATTTACAAGAGGCTGCAGTCGTCTCCCTGAGTTAAAATCTCCTGTTGTTACCAAATAACTTTAATCTATTATTCCCATAATAACCCATCTTTACAGTATTGCAACTTTATCCTCGCAATAAAAAGATCTTAGTGCCGCCCCCTCATACTCTAACGTTCGGTACAATCTTTTTAGTTCGGCCTAGCTGGCTGGATGTGCTCTCTTCATCCTTTGACATGGGAGCTGGCTTGGACCTCGTCTGCCTGGCTGTGTGTTTCCTGGACAGGGCTGTCCGTGGAGCTAGTTTACAGTTGCCTTTTGTATCTATGCTTCTTTTTTTATCTCTGCTTCTGTCTCCTTGAACCCCAGTCAGCCTCAGCAGATGGCCGCTCACACTGAGCCTGGTTCTGCTGGAGGTTTCTTCCTGTTAAAAGGGAGTTTTTCCTTTCCACTGTCGCTACAAGCATGCTTAGTGTGAGGGGATTGGCTTTGAGTCAATTAGTTGATGCAATTAACTGGTTTTCCTTAGATAGAAAACTTTGAATAAATTTGACTGGATGATCTGGTTGAATTGTCTGTGTAAAGTGCCTTAGATGACGTGTGTTGTTAATTGACGTTATATAAATAAACTGAATTGAATTGAAAATTGAGATGCCAGATTGCAGGAGTGGACATCCTATAGATATTTCCACCTGAGCTGGGGTTCTGTGCTGCTCCTCCAGAACCACCATGGGTTCTCTTTGTTGTTCCTCGGGTTAAAGCTCTCTTTAACTGTTTTAGTGGATGGTCATCTAGCTAAAACTTGGTCTGTTTCATAAAATATCAATCAAATTAACACAGGTTCATTGTAGGAATATGCTTTTCCTGACTGATGTCTCAGACCTAACCGACCCCCAATAAGACACGTTCTCTACTTTCAGTTCCCCCGAGACTATAGAGGAAGACAAAATAAAAGCGTAGGTGTTTTTGTCGGGGAGTTTGGGAATCAGAACCTGCTCTGATGCAGATGTAAAGAGCTGTGCTACTGTGCGACGACACAAATCAGAAAGTGTGTTTGTTTTTTTTCCTGTCTGCTGTTAGAGACATGACACATCAGATCAGTAACATGAAGCTCTGAATGTGGCAGAGGGTTAGAGGCGTGCTTTCTGGCTACCCGACTGTGTTAGAGGTTGTACGGGCTCTGCTGGAGCTGCTTTGGGTTTAGATCCCGCTAGTTTCACCCTTCACTCCTTTTCCCAATTTCACCCTCTGTTGTTTTATAGGCTTCACATTAAAAGGCCCCTTAAACAACAGCTGAGTTATTAAAAAAGATGGGGGGCCGCTAGTAACTTTCTTTACAAGGTTTCCTTGCCTTTTTTCCCCATTTGCTGGTTAAAAGAAGCTCCTCGTCTCTTTTTAAAAAGGTTTGATCTTTTTTGTTTTTATCTTACTTTAGCATCATTATTTCACCTCTGCTTTAGAAACATTGCTACCATCCAACATGTGTTATAACAGAGTCTTTAAAATCTACACGACTTCCTACCAAGCAGACTTTTCCAGACTGGTTTCCCACAGATATCCCACTAATCCATTTATGTCCGTAACCTAGCGTGCTGCCGCTGTGCGAAAACAGTCTGTGTGTTCTTTAGGCTCCGATTTAGCAGACGTCTGTAATAGTAACCGATGGAATTAGCAAGAACTTCTTCCAGGGGCCAGTGGAGGCCCCTTTCATGTGGCTGCTCCACATTTTGCCATCAAGCAGAGGCGCTTCCATCGCCGCAGCGTTTCACCCGGTGACCCTTAAAGGAACGGTTTCCTGACAGTCACTTCAGGATCTGACTATAAACTCCTTGCTGCTATCAAGGCCTCGCCACATGTTACATTGTGTTAAAGGATATTTTTACCCAGCGATTCTTGTGCAACACACAGGAGACTGACTGAGATTAAATGGGGCAAAACGCCCTTTTTAGCACAGAAAAGATGCCACTGTTCCTCTTTGGTTTTTTGCAAAAAGAGATGTTGACGGAGCTATATTAGCTTGTGCTAACACACCACATGTCAACAGCATGGATTTATGTGAAGACTACAGTGTGGTTGGCTTTGCACATGCAGATTAGTCTCTATAGGTGTTTTCTTTTCTTACTTTTTTGGTATTAATACCAGATCAGGTTCAATTTTCTTCTGTGTTTGCACATTTTTCCAGAGTTGCATTGCTTTATCAAACGATGTGTGATAAAAACTAACGTTAATCTCTATAAAAACTGTTCTCTGCAGTCGGATCAACCAAACTACCGTAAATGATGGGTCTTAATGCCAGGCATATGAAGCATGAGGTCTGAAATATATCATAAGCATGAATTCTTCCTTCTTCTTTGCACACTCTTGCTTTTTATGCTCTTGTAGATTCTCTCCTACTCGTATGTGGACCTGTTTCTTCTCCCTCATGCCGACTTTTGTCACTTTGAGGAAGGAACCAACCTAAGGAAGTAAGCTGCCTATGATTGGCTACTTTTCAGGAAATCCCGTCTATTGAGATAGTACTGTTTTCTTCCTAGCTGTGGTTAGTAATGTTAGCAGAGCATCCTTAGTCTAATTCACTACCACCTGTACCACCAAATCATTGTGCAACAAAACATGCATCCAGGTTGCCATACATAATATAATAATGGTACTTATTTCCATCAACAAAGAATGCTAAACTAAATAGTATAAAAATGATTAGTAATTTTTCTGAGCAGCTCCGTCTGACGTCTTCATTGGACACGCTCAGCTTTACTAACCTTTCCATGTTATCATTTACTAAGCTTTCTATAATTAGGGAAAAAATCAATTAACCTTTTCTATTTTCATATAGTACAATAAATGGCAACCTATTGGAAATGTAAATGTACGTTTTTATGTTTTTAATTGACCTGATTCTATTAGTAGTAAAGGTACTTTAGGGCAGCATTCTGACTTTATGCAAGCGTGAATTTTTTTTTCCACCCAAAAATATGCGTTTTACAATATTATGCGTATTTATCCAGATTCTGATCCTTTGTCTGACTTTTGACAAGCTGGAAGCGAAGGTCTTTAACAAACATGCAGTTGTTTATCAAATACAATTAAAAATAAATAAAAATACAGGAAATGCAAGCATTAAATGAACGTATTTAGTACAATATTTTCCCTTCTGATCACTGTTTAAAACCAAGCAAAGGGGACAATGGTTGATATGGATCACTAGCTGCTGACTGAGATATCAAACAGAAGATCTTAAGTACAAAATATGATACAAAAGAAAGTAAAAGCATCTTTTTTTCCATGTCGATTATGGTACAGTAGGTTGTTAACAAATATCCAACATTAGGGTCTGTGTGGCCAAACTATCCCCTATTTATTTCTTCTTTAGGATATTTACATTTTTTACTTTCTTTTTTTAATGGATACTCTTGTTAACAATTACTAAAGATGTTGGAGATCACCCTGTTTATCAGTGTAGTCCTGTTTCTCTGGCTGTGACTGGCTGGATGTGCTCTCTTCATCCTCTGACATGGGAGCTGGCTCAGAGCTCGTCTGCCTGGCTGTGTGTTTCCGCCTTTTACAGTTGCTTTCTGTATCTCTACTTCTGTCTCCTTGAACCCCAGTCGGCCTCGGCAGATGGCCGCTCACACTGAGCCTGGTTCTGCTGGAGGTTTCTTCCTGTTAAAAGAGAGTTTTTCCTCTCCACTGTCGCTACAAGCATGCTTAGTGTGAGGGATTGCATTCGAGTCAATGAGTCGATGCAATCAACTGGTTTTCCTTAGATAGAAAACTTTGAATCAATTTGACTGGATGATCTTGTGAACTCTAAAGTACCTTGAGATGACATGTGTTGTGAATTGGCGCTATAGAAATAAACTGAATTGAATTGAATTAAAGTCTCCCACTGATCTTTCACTTGTGAGGAAAGTGCCATTCTGATAATCACTGACCATTTGTAATCACTGCCGTGCGTTTCCTTTACTTTAAGGGTTTGCTTTAGGATTGCATAGTCCCAGATGAACTCAGTGTACACAGAGATCAATCCATAAGCCCACTTTGTGTCGGTTTTGTAAAACATGGTGGAGTGACATAGCGAAACGAGGCTGTAGGGGGGGGGGGGGTTCGGGGGGATACGTCCAGATACCCCCTGCCCCTCCCTTCCTGGGTCATTATCAGCAAAGATTAGAGTGTTTACCTGGAGAAAATGTCGAAATTGCTCTCTCCTGCAGAGGGGAGGATGGCAGGAAGGAAACATGGGAGATTTGTTGGGCAGTTTGTTGACTCTGACTTGCTCTCATAAATTAGCGGCTCATCCCTTTCCCAAAAAAAACAAAAAAAAGAAAGAAATTGTGATAAGAAAACGTTCTTTCGCCCTGCATTCCATCTTTAATCAGCACCACATAGAATTTCTCTGTGCTGATAAAATAAATACATTACATATTTTTTAGTGTAAGAAATGATAAACAACATTGTCGCAGCTTTATTTCCAGGCTGCACACTTTCCTTTCCTCCCCTCCAGCGTTTGATATCTGTGTGTATTTCAGCACAGTGAGAGGACTTCTCAGCCTTGTGAAGGTCGGACTCAGCGGTTCCCCCTGAGCCCAGGGGTCCTCCTCAGACTGCTGATACACGCAATGAAAGAATGGAAACGGGAGGGCTGTGTGGTCTGTTTTCTTTTTGTATCCATGGGAACCCACATAGCCAATATTGATCAACAGAACATCAGGTCAAAATCCGCCCCGTCCCGAGGCGAGCTGAAAATGGATTTGCTGTTTTTTTTCTTCTCATAGAGGATTTTTTCACTGAAGTCGACCTTCCTTGCAGTTAAAATCACACCCAGACCTAAACACAGCTTGGAGTAATATTAGCCATCAGCTCCTGGAAGCTTCCAAGCTGCTGCTGGAACAATATTTTGAAGCCAGCAGCTCCTATATATTTAGAGGAAGCAAAATTTAATCTTTTCCTCAATTAGAGCTAAAGCTGAAGCTCAGCTGTAAATCCTTCAATATATCAATCCGTCAAAACATAAGTAATCTGTTTCTGTGCCTCATACCGTTTTTCATCATCAGATACTGATTTGACGGGATGTGTGGGTATCTGTCAAGCTGTCAGCGTCAGATGAGAGCAAAGGGTTTTTATCACATGGTTTAGTGCATGTACTGGTTGGGAGAAGCGGGTCTGAATGAGGCCGCTGACCTCTGTCTGTCTCAGATCTTTCTGTTAATGTCCCGGGTCAAAGGTGGGCTCGCCCCCAAATGCACTCAAAGCATCCGCTCTGTTTTTCCGTCATCTTATGAGAACATGTCATTTAATTTGGATCCAAGGACGTTTGAGTTTTTCCAGTAAGAAAAGAAAAAAAGAAAGATATTTAACGTGATATATGGGATTGTCCCACCGCACACATCAAAGAATGCTCTGATTCTCCGGTGGCATAAATGTTTCAGTCTAAAAACATGGAAAGGCCTACATGTCATCACGTCTTCATTTTCTTCAAAAAGATAATAAATCTTAAATATGGGATGCAGTTTTTAGTTCCCGCTGCCGCCTTGGTGCATCTTTGCTGCATGTCTTTACTTCTTTATCCCATTGACTGACATCTGCTCACTGAGTGTTTATTAACCCGAGGCTGTCCTTCCTATCTGATCTACATACAGGAAGTTACAGGAAGAGACACAAAAAGAAAGAAAAAAAAAAACTGTAACCTTTAGGTGTTTTCCCACGCCTGAAAGAATGTCAGTTCACCTGGTTTACCCGCCCTGTAGCACAGAAATGTCGGCTTGAGGACAGACGGCATTCCTACCAATAATCAAAGAAGTCTTTGCAACCGATGATAGAGCGAGACTTTAAAAGTAAAATCAGAGATTTGACCTGCAGCTGCAGATTTGAGCTGATTCTGATTTTTCTTTGAGAGCGATTCCCGTCTCTAACCTCCCTGCTCTAGTGATTTATATCAGAAGTGGAAGGATCCTCGTTAGACCTGTGAAACATCGTCCATGGTGTTTACATCATGTTAACAGTTACCCTTACAACAACACTTGGCATTTCCAAAGAGGCTGCCAACATTTTTAAAGGCACCATCATCCAGCGCTGACAGAGGTTAAAAGCTCAAAAGGATAAAGCTGAGCAGTTGTTATGCTAATATGTTTAGCCTTCCTGTTTTCTGCTGAGGTCAGCTCTGATTCCATTCACCTTTAGTCCATGTTTGGCAGAAAGGCCTCAGGTTAAGTATGAATGGACTTTCTGTGACTTTTAACACCTTGATGTACCAGCATTGGTCGGAATAATAAAATCCAATGAAAAAGAATCGCTTCAATTGGTATCAAGTAATTGATTCAAGTTGATTTTAAACTTGATTTATTAAGTTTATAAGTTGACAACTTAAACTTAATTCAATTGCTTGTAACCAATCGAAGCAATTCATTTAAGTTGGAGCAGCATTTTCTTTTTAGAGTGTAGGCCAGTTAAAAAACAGAAAAGTAGAAAGAATAATGCAAAAGGATGAGAAGTTTCTGTTTATTTCAGCGATATGGAAACTGCTGATGCTTTCCTGAGTTGAACAGTGGTCATTTTAATTCACTGTGCGAATTTATGGAGTGCTTTTTTCTTACATTAGCAAACAAAGGGCACATGTTTCAAATGCAAATTTAAAAGAAGACATTTTATTAATTAAAATGTATTTTACAGATTTTACATCTTGAAGGCTAATATTTTTAATTTAGTTTTTTCGTATTAAATCATTTAAAATTTAATTTTTCTAAATAAATTTGTTTTTTTCAAAAAAATTTTAAAATTTTTAACAGTTTTTTATTATCTTTTTTTTCAAAGATAAAATTTTTAGCAGACTTTTTCATTTTTAAGTAATATTTTTTATTTATTAAGAACAAATCTAATGATATAGTTTAAACGTCTGTTTTTTTTTAAATCCCTCTTTTTCAGGTCCACTTTTATGAATTGTAGTCTTTTCAAATTGGGTTTTAAAGATTACATTCTCTATATGTCAATACAAACACTCTCTGTTGGCCAATTAAAATGTTGTTTTGCCGTGCAGACCAATAGAAACGTATCTCTGCTCCTCACTCCAGTGAACTTGAAAACACAATTTGAATTCATAAACTTAATCTGAAAGCAGAAATTAAAAAACACATATTCAAAATATAACTTCTGTAAAATGTTTTTTGAAAAAAATTAAATTTTAAAGGAACAGAAAAAAACAATAATATTGAAAACAGAACATTAAAAAAAATATATATATATATGAAAAAAAAAGATAAAGATTATATTTTGAGTTTACTGTTAGGTCAAGTGTCATGTATTTAGACCAAGCTGAAATTGTCAGATTCACCAGCAATATTACCTGGAAAGTTCTACACTTTAATTGTCATATCATCTGAATAATTTTTTTTTATCGGTTTTGTCACCTTACGTGTGTAAAGATTTAATCCCAAACTGGAGCTTAAAGCCCAGAAATCCTCAAATCTAGTCTAAATTCTCACTGTTGATCCAGGTGATTAAAACAATTACACAACTCTCATTAGTTAAAGTTAATTAGAAGATTTTTTATTTAGACAGAAGAATGAAAACAACTTCACACATTTGGAACCAGCTTTTTCCATTTGTTTAATTCAATTCAGTTTATTTATATAGTGCCAATTCACAACACATGTCATCTCAAGGCACTTTACAGAGACAATTCAACCAGATCATACAGTCAAATTGATTCCTTTGATTTGATTTGTTCTGTTTATTTTACATTTGTGAATCTCAGATGCTGCAACTAGCCTGCAAAATTAACCACTTAACTCAGCTTCAGACACAAAACTGAACTAATTTCTATTTTTTTTTTTAGTTTGGTTGCTTTTAAAGCAATCAAAACAAAACAAACAGGAAATCTCACATTGAAGTTCAACAAGTGAAGAGCAGCTAAAAAGGAAAAGAAACAATACTCTTCACTAAAGAGGACTTTATAAATCTCTTAAAGCCATCTTACACGTCTAAAAGCATAATAAACATTCCAACCAGGTGTAGCAGACAATAGTTTACACATCCTGACAGCAGCCGCTCTGAAACAGGGAACCGGCTGATATTTCAAGAAGTGAATTGATCTGCTTTATTGCACAGAGAAGCAGTATTTGTCCTTATTTCTTAAACCTGCCTCATGTAAATGGATGCCCTTAAATAGGTTTGTTGTCAAAGACGGTCTTTGTGCAAACAGGATGCAGGATGGCTGCTGTAAACCCAGAGAAGAAAGTCATGGAGAAGTAAAAGTCATTAAAAACACTACATAATGACTTTAATCCTCCACACTGTTATGTAAAAAGCAGTGGGATTACTAGCAAATATGCATGTGCTTACTCTGGCTGTGTCCTTAATGTTGGTATGTGCACACCCTGAAAACGGCCTGTCCTCATACAGGTTCAACACACAGACAGCTTTGTTGATCAGGTTTCTAAGTGAAGCATTTCGAGTTCAGAAACATCTGGTAGGTTTTGCAATGCTTCTCCCCCCAAACCTGAATTTGATGTTGTATACTAAATTATTTTTGAAATGAGTCTGTGAAGGCTCAGAGTTCAGTTTATTCTCCTCTGAGCTGAATATAAATCCCATATTCTGGCAAAGCAAACTTGACCGAGTTGTTGCTGCTCTGATGTGTCAATCTCGGGTTAATCTGTCCAGGGCCGGAGAAATCTTCCCTAAATAACTCTCCCTTCAGATCCACGTTTAAGGTTGGGTTCAGCTGCCGTTCAGTCGTCCAGGGAGACGAGTGCAGCTCATGGATATCCCGCAGCAATCAGACAGTCCCATCACATCTCAAATACCTTCGCTTCGCTTCACCGCATCTCTATCCAGAACATCTAATGCATTATCTATCCGAACAGACCTCGGTAGGCCCCTGGATGTTTTATTGATGAGCTATAGGCTAGGTCTGCTCCTTCCATGCTCCACCATGCATCAACAACAGTGCTATTAAATATTTAGCATGGATTGGCAGGGGCTAATGCAATACGGCACCTGAACTGAGTTCAAGCTTTTGATTAGTGATGGAAAATCTGTTTCATGAAAAGTGCAATTAATTGAAGGGGTAAAGGTAAACCTACAAGCCGTTAAAATAGATTTTTACAAAGGCGGGTTGGCTTTGGAGCAGACAGCTGCTTATATAGCCTAATCCTTTCACTGTAAAAACTGATCTCAAAATTCAATTCAGTTCAATTATATTGTACCAATTCACAACACATGTCATCTCAAGGCTCTTTCCAGTTCACCAGATCATCCAGCCACATTGATTCAAAGTTTTCTGTCTAAGGAAAACCAGTTGATTGCATCGACTCATTGACTTGAAGGCAATCCCTCACACTAAGCATGCTTGTAGCGACAGTGGAGAGGAAAAACTCCCTTTAACAGTAAGAAACCTCCAGCAGAACCAGTCTCAGTGTGAGCGGCCATCTGCTGAGGCCGACTGGGGTTCAAGGAGAAACAAGAGAATTTCCAGTCATGATTAAAGAGGATGAAAAATGACTAAAGAAGTGCAATTTAAACAACAAGTCGATAAAAAAGACAGTTAGGAGGAGCGCAGTGTTTGATTCTACACCTAGAAATTAATTAGTATAGCCAAAACAGACTTTAAGTGTTTAATCTTACAAAGGAAATATATATATTTGATGTTGACAGTAATATAAGCTTTAAGTTGTAGATAGTAATTGTCTATTGCAGAGTCACAGCTGATCCTGTATGACTCAGTAGGACATCTTTAGTGAGATTAAGAGGAACTTTGGATATTTATATCAACAGGAAATTAGTATTAATGGGGGAGTGTTGGCTTGGTGGTTAGAGCAGTGCACTTGTAATCTGCGAAGGTTGCAAGTTCCCGGTATTCTCCACACAGCCTCCACTCTGGGTTCCTGAGCAAGGCCCTTAATCCCACACTGCTCCCCGGGTGCCAAACAATGGCAGCCCACTGCTCCCCAAGGGGATGGGTTAAACACAGAGGTAGATTTCTGCAATATGAGATCAATTAAGTTCAATTATTATCATTATTATTGGTAATAATATCTTAGCTCTGGTTGAAGCCACATTAAGTAAGGTATGGGGTAATAGGATGTGTTGGAGAGGCCATAAAATAAGAGGGTAAGGTGACACGAGTGACATCTAGTTTGACAGAATGAGGTCTTGGTTAAAGACCCTCACTGCAAAACTGAAATAAAAGTAAGTCAAATTGCCTTGAATTAAGTGTATTGTCCCCTAATTTAAGGAGCTACGTAGGATGATTACCTGATGAAGTATGATGATTTATTTTTACAACAAGAAAAGAAAAAGTGCAGATGGCAGATCGTCTCACCAACCTGCTGAAATTAAGAGAAAACACACTTATTTTAAAGAATGTGCAGTTATTAACAGATCAGTCTTTGCCGTCCTAATGCCACAGTTTTCAGTTTCCTCGCCATGCTGCTCTGTAACATTTATGTTCTTGTCTTGTTCCTATTTTCCCTCCTTACCTGAAGATTAAAATTCAAACAATCCAGGGCAACCAGAATGTGCAGCAACGCTTCCTCATTCAGAGAACAAGCCCGCTAACCGTGTCGGTCCCCACATTAAAATATTAGACCTGGATTTAAAACTGAACTGTAACTCAGTAATAAAATAAAGATCTGTAGACTTAGACTCAACCTTTTTTTTAGTCCCTTTGGATTACTCCTTTAGGGAAGTCCCAGTAGCTTATATAGAGTGCAAAGAGCTAAAGCAAGATGCCATTAAAGATGAAAATATGTCAGACAATATAAAAAGAGTGTATATGGTACAAAAAAGCATAAAAAAGAAAAAAGTTGCAATGTCCTGAAATATGTTTCCCTTAGATATAAAAATCTGCACTGTAGAGGAAGACTCCATAGTAGTTGACTTAACCTTGTTGCTTTTATTAAAACAGAAAAGAACCGTCTATTTCCATTTTTGAAAGGCTGCTGATTACTTAGACTTAGGAAGACAGACTAAATATGCATGAAGCATCTGGAGATATTCCTGTAAGGGGAGGGGTGGGAGCCTCCTTTAAGCCAGTTGACCTGCAGTTTGCAGCAAGAGGAAGGGGAGGAGAACATATTGGCAATCCTACTCTTTAACTCCACTGCTCTCCTTGTAATGCATTCATAACTTGAATCTGAGCATGATATGGTTGCTCAGCAACTTGTGATCAACACCATCATTGGGCACCATTCATCTAAATAACGTGTGTTTTCCTTCCTCCCAGCCCTTCCTCAGACCCAGACCTCCTCTGGCTGCTTCCAGAGGGGAATCCACCTCCAACATGAACTCTGACACCCTCCCATACTGTTGCTGTGCACACCGTTTCCCAGATATCTGTAGCACGTTTCCTTTCTGTGCGGCAGGCGAAGGAAGTGGAATGGAAAAACTGCTCCCCCCGCCCACCGTAGCCACATGGCAAAGGGAGGAGAGCAGTCGGTCAGGAGCCCGCCGGCCGCAGTCGGGCATATTTGTGGTCGGCTTTCTCCTCGGCTTTAGTCTGCTTCTCCTGCTGCTTCTCACACGCTCAAAAAAAGAAAAAAAAAAGAAAAAATTCAGTCAGACTTTCAATCAGAAAGGGAGCACTTTCTCCTCACTGATTATGTCCTCTTTCTGACTTCCCTCCCTGACTATTTATACTGACGGGGGCGACACCCCCTCATAGGGAAAAAGATTTGGCCCGCATCAGCAAGTAGCGGTTCACCGCTGCTCGTCACTCTCTGGCCAGAACCAATGACTTCCATCCATTGGCTTATGAAACCAGAGGAAAGGGGAACAATCAGACATACGTACCCAACAATGGAAACAGAAAAACAAACCCAGCCCTTACGTAGACACTATTCTTTGCATCTCAGGGTCTCACCATCTCTCTCAGGCGTTAAACTGGATTCTCCTCTTCCTCTTAGCCTAGATTCTCTGAAACAGAAATAGAAGCGGTAGAGCTGCAGATCCACAGGTCTCTGTTGGGGATTGGAAATGAAATCTGCCCTCTGCTGAGTCTGTGTGTGTCTGGGTCGGCTGTGTTTGTCTCATGCCTTCATTTGGATTTATTTCTTTCCTACAGTAAGTCAACAGTTTGGTTGCAGCCTACAGAAAGTGCTATTCATATCTCAGAGTGATCAGTGAGCATTCATCGCTGTGAATGTGCCATTTGTGGCACGGTTGACGCTCACCAATTTGAGTCATTTCTTCTCCTGCTCTGCTGCTCATAAAGGCAGACTTTATGAGCGGGCGGAATAAGTGTGAGCTGACCTTCTCTGTTTTTTAAGTGCGACGTGTGACAGATGAATGCTGCGTTCAACGTCACCATCATCTCATGAAAGAGGCCTTTAAGTGTTAAAGGAGACATAAAGCTGACATCACAGGATAGGTCAATGGCAGAAATGCTTTTCAAAGTTTTTTTTTATTTTTATTTCTTTTTATTTGTAGTCTAACCGGTGGAGTTGAAGGTATGTCAGGCACAGAAGGAGTGGCCTGCTACTGTTACCTCGAATGAAGGTGGAAGTAGCAGGTGTCTCTGTCAGGAAGATCCACATTCCTGGGATGTCTCTTTCTGTGGCATCAAACTATGAGAGAAACCTGTTGATGTTTCTCAGTTACAGTAATTTGCCAAAACCATTCCTACCCCATGAACCAACAGGAGCTAATGTATAGTTTTGCAGGAGACAGTAGATTATTATTTATTGCATCTGACAACCTTAAATCTAAAAAAGTCTGACCTTTATTTATCATGCATCCCCCTTTCTTTTGCCCCTTTAAATAAAATCCAGAGCAAACAGTTAGCCCAGAATGTATCTATATGACGTCAGACTTCTGTCAAAACGTGCACTGGTTATACTCGTGCTAGCAGTATACTACTCTATGTGCATTTTGAAAGTTTTGGTTTTGCAGATTTAATACCATGATGCCCCTCCATATGTCACGCATTTGAGTCCATGCTCCTTCTCTGCTCTCCTTGGTTTTTATGCTCCTCTAAATTCTTTCCCACTCGCTTGTTGAGCTGTTTCTGTGAGCTCATTTAAACGTTTGTCCCTTTGAGGGTGAAACAAACTTGATAAAGTAGAATGCCTGTCATCAGCTCGTTCTCAGGAAATCCCGCCTCTTTAGACAGTACTATATTCTTTCTAGCTTTTTAGCATAGCATCTCAAGGATAACAGCTGTTCTCTTCTAGAGTTTAACTCTGAATTCACAGCCAACCACCATCACTGTCATCAAATTACGTCTTTAAAAACACAATGCAGGACAGAAAAGGAAAAACAGTAGCTGCAACCTCATTCGAAATGTAAATGTCTGATCTTTAAATGAGTTAATTCAAGTCTCATTTTGATATAAACTTTGAGGCTAACGTTAAGATAAAATAACATAGACTTCATTGATCTCATGAGTGTTAAGCTACGCTATTTAACGATAACTTTACTTAACCCATGTTTAACTCCTTAAAGGCAACCGCGATCAACCTGGAAATGCGTTGCTAACGTTACTAGATTCAAGTTTTTCTAAACTTCAATGGTCTGGATCTTTATCCATTTAGAAAGAAGCGCCTTAAAAGTTTTCACAAGACACATATGTGGGTATAGTAAACATGTTGAAGAAGGTGCCCTGGATGGATAAAAGGTCAAAAATACTGAATGCTATCCGTAAACAAAAAAACACACATTACTCTAATCAGATCATTCCTTTGGTCTGACATAGCAGTGGCAGCTAAATGCTTTGGGGTTTGCCTCCTTTAGAAGCTGCTTCGAAGCTGCAAGAAGGAACTGTTGGAGCTAGAATGTCCTTATTTAGGCCAGGAGCCTTCAATCTTGGTCCCCAGACCCACTATCCTGCCTCCACAAACCTGACTTAAATAAAAGGGTGATAAACACGCCTCTCTAGCCCTTCATTGCTGCTGAGGAGGGGATACAATCATTTGATTCACGTGATCTGGAGCAGAAACATACAAGATGATCAGGCGTAATCATACGTAGAAACGGCCTAATTAATGTCCAGAGCTACATCTAATTAACGTTAAAATTTTAATATAGACATTCAAGGATGTTCTGTTTTACAAAGAACAATGGGGAGTGTCGAGTTTTTAGAGTCATAAAGCTCTAAAAATGCATATTATGGCTGTTCTGATTTTAATGTTCCAACCGAATCAAAAAAGGTTGCAATGACGTGTTTCTTTGTTCTTGTCTCATATAACTTCAATTTTCTGTCATTCTTATCCCAAGCGGGGTTGCGAGGGGTGCTGGTGCCTATCTCCAGCTGTCTACAGGCAAGAGGCGGGGTCCACCCTGGACAGGTCGCCAGTCAATCGCAGGGCAACACAGAGACAAACAATCATTCACACACACACCTAAGGAGAATTTAGAGAAGCCAATTGACCTAAGTGTCATGTTTTTGGACTGTGGGAGGAAGCTAGAGTACCCGGAGAGAACCCATGCATGCTCAGGGAGAATGCTCAGGGAGAAGATGCAAACTTCTCAGAAAGACCCCATGCCGGAAATCGAACCCAGAACTTCTTGCTGGAAGACAGCAGTGCTACCTACTGTCCAGCCCGGTCTCTTATACAGTCAATTAAATATAATCTTAACAAACTGTTGAAGATTACGGTTGGAAATGAACGACCATGGAAAAAGGGCAATTGAGGAATGAATATTTTTACAAGAGGCTGTAAATGTATCCATGAAGCCATTTGGAAATCACATCAGCCTTTCACGCCTTTGCTCTCTCTGTGATTTTGCATAGTCAAATCCTGCACATCCAGACAATCTCTATTTTGTTCAGATCAAGTTTTAACAAACTCAGTTTGAATATTTCAAAAAAACAACCTTCCTTTCCCTTGACCTTTATCTCTTTCAGCTCACATACACCATTGTCATGGCAACTACGGCAGCGCTGCAGGGCTTCAACAAAGGTTGAAGCATTGAATAAAGATAAAGATTCACTGAAAGGCACTGGGGGGGGGGGTTATTTTTGGACAGAAACCGATCACGGTGAGGGTGATATTAGAAGAGCGGTTTGAATGCAAAGCAATGAAAAGTCTGCAGAAAGAATTGAGATGCTGGTCGCGCTCGGCTGCTACACACTCTGCTGCTACTCCATAATCCCCGACAGATTAACTTGGTTCATTGCACAGCTCATTGCACTTGAAACTCATTTGACACAAGACGGCTTTAACCTGCCGGAACGCAGCATGCTACCTTCCTGCTGTAATTGCTCAACAGATTAATGTCTTTCTTCTTTCTTTATGTTTCCGTCGAGTTGCTGTAGCTTTTTTTTTTTTACTCATTGGCTGCTTACTGATATTTTTTTTTTTAGTACTTGTCAGTTAATTGTGCTGTTAGAGTAGCTGGGGTGTGGCTCAGGCGAACCCACACGGCATCCAGGAGGGACGCTCCACCATCTGGTGTAGGAATCCTCCTGGCAGCAGATGTATGTGCTACTGTGAGTGTGGATGGGGAGGTGGGAAATCATTCAGGTCTAATTACTGTAGAGCTGCAGTTTGACACTTGCTGCTGTTCGATAGGGTGGACAGAGTCCCTGTTATCACTCCTGTATGGGCAGAGGGCATGTAGGGATGGCAGCCTCATGTGTTTCCTATTTAAGGGTGTGATAACTGTCTCTGGGCTCCCTGCAAATATAAATAAAAAGGTACATCGACACCTTATGGAAAAAATTACAACCAGAATGTTCACATTTTGGACAAAGAAGATAGATGGTTTGAGAGGGGCGTGAAGGAAGCCATCTCTGTAAAGAAAGAAAAAACAACCTTAATCAGGGGGGGTGGACCCCGCCTGTGTAGCCAGGCAAACAATTCCCTTTAACCACCCCCTCTCAGAGACGTAGACAGGTATTGGGTATTACAGGCAAAAAAACAAACAAACGACCCTCATTCCAAAGAGGTGGACCCATTTGTTCGGTGCCATTTGCATGTTTTCTAAGCCAAAACAAGGTCCACTCTATAAAGCCACTTAAAAGTTATTTCTAACATTTTGAATTTAAAAAGCTTCCTGGATGGGAAGCAAAAAATCTTTAAACTTGGATACAAAGTCCACTGGATTGTTTTTTTTTTACTGTTTTTGTATAAATAAAAAGAAAAGTATTTCCTCTATTAGTTAAGCAGGGATGATGATTTGTCCTATTTGTCCTATTTTCTCAACATTTACATTGTTTTAAAAGCCAGGGAGAAATTTCTTAGTAAAATACTGTCTATCTTTTACCTAAGCTTTAAGGTGTGGCTCTGGTGGATGAAAACATGTGTTTAGTTGTTCCTAATGAGACAGACAGCTGTGAGCTTTCTGCAACAGAAAGTAAAAACAAAGAAACACAAAAACAATCTTTACATCTAAGCTTTGGAATCCCATGAACACAAAGTGGACTTTGTATGGATGGAAATCTTTTTTTTTGCCAAGTATCTTTGTCGATGTGAACAAGGCCTACATGGTGTCATAAAACTCAAGCAAGAATCTTATTTACTTTCAAAAAATCTATATCAATATGTTAACTTTTTTTTTACTAGAAGTGATAAAACTCAGTCCATATTTCCCTGTAGTTTACTCTGAAAAAGGTGATTCGAATTAAACGCCAATGTTAGCCATTAATAGTTAGCCGTAGCTTAGATTATTTAGATTGTGGCACACAAATCTGTTTAATAGCTGCATTGCAATCTTTACAAAACACTCAAAAATGCATAATTTAATTCAGCCGCTGTTCTTTAACCGTAATGACGGTCAACCCCGCCATATAAGGCTGTTGTAATGGCAAACAGTAACCTTATTGTGTCAATTTAAGAATCTGAAGGCACTACATACGTTCAGATGGGACATCCCCAGGTAGCAGATTATAGCTAACTTGAGAAACACAATTGTACAACACAATGTAAAATTTTGAGGCACACATCTTGTCATGAAATGGGACAGATGGCCCAGTATTCAAGGTTAGACAGCCAGTAGAAAAGTTCAAAACTTTTATTTAATTAAAAACAGACAGAACGGAAGCCTGCCGGTGTGGATCCGCGGCTTGCGGTGGCTGCAGGAGGGGGACGGAGCACTGTCCAATCACCGACACTCTCTGGTAACACAATTCCGTCCATCTGCCTACAAAGGGATGCTATCCAGCCGATAGGATGACAACCAGGCGCAGTGTGTGTAGCCCAGAGTGTCCCTGATGCTGCAGCCTCGGAGAAGTAGCAGGAAGCTGATCCAGCTCAGGGGAAAACAGAACAGTTCAGGAATCCAGAAAACCTCCGCTCTATATGAGGCTTCCACCCAAACAGGAATCCAGACTTCCAGGAATGCACAGAGTTTTTAGGCAGGTTCAGAGTCCAGAGTCAGCCAGGTGCAGAAACGTGCCCACACAGACACGTACAGAAGCAGACAGGCAGGCTCAGATGCAGACGGGAAGGCTCAGTGGTCGAGGGAAGCAGAGACGAGACGTTGAACCAGGATTTCAGCAGGACTTTAAACTGGTCTCCTCCTATGAGCCAGGCTTACAGGAATGAAACTGACCCTCTCCACGTTCCGAGCCAAAACCCTGAGGGCTCGGCGGAGAATGATCAGGACACAATCAGAGGACAAGACAAACACTAAAACCCTCTCACTTCACTGGCCGCTGAGAACCAGGACATGAACCATAGAATAAAATAAACAGACCAACTAACGGGCATAAACAAACAGACAGAAAACAGATATCAAACAAACAGACAGCAAACAATGATCTGGCCCCGATCGCTCGGGCTGAACCAAATACAAAGCAACAGACACAGGCTGATGAGATGAGTGATAATTAGAAAACTGGGCAGAGTTAGGCAGGTGAGTGAAATGAACAATTAGGAAATTTGGCGTTTTTTTAACATGTAATTAGAACCTGTCCTGCTAGATCTTCTCTTATCCCCTGCAGATATATAAAGAATGTTTCTTCCTTGTGTCTGAGTGTTTAACTCATTGATGCACTGAAGTTAGCTGTTGTAATCAAGTGTTGATTTGAAGCTCTTACCACAGAATTCTTGAGAATTAGTTTCACATGTTTTGTTTCCAGCTTTCTGAATATCTTTAATTCCAGCTGGGTTAAATCACGCCACGTCGACACACCTCAAACAATGAAGTCATCATCAGATTCTCCGCATTGATCATGAATGATGTGTTTCACTGAAACTGAATGATGACTTGCATGTATGCACAGTAGTTATCATGAAAGAAACGAAAGAAAAAATGATTACGGTAAACTTGAAAAGTGTTTCCTGCCCTGTAGGAATGTGAGCTTTGGTGTTTGACTCAGCTGACTGGTATGTGGACCTGCACCTGCTTTGCACCACCTTTTGCTGAGATGCAATGCCAGTCATAGTTGGTGGATCATTACCGGTGAAAAATGAGAACCCTTTCTCAGTCTTTGTCCCTGAGATAACTAAGCTTTAGATATTCAGGGGGATGGGGTTGTGCAGACTTTGCTTGGTGAAGGAAACGGGCAGATGTTCATGTTTCTGCTCCATTTTCATGAGCTCTGTTGCAATCCCAAACCCAGTCTGCCAGCTGCATCGCCAAGCACATCACTCTTTGTTTGGACTGCCGGAATTTTTAGCATAGATAATTTCCTCTCCCTTCTTTCCTTATAGAACATAAAACTTTCAAGCAGGTGCGCTCAAGAGAATCAACATTTGCTTGACTTGCTGCTTTGTGTTTGCAATGAAATTGGAGCCATAAGGATTCTCTGAGTTCTGATCTCATCTTCATCTCCAATCTTCTAATATTTATGGCTTGTTAAAAACGTTATGAGATTTCTTCCTCATGCCTTTAATTAAACAAACCATGACCACTGATATTTGGCTTTTTCATCGATATGCTGCTCTGAGATTAACTAAACACAAGGTGCGAAACAGTTCAGTTGGTCCTGAGTTACAGTAACGGTCTGAACGTCTATTCCGGTTTTACTAAGTAAAACTAAAATATTTCTGAATAAGCGATGCTGCTTTAATGCTTCGCTGAACAGTTTTACTTGAGTTACGGTTCGTTTCAGGAGATTACATGACAAAAATTGTGGTTAAAAACCCTCAAATTTCACAGTTTAAAGTATTTAGAGCTTTAACACTGCATGCATTTTTCTGGGATTTCATTGCGTGACATGTTGTTTTTTTTATTGTGTCGACAAATGAGTGCACTGGCCTATAATTATTAATGAAATTCATGCAACACTATGCAAACACTCTGTCTGTACTAATGAAGATTATGTTACTTTACAGGGTTCTCACTAGGTTTTCTATGAGCATGGGGTGGGGTATACTATGCTCTACCTGTATTGTATTTCTTTTTCTTTTGATCTTTTCTCCCTGTTGGATGCAATGTTTATATCTCCTCTTAGTATGTGAACAATCAGACTGACCCAGAGAAGTTGCTCTGCAGCCTGCAACCTTCAGCCTCAATAAGGTGGCTACACACTGGTGCAGCAATGCTGTATTTTATTGGGTAGGGGGGAAAAAACACACTGATCATCAGTCAGTTCGGCTTGACAGACCAACCGTTGGGGAATCCATTTTAACCTTGCTCACCTCACTTCTGCTTTCAAAGCTGGCTCTCTGTCCACTGACGAGGTTTTAGCGCATATGTTCACCTGCCTGTAATGCTCAGAGTAAGGCCATGATAAAGTCTGTAGGGCGCAGGGTTAAAATTTTCACTTATATCTGTGCAAATAAGGAGATAAATATGTGTAAAAACAGCATTTCTGTTCAGTAAAAGTCAGAGTAAATTTGACAACTTTTAGTGTCACCAGCATTTGTCCTGAAAAGGCTATGCTAAAACAAGCATAGCAGGCTGAATCTATCTGTCTATCCATTTATCCAGCTATACATGACATTATACACATTTAAACATGAGTTAGATCTGCAATATTTTTACAAATGTAATACATCCCTCTCCACCGGACATAGGTGATAATTCAGCTTTTGGGCATAATATAATTGCCCAACTCTTGAATCTATTAAAATTGGTCTAGCTTAATTAATAGCAGAAAAGACAGAGTGCATAATGGCCTAGAAGAACCTCTGCTTTGCATAGAGATGGACTTAACTGTTGATTCTTCTTTATTATCTCATTTGTTTTATTAAGTAAAGAGACAGATTTCTGTTTGATTTTGTTTTAAAAGCAAGAGCCAATCACTACTTTAATAGTTTAAGATAAAGCTAAATATGAAAGGATTTCTTCTATAGGGAATAGAACTGAATGACCTTTGTGTTACAAACCTGAGCTGCTTGCTGAAAACCTCAGATATTTTCAGATCCAGGGGCCCCTCACAAAATGACAGGGTTGTCTTGTTTTTGGGTTATTTTTTTTTCTTGGTTATTACTTCACCCAGATAAATGTTCTTAAGCACAGTACATTGTGGATTTCCAAAGTAGGTCATCTTTAGGCCTAGTCCTATATGGCAGCCAACAGGACAAAAAACAAATCCCACTTCTCTTCATGGATTAGTATACCTGAATGACAGCCTCTCTGGGCTGTCTTTAGCTGTCAGAAACCACAAAAGGATTCATAAAGCCAGAAAGGATCTCCCTGTTTGTCTCATGGGCTTCAGAGGTTGTTATTAGGTGTCATATTATGCCTTCAAACCACATTCATGTTTTCTACTCATCTCTGTTTGCAGGTGTTCTGCTCGACATCCAGCAGCACTATGGGGTTACTGACAGCGGAGCCGGCTTGCTGCAAACAGGTAATTTTCATTTAATCTCCTAATTATTCCTGGAAAAAAATGTAAGCTCAGGTCTGAATGCATCCACTCTGTAATGACTGTAATTACTGTAAAATAGTCATTTTAAAACTATGAGCAGCTGCTTTTGATCTTAGCAGCTAAAAACCAAATTGCTTTATAAATGCTTTTAAAGATGTTTAAGACTTGATCCAAAATACAGTTAAAAATATTTACACCAGTTTCATAAACTTCCTTTTACTCCCGTAGAGGTTTGATAAGTATAGGAAAAAGGAGGTTTGTCAGGGTTAACCACATTAATCAGGATTAGGTATATAGAATCCATAACACATTTGTTTTTTTTTAAATGCATTTCAAGTATTTTCAAAATTTTCACTTTTTTGCTTTCACTTTTCAAAATAGAGTGGGACTTCTGAAGTACTGTGTATTAAAGCTGACATTAGTGCTAGATTTCCCTCATTGAGCTCAATGATAATGACAAATACTTTAGAGATGTTAAAAAGCTCAAAATTTTGATGAAAAACAACAGTTTTAATATTCTTTTAATGCAAAACAAATAAACTTGGTAGAATAAATAAAAACACTTGAAAGCCTAAAAGTAGAGAAGATTTAACACACAGGTCAGCCTCAGCTGACCTTTGGAAGTATGTAGCAGGATGAAAATGAAGCTGCTTGTGTTTTACTCCACACCACTGGATCCCATGCTGACTGAAGCGGCAGACTTGTGGGAGAAGCATTTCCTCTCTGCAGCGTCAGTGCGGCCGGGCAGCAGAAAGGAAAACACAGCTCCTGTATGCGCGCTTCCAAGGAGTCTGACGACTCTGGTTTGGGGCAGGGTTTCCTGCGCCGTTCAGTACCCCCAAAAATAAATCCACCTTTTAAAGAGATACCGTCCAAAGCCCACTTATTGCACGACAGGACCTCGTCTTGTCTCTGCTGTGTACTCAGACTCGCTCAAGCGCCGACAAACTGGCACACAAAGCGGCATTGAGGACAAGCAGGCAGATTTAGGTTGGAGACGGCAGAGAACACAGTCCAGTGTTTTCCTCCACTACACTTGGTTTTCCTAGGCTAACTTTGGTTGAATACAAAAATATCCAGCAGGAAAAGTAAAGAGCGTTTGGACTGAATGAGCCACTTCTCCCATTCACACCTACACTTATCTGATTTTGCCTGATTCTTTATATCCTGCAATACCTTTGACACTTCAGGTGATTTTTTTTACATAGTTGCCCTCAGGTCTTAACAAAGGGTCAGGATTTTTTTTACTATTAATCCTTTTTTTGGCTTGTTATGTTTGCTGAGTACAAAACAATATTAGCAGTTAGTTTATTGACTTGCAGAGACAGTTGATTATCTCTCTGCAGTTAATAAAATCCCCGTAAGCATACTTTAAAGTGTTGCTCATGGCCTAGAGGTTGTGTCTGCCTGGCTCTCTGAACTCCACTTGGCCCCTGATAGCCAGGTGACCCGTTTCTCGCACCGGAACGAGGAATTCTGCTGGTCGTGGGCCTTGAGCTCTGAGAGCGGAGGGTGCGGACCACAGACCTAGGTGTGAAGAAAAGGTTTGGAGGGTGATGTAACGCAGGAATTGGAAGACAGAAAGCCTCAGCTCACATGTATGTTTCCAGTTTGCACATCCGGTGTCTCCTACCCCCAGCCTCCTTCTGTAGAGGGAACAATCCCCACCTCTGTGAGCACCTGGCTGGTTCTGCCTTTCCTCACTTTCCTCCACCTTGGCAGCTCAGGTCCACCTGGGAACGCTGGCTCAAAGTGTAGGTGTTTCAAAGGCGGTGGGTGTTTTGTCTGCTCCGAGGCTGTTACTCATTCTCTGCTGCCAGGTCAAACTGACCACAACGTCACAGACTAAGCAAACAGATGAGTCAGAATCCCGTTAAGTGCTTCAGCAAGAAATCGATTTTTGCTATTTTATTTTAGCTTTCCTTTATTTTCGGAGTGGAATAAAAAAATTCCCTTATTGTGAGGTCACTGGAAACATGTTTGTTTGAAGGAAATGCGATCTTAAATGAGCAACGCTGCAGTTTCTTGGATCTGCTGCAAAGTTTATGTTCCTTCACCAATCTTATCCAAAGAAACTGACTTCTAAGCCTTTCATTTATCATATTTTGGAAGGGAAATGGTAAAATCTCACCACAGGCCTTCCATGTGATTTAGAAATAATTGCATATGAAGAGGGTCTGACATCAACTATCCCACCGCAGCTCTCTGCTTCAATCTAAACATCTTTTTTTAGCTTACATTTATTTATTCCTTTTTTATTATATTATATTATTCATTATTTCCACCTTAGCATGATGCTACCACCACCATGTTTCCCTGTGGTTCCCAAAAAAACAAACAATGCAATAGGTTGGCGAACTCCTAATAAATACATAATCACCCAATAATTTAACTGTGTCTTTATTTATACTGTCTTTATTTATGTCTGTCAAGTTAAGTAATAATATTAACATAAAAAGATGCAGCTTTTTCATTTTAATTCACAAACATCCGGCTCATTCTGTTGATATATGACATGAAATCCCTCCACAATGCAACCATCAACGGCGAGCTTAATGCTTTTGTTTTTAATTAGTGTTCACCAGGCGTTGTGTAAATCCGTGTTTGCACACTCAGGAACAACAGCTGGAAAATACCCTGTGGTCAGGTCAGCCTCTGCATGCAGTTTGCTAACAAAGATGCTCCTAAAGCATCTGACACTCTGACACAATGCTAAATGAGAAGGTATGTGCTCACCTTTGACAGAGGAGGTGCGTGTACGTGCACATGGTCTTTACTGCCTGAGGGAGCCACGTCTCAGCTCTCGTTGCTAAGGGAGGATGTTTTGGTAGCTGTCCGTCAAGTCAGAGCAAAGGCATGCTGCAGCCTGGAGGGTTGTGGCCCCCCCGACCAGCCGATCGGGCCCTTCAGAGCACCAGGACAGACTCTGCTGGTAAAATACGGAATGATGATTTTGTGTGTGATGCCTCAGGGTCAGGCTATCTAAAATAACTGTGTCTCGCACATGTGTGGAGAGGACGGCCCTAAGGGTGCAGAGGGCATTGAAGGTTAATGGAAGAAAGGAGAAGGAGCGGGGGGGGGGGGGGGGTCACCTGGATGGTATTACCTTCTAAGGAGGGGGGGGGGGGGATCCTTTTGTTAAATTTACACAGAAATCTGAGAGAGCAGCATGCATCCTCCTGTTAGCGTAGTACGGCTATTGTTTCCAAGCGCTTCGAGGCAAACTAGAAGTTAATGAGTCAAATTATCTCTCATAATGGAAGCTGGCATGATAATTATGGCTCCCTGGTTTAGCATGGAAGGCAGAGTTATTGGGGTCAGTGCAGCTGGATATATACAGTAGAGAGGCAGCCTAATCAGGGGCCTGAACAGCTCACAGGCTGCTGGCTCCTCTGTGTGCCTCCCTAACTTCTCTGAAACACGATATCAACAGAGAGAGAGAGACGAACACAGACTGACACGATCTTGACAGGGTGTCAGTCTGACACAGCAGCCACAGACCTGTGGGAAATGAGGCCACAGTCACTGTGTGAGACTAATAGCCTGAGTTTTTCACACACGTCCAGAGATGTTTCCGTGGTACGAGCTGCACACAGGAGAAATTACTAGATGAATCAAGAGAACGAAGAGTGTTGATCTAAGAAACACAAAGTCAAGGAGTACATGGCAGAAATAAATGGAAAATCAACAGAAAGAAGCTGATATTCCTGCTCTGCTGTTCTGGATGTTCCCTTTTTCTAAAATATCTACCGACTAGAGGTCGACTGAAGCGCGTAATTTAGGGCTTACATCGAATTTTGACATTATTCTAAACCATCCCTGCTGGGTGTACTGATTTACGAAGCTGAAAAAAAGTTTTTCCCCTTCTCTGTTTACATGATATGAAATGACACCATTTTTAAGAAATGATGCACAAGTCTCCCTTTCAACAAAAAACACTTTTATTACAAATAAAAACTACATGAAGAATGGGTTAGAAATGGAGGGAGGGGCAATGCAGGTCATGCCCTTGTCATGATGACACCAAATTTAAGCCTCATACCCTCACAATAAGGCTACTGTCCACCATTAAAACAGCTTCATATGGAAGGATAGACCCTCCCTCATCTATAGATTTTGTCAAATGTTTCAAAATTATTTTGTTGAGATTTTTCTGTGGCCAGTTAACAGCTTAAGGCACTGCTGCTGCATGCACTAATGAAAGGGTTAAGACATGCATGAGCCGATGCTGCACAGGATATCAGTAATACTGGCCAAAAAGATCAGCCAATCAATGCATCAGTCTCCCTCCTGTACGATGACTCCATGCTACCATTCTCCATATAACCAGTAGTCAGTAGATGCTACCTGCAGACCATCATAGCCACCCTAGGAAACACTTTCCAGTTCATGCATTGCAGTATTTTCCATTTCCAAAGATGAGCACCTGGCTTAATTCTCATCACATTTTTCATAAAATAATCAAACATTAAATGTGGTCAAACAGATGCAAAAAAGTCAATTGAAAATGTCTCTGCATGTGCAGCAAAATGGTCAGCAGGAAAACATTGAAGTAGTAGACCTCAAAAAGTTTGAACCACAGTTTCTAGAAATGCCCGATTTAAAATGAGGCAATTTAAAAAAATCTTGCTTAACTTATTAGCTTCATACATTATCTGCAGCTAGCCGTGAACCAAATGACCCAGCTTCAATACAAGCACGGCTAAAGAAACGAGGGTTTGTTTGTTTGTCCCTTTGTTATTATGTTATTTTCTAGGTTTCTAGATCTAGTTTACAGCATACCAAACAGGCAACAGTCTTTAACAAAGTAATCTGTACTAGGGCTAAAATAAGGAATCGACTTAATCATGATTAACTGATTATTGAAATAATCAACTAAATATGCCTTTAGCTGACAGATAAACCCCCTTAGAGCAAAAATGATATCAAAATTGTAGAAAAATATCTAAACATTTTGTATTTAAATTAAAAAAGATGTTTCTGTCTCTCAATATAGTCCATCCAGAACTCCTAAGGTGGAAAAGTTTGAGTTTCACCTGGTTTGCTTTTGTAAAAATTCTTCTTTTGGCAACCTTTGGCTTTCGGATCATTAATCAGAAAAATAATCGACAGATTAATCAATTTGCAAAATAATTTTTAGATGAAGCCCTAATCTGTACACTGTGTGTTAAAGCAGGAACGAAGATAGTTGCCGAAATAAGATAAACTGAGGCAATTTGGCTTCTGGCCAGAACTACATGGTGTTCCCAGTAAAGATGATTAAACCAGCCTTTGCTGCATTTGAAACTGTTTCACTGAGCATCTCTAGTTTTATGGTGCATCAGCAGAATGCACACTAACAGTCTAACACACCAAAAGCCCGTCCTGATGTTGTAATCTAATCTAATCTAATCTCACTGCTCCACTGTGAGAGTTACCAGCATAGGTGAACACTTGAACACTAGTTGTACTGTATAAATCTATTGGTGTACATTATTTAGTACTTGAACTTATAAAGTGTAGAGAAATATATTGTGTTTAGTTTATGTTGTTGGCTTTTGCATCACAACTAATTTGTCTGGTTTTCCAACTTGCAACTGATTGGGATGTGGTGTCATCCTCTGTCCTTTGTTTACATCTCCAAAACAAATCAAATGCAGCATCAAACTAAGGTTAAGATGAACAGCCTCAGTCGATATAGCCTCCTGTGTCATTTTAGTCAACATTTTTAACCCCTTTACAAAATAAACAATTATAGTTGATTATCATTGTGTCAATGAGTCAATGTAACGAGCTGAAAATATAAGCAAAACTCAGCTTCCAAAAATTATCCAAAAACCAGGTCAAGAATTTAGAAAACAACGAAGTAGCTAAACAACCAAAGAAAATAAGAAGCAGTGTAGATTAGTGAGCCAAGGATAAAGCAGCACTCAATAAGACCCCAGGAAGGCTGCATCAGTCTCTGCGTTGCTCTGATGCCGTTCAGGCGATACGCGTCGATCAGAAATGTTTACCCAGAGGTCTGCTGGGTTTCCTTTCAGTTGGAAGCTGAACGATCGTGGCTCGATCAGCTGTTCTGGACGATCACACACACTCTTATTTAGTCTCTTGGCCTCAACAGTACCCTCACTACCTCTCCACCCTCGTCCACTCTCTCTCTCTCTCTCTTTGGGAGCTGCTATTGCCTTGTTGTCACTTGCAGAAGCAAAAGAAGTGATGGGAGAAGAAAATGCCACCTGTGACTCCTTTTCTCCACCACATCGCGGGTTAATCTTCTCCTTTAATGATTCCCCCCCTCCTCTTAACTCCCTCCTGCTGTGATAAGAATAGAGCGATGACCTGATGAGGCATCGACATCACAGCAGCATGGCTGTGCGTCTCCATCTCTGGCTGTTTTATTAGGCCAAGTCTCTAAAGGGGGCAGCTGTTGGCCGATGATTGGCGCCGTGTTTTAGTCATCATCATCATCCTCCCCCTTCCTGTCCATGACACCATGTCCTGCAGATGAAGGAATGCAAATGCGGCCTGCCTGTTTTATGCAAATGTTCATTCAGATCTCGTCTTGGCCTTAATTTTCAAGCACTGCCGAAGCAACTCAAACAAACAAGGAAACCATAGATGCAAATTTGCAGCAAAAGTTAGTGAGGAAGTATTTTGAGGGCATCGACGCCATGATTTTCTTTTTCTCTTAGCACAGACCGATTGTTGCTGCCATGTTGCATCAACAGATCTATTGGATACATACAGACTCCAATGCTTCGATCCCAATCTGACACATCACAGCATCTCAAGGTCAAATTTAGAAGCAGATCATTAAGTATGCACGTTCTTAATTTTCCTTAATCCGCCAGTGCCATAACAAACCTAGCATGGATGAAACAGAAAAAAATGAACAAGCAGGTTGGGCTTGATATTTAGTCACCCCTGCAGCAAATGGCAGCAAAATAAAACACATTTCCTCGCTCTTAGCTGTTCTGCAACTGGAAATTATTCCTGAAAATTTAAAATAAAAGAAATTAGTGTCATGATTTTATCTAAAGCTCTGACCCACATGCAGAAGACCAAACAGAGAGACCAGGGAAAAGTTTAACAGGTTTATTGAGAGTAGGATGATAGGAGTCCAGTGCTGCTCTGAACACTGTCGAACCGGGACTGAAAAGTAAAGGGGAAGACTCTGCGGTTAGTTCAGGCTCAGTGGGAAATTTGTGTCTTCAATTTGAAGAAGGGAATTGAGGCAACAGGGCTCACGTTTCCAGAAATATGTGTCTCTTGTTGAATCCAGTCGGTGTGGGTTGTTCCAGTGAATGACTTGCTTGTTGGAGGGCGGACAGGGTTTACCCAGGCTGTGGTTTTCCCTTGAGTAACTGAGGAGCTGACTGCCACTTAGTTTTCTTGCGGTACTTGAACGGTTTCTTGTGGAGATGAATCCCCTGGAGAGAGAGAGAAGCCCAAACAATCCTTGGGGAAAAGTAGATCCAAACCACTAGCTTGAATCCTCAGCTCAGCTTGATGCTCAGAGAATCCTTCCAGGGGGGAGAAGGTCCAAAACATCCAGTTTGCAGGATGACTTCCTGCCGAGAGGCAAAGACAAAAACAGCAAGGTTAAAACTCAGGTAGAGAAAAACTCAGTTTTACTCAGCAAAACTCAGCGTGGCTAGAATACCCAAAACTGGCAAACACTCTGGCGTCGAGGTAGTGGCAGTCAGCAGCCTAATAGTCCTCCGGTAATGAGGTAACCATCCGCAGGTGTGTGAGGAGGCCAACGAGAACCAGGCGCCGCCTGGTGGTGGAGGGAAGACAAACAAAAGCACAACCCAGACAAACTGGATTCCTAACAATTAGGTCACTGGTGTTCTCAAAGAGAACTAAATTTGCATTTTCATTTCATTTATATGGTAGGAAATGGCGATCTCTTCATTCTTACAGGACTGCTATCATTATTCGGCTGTAATGCTCCAATGTGCCCCTGCTAGCCAAGCTGTGTAATTCTCCCCAGCTGCAGCTCTCGTGTGGACCAGGTACAGTGGAAACATTTGCTGCAGATGTGAGCTCTCAGCTATCAGAACGCCTGCAAAACTCAATTGAATAAAAGGAGATTTAACACGGCATCAGAGCGAGAAGTCAATGCAGGTATTAACTGCTCACTTTGAAAGAAACTGCTGCTTCGCTTCTTTTTTTTCCACTCCAATAGCTGCATATGGGATTTATCAAATGCAAGGTTGAAACGTGAGCCGTAAGGATTCCTGGAGAAAATTTCAAGAATGCAGAAATGTTAGGGGCTCCGACGTAAAGGGGGATTCCATGAGAGGGAAACGTGATGCACGGGAATGTGTGAGAAGTTTCAGTCTGACACGGAGGCTCAGGTGTCCTACTCACAGCGAAGTTATGTGTTACACCCTCCAAGGGCTGTCCGAGAAAACCATTAGAGGGAGAAACGAGACTGGCACTCCTCAACAGCTGATAGAAAGCCAGCAGTGCCACGAAATCACCAACTAAAGGTTTCTGCATGGAGGCCATCGCCGTGGTGACTCAGCTGATCGGGTCAAACAGGTTTTCTGCTCTACATGCTACAGGAAAAGAAAATGTAAAATGGGTTTATTTTGGTTGCATATAAACAGATTGTTGTGATTGTGAAATCTAAAAGAAACATTTTCAGGTCTCCAGTCTGAGCTGAGGCACGGCTGGTCAGCCATGTTTACATGGGCTGAGGATTCCTCTCTGAGATAATTTAAACTGAGCCCCGCTGGATGGATGAGACCTTTTTTCATTAGCTTTGGTCAACCATATATTTGATATATGTTTATTCCCAACACTGAGCCACCTGCTGCTAAAATGAAACACCTTTTATAGCTGTTCATTTCCACATAAACCTGCTCTTTAAATTCAACCTCTCTCTCTTTAATTCTAATCGATGAGAAACAAGATCGCGCTGATACAGCATTAACACTAAAAAAGGCACACAGAGAGGAGGGATTTTATTTAAGAGCTTTCCAATTCAGAGTCTGTTGCCTTTAATTAATGTTTGTTGATTAATTAATAAGGTGCCTTTTTATGAATTTCCTCATAAATGTAAAAGTTTTCATCACATTAGGGCATTTTTTATATAAATGTGCATAAGAGTCTCTAATGTGAACACTGCAAAAAAATTTAAATCTAAATAAGTAATTTTTTTACTAAAATAAAAGCATTTTTTCTTGAACTGAGGTGGTAATTGAGACACTTTGCCAATGGAAAGAGACAATTAAAATAAAAAAAAAACATTTAAAATAAGAAAAAATATTGCATTGTCTTATTTCAACTGCATATTATCTAATTAGAGTAAAAATACTCGTTCCATTGGCAAATAATCTTATTAACCTACTCAAATTAAGGGTAAATACACTAAATTTAAGACATTATTACTTATTTCTGGATTATTTTTGCAGTGAACCTATTTAAAGAAAGAAATCTGGCCTCTATGATCAAAAACACTTGATTTTCTCTATTTTTGATTGCATTGTCTGTAAATTTAAACATTTGTGTCTTCAATCAAACTTGATTCAAATACCACCAAGATCAGATCCCTGTTATAGGGTGAGATAGTAGTCAATAAAAAAAATGTATGTTTGATTTTCTTAATTTGTGAAATGAGCCAATAAACATGAAGAAATTGCAGCTTTTTATTTGTTCCTTGTTGTCAGCTCCAACAAATGCAGGGAAATTCTTTGTATTTGCAATATAATCACGATATAACAAAACACAGTTTTCAAATCGCAGACACACTTCATTTTTGTCATGTCTTTTGTACAAAAAGTCAAATTTTTGCTCACTTCATCCTTTAATTGGCAGTAATGCGGGCTTGCTGCCACAAAAAACAATACAGATCCATGCAAGCCAGCAGAATGAAGCACTTTCTACAAAAAGTAAAATAAAGTCCTGTACCAATGGACTCTGGAGAAGCAAGCTTTGGAGGTAATAAAAACTGAAACCCTGCAGTTACACCTGTGGTTAATGCAAAGGAAAATCAAAATAAAATCACAATATTGGTTGAAACTAGTTACAATTTAGATTTTTTCGCAAAGTATTTCAGCTCTAGCTCCTGCATGCATGTGAGATCAGAGGTTTCATCTGTTTAGAAGTTACAAGAACACCAAACAAAATAAGAATTATGCAAGGATTGAAGCAAATATCACCAATTACTGAGTCAGAAACTTTCAAATAAGAATCACAAATTAAACATTAATATTCACATTTTATGATTTGATATAACAAATCCATAACTTTGTGATCTGTACTTCAAAATGTGTGATTTGTACTTCTATATTTAGAAAGTAATTGCTTTATAATCTGTATTAGTTACTTCTAAACTACCGTATTTTAGATTTTTCATCTGATGTTATAAGTATGAGGTGACAGCGAAGACCATATATTTCCCATTTACGGACTTAAATAATCGATTCTAATCATTTGTATTACTGGGAAAAGTTAAGGCTGGCCGGAGAGTCCAGTACAGTAAATTCTTTGTGTCCTGACATCCTTGGTATGCAGGGTTGGGTTACCTGTTCTGTTTCCACAGCACAGCCTGCACCTTGCCACTCAGTCTGTCACATACAGGCCAAAATCACAGTGTGGGTTTTGTTTTTTGTTTTTTTTTCTCCTGATGATTCACGGCTTTACTATGGTAACACTTGCTACTCAAAATTAGCAATAGTGTAATCCCTCATTGTGTTGGAGGGAGGAATATCTACACAGTGCATGGAAAGCAACAGTCACAGGAAGTGTTTTAACCATGAAACGTGCAGAGCCTCAAAGATGGAGGAGAGCAACACAAACCGAGGATCCAGGGTGTATTTATAGAAGCTGAGTGTTTGCTCTGACACCTCGGCACACACCCTGCCCACTGCGGACAGGTCAAAGAGACTCTGCAGTTTTTTTTATGCTGCAGAGTGGCCACTCCTTGGTTACAGACATGTACAGACTTGCAGAAGGGATTTACTACTCCTGTTCCTGTAATTCAGTCTCTGGCAGCTGATGGACATGCAGATTCATCAGATTGGAGTTCATCATTCAGACAGTCTGGTTGGGAACGGGCCCTTTAGACCACTGTCAGAAATGCCCAGAAGACCTTAAAGAATGTGCACTTTGTTTCTACTTTATATATTTCATTTTAAATACCAAGAATATGATACATTTCTCATGTTTTCTCAGTCGCACAGTAGATTGTATTTGTGGAATAAAGCCGGACGCGGGGCCTCACAGGTTCTCATTACAGGGGGAATCCTGCGTTTCATAGGGAAATCTCTCCTAGTGGCGTCAAGGAATATCAATCAGACGCACAAACCTCTCTGCATCTCCTTCTGATTCAACAGCCCTGAATCACAGAGTGAGTCACCCAAAGAGGTGCTGCTGTGGCTGGCCAATCAAATCACGGGCTGAATGTCTCCCTGTGATGTTCTATAGGTGCAGCTCGCCTCGTTCCTTTTACTTCCCCAAAACATGAAGATGAGGCTTAATTAGATCTGATTTAGATAAGTACCCTTTAATTAAGGAAGCACATTTGGCCATAAATCTTCTCCTTTCAACAGGTTACCAGGGTGCCAGTTATCTGATGGATGATAAATGATTGGTAATTATGATACTAGATGGTAGATCTAACTCTGATTGACTTATTTTAGCAGCTTACATATATCCTCACTTTTCTGACTCGTCTCTCTCTCTCTGAGAGTTCTATAAGTCAATTAACCTGTCACTGTAAGTGCACAGTAATGTTACGCCTGTCTGCTGTATACCTGTTAATTGTTCTCAGACAAATCGCTCTTCCTCTCACTGGAATGTCTTCGCTCTGTGGTTTATGTTCCCACACAGAGAATGTGAGAAAGAAATGTGCAGCATTTTGTTTGGAATTTGAAGAGCATTAGAATAGGTTTGGCTCTCCTGCTCAAGTTAAATATGAAACTAAAAAATATACATTTTTGTGTTAGTCACAGCGAGGGATAGGCTGGTATGTATGGGGGGAAGTGTCTGTTGCATAATTGTTTAAAGCAAAGGACATCCAGAAATGAAACTTACAAAAAAAAATGCTTAGTGCAACTCTCCAGTTTTATTTATTTTTTCAGCTTTTTCTTTTAAAATATATATTTTAATATATCTGATAGTGTATATTTTTCTAGCTTTTATGGATTAAATTTTGTTTTTGGAATTTTGTTTTAAGATCACATTTTGTTAATTTCTGGGGGTGGGCTGATGAATAATACCTTTAGCTCGATTTGGGTGTTAATTTGTTATGAAAAGTAATTGTTTTCTTCCAACCTCAAAGGAAAACACTTGATATCAATTATAAATGCTACAAAAAAAATCCTTTACCTTTTCAGACCAAAAACCTGTTTTTCACGACGTTGCCAGAAAGGGAGGTTAATGCTGTGCAGAATTGTTGCTTTGTCTCAATTGTAAGCTGGAATCATGGCACTCTGTCAAACATTAACTCTACCTTTCTGTGGACAGAGCAGGCGCAGAAAGGTTAAGGTAGTTGCTTCCTGGAGGGCGCATTCATTTGAAAATATTCTCTTTTTCATAAAATCGGGAGGGGCTCCTGCTCCGAGAGCAGAGCTCCTGAGGATTATCAGAAAGCAAAATCCCAATCTGTGCTTGATTTTGACAGAATAAAAATGATTTTGCATATTTAGGTGCTTTAAGTGAAGATAAATCATGGTAATAGAAAATTTGTTTAAGCCTAAATATTAAAAATCCAGCTTTACTCCTGTCTTTGGTGAAATGTCATATTTTGATTCTTTTGGATAACCAATTTTGGTATCTAGATGAAACATCTATGCTAATATTAATTGGTAAATGGGCCAGAATATCTGCTCCTATGATTGGCATGCTAACCTTACAAGCATAACTTTCCTACAATAGTTTCAAAACAAATCCTTAAAAGAAAAACTATTGCTGGAGCTCCTTTGTTTCCACAGCATTACTGTCCCTATTTCCTCATTAGAAATTATAATCCAGTGACTATTTTTTTATTTGTACTAAATGAAGACTTAAGAGTGCCCATCATGAAACATTTAACGGATCTTACAAAATGGTAGGAATGGTGGACTGATTAAAGCCACAATTTGCTGACTGATTCCTTGGTAAAAGTCCATACCATTAATTGTCCCATAAGAGAGTCAGGCATTATCTCTAACAGATAATGATTTACCTGTTTTCTCCACCTACATTTTACATTCCTAAAATCATAAAACAAAATACTCAGTAAAGGCTTACACGTAAATCCTCTCTAACTTAACAGGATTATTTTCCTCAAAATCACACTTCCAAACATCCTTTTTGAGTCACAGTTGAGGAATTTCTAATTCGTCACGACCTGTAAACATCAGCCTTTGATTGTGTGTTTGTCAGGCAGATAGGGTGGCTGATGTTACATAAGCCTAATGATAATGGCAGGATGTGAAACTAAGCTACTGTAGGGCTTGTTGGACTTACAGCAAACAGTTGAGTCAGTTCGCCCAGAGGTAGACAACTGAGCCATGTTGTCATTGTCACTCCAGTATCAGCAAAACATCCTAACTCAGTCTCAGCACATGGCTCTGAGACTACAGGCCAGATTATTTGGTTCCCACTCATTTAGAAACATATACATCTGCAATATGTATTAAACTGGAAAATGGGAGTTCTGTTAAAGCTGAAGTCTGTAAGTTTTTAAAAATCACTTTTTTGTCATATTGGCTAAAACTGTCCCTATGCCCAGACAGCAGTACATGTGATATGTAACCTGTGAAAAAAACTGCTTCAAATTGGTACCGCCTACTGCCTGTATTTCACTCTGGAAAGAATAATTCGGGACGAGTCAAAACAACCAATCACAGCCAGAGGAGCGTCTGATGGAGTGTCAATCACAGCTCACACACTCTGAATCCCGCCCCCTCCCCCCTCCCCTTCTGGTCGCATGCGGTAGCCGCGCAGATGCTGTGAGAGGGGTCGAGCTTGGAGGTAGGGCATGAGTGAAGCAGAGAGGGTGGGGGAGTGGCGTGAAACCTGTTTTTCTTCAAATTTTCAGTCGAAGTCTGCTCTCTCCTCAATGTTACAGACTGCAGCTTTAATGGAAGAAAGTGTGTATCTGTGTAAAACAGAAATCAATTGGACTCTTGTAAAATTACACAACAATACATGCTGGTATGATTAATATTAATTATTTAATTAATTATTTGAACTTTATTAATCTCACATTAGAGAAGTTTACCTCATTATTTAACCCATCCCCTTGGGGTAACAGTGGGCTGCCATTGTGCGGCGCCCGGGGAGCAGTGCGGGGTTAAGTGTCTTGCTCAGAGACCCAGTGTAGCAGTTTGTGTGAGCGGGGTTTGAACTCACAACCTCAGGATTCCAAGCTCTATGCCCTAACTGCTAGGCCGCCATTCCCCCGATAATATCTAAATAATTAATAATGTCTCGCATGTCAATATGTCCAGGATCTAATTGTTTCCTTAGGAAGGATGATGTCAGGTCCTGTATGCATGATATACATTGTTTTGTATATTTAAGATCAGAATCTCACTATTTTCTCAGGGATTTTTTTCCTTTGTTTGTAGGAAGGCGTTGATCACAGGAATGTGTGTTTGTTGTGTTCTGCTGCTGAAAGTATGAAGCAACAGTGAGACGATGACAGTTAACTCAGCAATGTTTCGTTTAAAAACCAGTCTGGCTTCCTTTATTTTGTTTCTACCAAGTTTACGCACCCCTCTAATCTATCTGTAAATGCACTCATAGAAATGAAAATGCTACATAGTTTAGCTATTTTACCTTGAGATCCTATTTATAGGTCAAAACTGTTTTTTTGTTTTTTGTACATTATAATCAGATCATAATTTTAATTCTAGAGTGAATGCAAAGTGTTGAATTCAAATAATGATTTGTTAATCAGTGATATTAAAAATAAAACCTGTAATGGCCTGTCAGGGGCGGATCTAGAAAAATATTTATGGGGTGGCAAGAGGGGGGCAGGAATTTTTTAGGGGTGGCAACATATGGCATTTGTTTACACTGAATTGAATCACAGTTATCACAGTTTGGTGAGAATAGTATGTACAGTACTAGTGTTTCATGTGAAACAGTTCATATTAATAATACATCGTACAATGTGATCTCACTTAATAGGAGATAGAAGAATGATAACACTACTTCTAGAGGGGCCTTATGACAGGAAAGGTATTAAGGTAAAACACAGGTGCTGAGTCGCAGATGAGTGAGATTGACTGTCAGAGAGGCAGCTTTGCAGCATTTGCACAAGAAGAAACTATAGAAAGAAAAAGTTACTGATCAGAGATCTATGGACTGAGCTGTACTAAAGTGAGCAGAACTACACAGTAGAAATAAATGGGTCAAGGCACCCAAACAAGGTACTGGACATCTATGTAATGTTTACTCTGAACACACATTCACCCCATTTGTTCCTCAGTAACTTTACATACAGCAGTTAAGGCAATATGAAAGGGACATTTCATGCATGTAAATATGCTGTAGATAGAGCTGTATATGGAGGACCAACTCTGCCATATTTAAAAATAAATACAGAAATAAATAAATGCTCAATAAATAAATAAGCATACAATTAATTGCCACCAAAAATACAATCAACAAATAAATGAAAAAATGAAGTTGAAGAAACTAAATGACAAAAAAATAAATAAGGTAAATATTAAAAAGGCAAAGAAATAAAGAAGCCAATTAAAAGAGTTATATACCTTTATGACTAGCTGTATAATTTAATTTCTACTTACATTTATTTGTTGTTTGTATTTTTGGTGGCAATTAATTGTATGCTTATTTATTAATTAAGCATTTATTTATTTCTGTATTTATTTTTAAATATGGCAGAGTTGGTCCTCCATACTGCTGTATCAACAAATCAACAAAAAGGCGGGTTCTGTATGTTACATCAAAATCTCCACAAATTTGAAAAGAAGCAACATAAAAATACATTTTGCTTGTGAGTTGGTTCATACGGGTCATTTCTGGATAGTTTCATACTATATATACAAAAAAGAAACAACAACACTGCTTCATATTAAGCAGGATTCACACCAGTATCACATTTTTAACTTTTAACACTTTTGGTTTTATTAAAGGAAATATCTGATTTTCTAAGGTGCCAAAATGTAGCAGCTCTGTAAAGGCTCACCAGAGAGCATAACATAAAGTTAACATGACTATAACAGCTGAATGCAGCGATTTCCATGTTGCTCAGCAAAACGCTTCACAACTTTATTTAGATCCAATGCCTTATTGCGTTTTGATTTGAGTACAACCAAACTTGATCGTCTCTTTTCTGTCATAGTTGACCGCAAATATGTCTTTATGAGGCTGAAACGTCAGGCCTAACTAACATCATAGATAGAGAAATAACGATCTGCAACCTGATTTTTATCATCTGTAAATCAGCATTACAGCTATGCTAGCAACATTGTGCTTTCATTATGATTTCATTTCTCGATAGATAGTTAATCAGTTTTTCCCTGTTTCATCCCGTATCTCCTCTCCCCATCACCCCTGGCTCCCTCGCTTTGCCCCATTCGGTTTTCAAAACAAATCAGTCTCAGTCGCTCTCGCGTCATCTCGTGCTGCATTCACTGCAGTCCGACATTAGAAATTAGCGGCCGTAATTCTCAAATGATCCATAATTTATAAGTCTCGCCACCCCTACCGCCAACTGGGGTGGCAGCAGGGGTGGCAAGGCTGTCATTTAGGGTGGCATTTGCCACCCTATGCCACCCCAGTAGATCCGCCTATGTGGCCTGTTGACCTGTCTGACAGCATGATGTAGCACAATGCATTCTGGGTAGATGACGCGGTTAGATCTTACTGAACCGGAACCTGTAGATTAAACGCAGGAAGGCTAACATTACCGGAGTTTTTTTTTTTTTTTTTTTATCGTTTTGCATTTGAATGGTTTAAATTTAGACAATGCCACACACCATTGCTGTCTCAAAGTTTCCATGAGCCGTTATACATGAAATATCTGTTTAAACAAGAAATACGTGATTAGCCTGTAATCTATTGTTTTATGATATTAGCTAGAGCTAAAACAACTAGGTTCTTTTGTTAGATAAAGAACAATTGTTTTAAGTGACAATGAAGCATTTTCCAGTTGTTGTAACAAATTGTTCTAATATCAGAAAGATTATTGATCACGATGCTAACTGCTAACAGCTTAAGTTAGAAACTTGAGCTCTTGTTGCATAGCTGTCAATCTGCGTTAGCACCTCCTAGCAGCAGCTTCACAAACACCAGCTTCTTTGGGCCAACTTTTGTTTGGTCCTCCTCATCTACATTATCGTTGATTTCAATGTGCTGCGGCTCAAGCTGAAAAAGTTTAACGTTACTCATTGCTCATTTGGCTGGACGAGGCAAGGCTACTGTAGCACTAGAGGGCCTAGCATACGTCATTTATGCAGTGTATGCATGAAATTCATCAGAGCTATAGTGAAACTGACAATGCCTATGTGCATGGCAGTTGGATGTTGTAATAACACGTAATATGTAGCCAACATTTCAAAGAAGAATGTTTTCAAGATGACTTATAATAGCGCGTTGTGACAAACGGCAGATACAGCACTGGGACTTGATCAACAGCCGATACCGCACCGTGCATCACAAACCAATAGGTGGCGATAGTGTTCTTTGACAAACATGGATGCCAGTGGATCCAGTAAAGCACATTCAAATGAAAATTACTATTAAGCAGTATGTAATAATTTTATATTTAAAGTACTTTCAGAAGTTTGAATTCTGAATATGACCGGACGTTTCGTTTAAAACGATTTTGTTAGTATGACAGATGCCACTGTTGAGGCTGCTGTGAGTTTGGGGCCCCCTGTGCAGAATATGCTGGTGAAGATTCCCAGGTCAGAGTCATTCCAAAAAAGTTAAAAAAGACTGGCAGGGAACGAGTAGCACTGTTTCCAACAGTCTTTATTGTGACGGGACATTTCCTGGCTTCAGATGAACTTCCTTAAGGTCTATAAGTGATAACATGTGTTCTGGATCACTGAGAGTGCTTCCTGTATGTCTGCCCAAAACCGCTGGCTTCAGAAGTACATTAGAAGAGCCGTGATCTCTTCTGTGAAACAAATTTCACGGCAACATATTAAACATGCTTTCATTCTCGCCGGCTGCATTGTTCTTAATGGCTCCAAAAAAAAAAAAAAAAAAAAAGCTAATTCCGATGGCTTTGAAAAGAGATCAAAGAAGGTGGTAACCTCAACAATTATAAACCGTTGGGCTGACTCCAGGTAGGACGCATCCGATGACTGACGGCGCTCTTCCATAAACAAAGTCATTGTTTGCACAGGCGTGTCTGTTTCATTTCAGTTTAGATCAACAAAACCTGAGGGCTCTAATGATGGGTTAAAACACTTTTTGGCATATCAAAGGTGACATTTTTTATGTGTCTAAGGGGTTTAAATCAGGTGCGTGACAATATCAACAAATCATCATTGCTGCAGTTGTGGCTCTGCAAGCATACCATGACTTTTTAACTGAGTGGTATTTAAGGTATGTGTTCTGTCATGTGGTTTGAAACGCTGGTATCAAGAAGCAATCTTATCCGTTTCCTCTTTATTCTACTCCCCTGTGCTTAATCTGAAAAAAAGATAAATACTGTCAAAGGACAGTTGAACGTGATTAGATCATCAAAACATGACTTCATTAGCAAGTGCTGACATTGTTAAGAGGTGATAATGTGGCTGAAGAGGATGCAGGAGCTAATCAACAAATAACAGGAAATAAGACTCCTAGAGACACACATGGATGGTGACATTCTGGTGCTGCTACTGATTTCCAATAAGCCAAAGGAAACACTGAGTACCTGCATTTCTTTTAGGTAGCTAAGCAGTGACAGTATGTAGCTCTTTAAAACATGTGGAGCAGCTGGTGGTGGATGATTGTGGACCTCTCCCACGTCTTATCTCCAGCGTTCACTTCGAAATCTGCTAATGAACGGATGTGTGTGAGAGAGAGAGAATGAGGATATCTGCAGCTCCTAAAGATCATTTTTAGATAATTGAACTCTTTAGCTTCCCACTGTGGTCAGAACACGATGGAAGCCAAACAAAAAACAACAACAAAATTTAAGATGAATACAGAAAACCAGATGCAGCATCTGAAAACCCTTTAATCCTTATTATATAATAATCCTACAAATGAGACCTCTGTTTTCTTTTATGGAAATGACAGATTCATTTTATCCCAGATATTAAAATGGCGGATGGTTACTGGTGTTGAATGAAAGGCAGATACAGATCTTTTATGCCATAAAATGCAATAAATCTGAAAAGAGTGGTAAACAGTGTCAGGTTTTAGTGTCAAATGTTAAAAACTTATACTGCATGGGGGAGTGTTCTCCTGGTGAGTTAGAGCAGTGCGCTTGTTCTCTGAGAAGCTTGCAAATACCTGGTTCGATCCCCCCAGCCCCCCCTCTCAGTTCCTGAGCAACACCCTTAACTTATATATATAAATATATATATAAACATTTATATATTAATGTTTATATACATACATTCATGGCCAAAAAGTTTTGAGAATGATTCAAATGTTAGTATTTACAAAGTCTACTGCTTCAGTTTTTATAACGGCAATTTGCATATACTCCAGAATGTTATAAAGAGTGATCAGCATAACAGCAATTAATTCCTAAGTCAATATTTGCCTAGAAAATGAACTTTATCCCCCAAAACACATTTCAACGTCATTTCAGCCCTGCCTTAAAAGGACCAGCTGACATTGTTTCAGTGATTGCGCCATTAACACAGGTGTGGGTGGTGATGAGGACAGGGCTGGAGATCAATCTGTCATGATTAAGTAAGAATGACACCACTGGACACTTTAGAAAGAGGCTGGTGCTTGGCATCATTGTTTCTCTTCTGTGAACCATGGTTATCTCTAAAGAAACATGTGCAGTCATCATTGCACTGCACAAAAATTGTCTAACAGGAAAGAGAATCCCAGCTAGAAAGATTGCATCTCAGTCAACAATCAATCGCATCATCAAGAACTTCAAGGAGAGAGGTTCCATTGTTACCAAAAAGGCTCCAGGGCACCCAAGAAAGACCAGCAAGCGCCAGGACCGTCTCTTAAAAGACTTTCAGCTGCGGGATCGGGCTACCAGCAGTGCAGAGCTTGCTCAGAATGGCAGCAGGCAGGTGTGAGTGCATCTGCATGCATTGTGAGGCGGAGACTCTTGGAGCAAGGCCTGGTCTCAAGGAGGGCAGCAAAGAAGCCACTTCTCTCCAGGAAAAACATCAGGGACAGACTGATATTCTGCAAAAGGTACAGGGAGTGGACTTCTGAGGACTGGGGGTAAAGTCATTTTCTCTGATTAATCCTCTTTCCGATTGTTTGGGACATCTGGAAAAAAGCTTGTTCGGAGAAGACGAGGTGGGCGCTACCACCAGCCTTGTCTCATGCCAACTGTAAAGCATCCTGAAACCATTCATGTGTGGGGTTGCTTCTCAGCCAAGGGAGTCGGCTCTCTCACAGTCTTACCTAAAAACACAGCCATGAATAAAGAACGGTACCAGAATGTCCTCCGAGAGCAACTTCTCCCAACCGTCCAAGAGCAGCTTGGTGATGAACAATGCCTTTTCCAGCATGATGGAGCACCTTGTCATAAAGCAAAGGTGATATCTAACTGGCTCAGGGAACAAAACATAGAGATTTTGGGTCCATGGCCTGGAAACTTCCCTGATTTTAATCCCATTGAAAACTTGTGGTCAATCATCAAGAGACGGGTGGACAAATGAAAACCTAGGAATTCTGACAAAATGGAAGCATTGATTGGGCAAGAATGGACTGCTATCAGTCAGGATTTGCTCCAGAAGTTGATTGAGAGCATGTCAGGGAGAATTGGTCCTGAAGAAGAGGGGTCAACACTGCAAATATTGACTTGCTGCATGAACTCATTCTAACTATCATTAAAAGCTTTTGTTACTCGTAATATGATTGCAATTGTATTTCTGTATGTGATGACAACATCTGACATACACACATGAAAACCAGAGGGCAGCAGATCATGTGAAAATATAATATTTGTGTAATTCTCAATAATTTTGGCCATGACTGTATATAAACATTAGACATGTTTATATATAAAAAGGTGTCGACTGTGGGCTTATTCTGTGGAAGAAACAGAAAAGAGTTATTGGCACAAATAACATCAAAGGTCTAAAGTATTTATAATAAAATATATTTTCTATAACAAAGCTAGAAACATAATTGCACCACTTAACTGCTGTCATCATCAAACACTGGAAATATTGAACACACAGCTCTGTATGTAACAGCGTTGCGTGTTTAAAGGTTTCCATCTAAGCACCTGCCATCATGTTATATAAAATGATCTTATTATATTAAGTAACCATTCTGTTAAAAATAGATTTCTTTATTGGATATCTTTTTCTTTTTTTCTTATATTGCAGCCAAATATGACATGTTGAAAACTACAGCTTGTATAATCTGATTATGGTCCCTTATCCTGTGGGTTGGCCTCAGCAGCTGTAGGACTGCGATGCCTCTATCTTATGTAACACCCCCCTGACCCCCCACCCCCTTCGTTTTGCTCTCTCATCTGTTCCTTTGCTGTACTGTATGTTTACGCCGTTGATGATGATGATGATCCCTAGTTTTACCTCGGCGATGTTAAGGGCTTCATCTCTGCTCTCTGCACGCAGAAAAAAAAAACATTAAAAATCCACATCTGTTTGGATCTCCTTCAAGCATGTTGCCTGAAAGCTTCAACAATCTGGTCTAGTTGTCCAGCAGCCAGTCGGGCAATTAGAGGAGCATATTTTAAAGCAGTTGTGTTCATTTCACTCAGAGACATGTTCACTTATTTATAGGGAGCAGCCACAGAGGTCCTCTTCATCTACAGTGCAGCCTGTGATATATCGCTTTAAACCGCTTCAGATCTGGTTTGTGTTAATTCCAGCTTTAAATTAAACCTCGACATGTTCCCAAATCCCCTTTATTTAATTTCATGACACTTTTAGCCTAATTCTGTCATCCATCCCCCCTTCTGACTCCTCAAAGGGCTCCTGTAGGAGGCTGCTTTCCAGCTTCACTTCATGTTTTCTCTACGGTTTGTCTCCGTTAATCTAATCGCCCACAAATGGTCTTATCAGCGCTCGTCATTTAATGCTGTTATGCTTTGCTACTTGTAATAAGTGTAGGTGAAGTATAATACGACCCCCCCCTCTCAGACGTGTCCTCTGGCAGTCCTTCTCTGAGTCTTTGGCAAGCTGCTGTCTCACAGCTGATCTGAATGCTACGGGTCCAGACCCAATAAGTCGACCAGGGAGCTGAAAGCAAATACTCACAATGCAAAAACTGATCAAAAATGAGTAGACATTTCATAAAGCAAGTGTATTTCCCTTTAAATTTAAGCATGTAAATAGCATGATCTGCGAATAGAATATTTTTGTCTTTAAAATAAGACAATTCAATATTTTGCGCTAAAAGATAATATAATGACGGTATTTTTATTATTATAAAGGTAAATGGCCTTATTCCACTGGAATACTATTCAGTTCAATAAGAAAGGCTTATTTAAAAAATATATATATATATATTTTAGTTTTTGCAGTGCAGCTGAAAACATAAAGGTATAGTGGATCATCAAAACAAGTGGTCCTCTTAATTGTCAATCATTCTGGTCATATGTTTACGTAAAGCCGTCCTGCGTGCTCTTCACTTACCGGTGAGTCTGACATAGTGGAATAGTGAAAAATTGCAAATCTTCTTTTGTAAATAAGCCTGTATGAGCGATGCAAGCAGCAACTTTTAAACAGAGCGTGCACAAGGAGAAATGGGCTCGTGGATACTCTCACACACATTTAATAGGTGTTCTCAGGAGCAGCGCATTGTGCGCTCCGCTGAGAAGGTGATCGGCTGTAAGCTGCCATCACTCCAGGACCTGTATGTCTCCAGGACCAGGAGACGTGCAGGTCGCATCACAGCCGACCCTTCTCACCCTGGACACAGACTGTTTGAACCTCTCCCCTCAGGGAGGAGGCTACGGTCCATACGGACCAGAACCTCCCGCCATAAAAACAGCTTCTTCCCCTCTGCCATAAGACTCATGAACACTATATGTCAGACTCCATAACCTGCCCATGCCATTCACACTGCTGTATTGCACACTGCTCTATTTGCACTATCTTGTACATTTTACTTTTTATATTTATCCATATTTTTATCTTAAGTGTATATATTAGTATATTTTTTGCATGCCTTATACCCTAGTGTTTTTAGAGATTTTTATAATTTTATTTACTATTTCATATATGTTTCATGTTGCACGACTGTACCACAGAAATTTCCTAGTTGTGAACCTCTTCACTAACAATGGCAATAAACCCGATTCTGATTCTGATTCTGATTCAGATACAGGGTTTTGCATGTGCATTTTTTTTTATAAAAGGGGAGAGGGCATGTCTTTACAAAAATTCATGAAATTCCTCCATTATACCTTTAAGTATCTTTAAATAAGTGTATTTTCCCTTGATTTTGAGCAGGTAGGTTGGAGAATTTGCCAGCAAAATGTATTCATTTATGTTTATTATTTCAAGTGGATTACAATATGATTATCGTATTTTAAGGGTAAACATGCTCATTCCATTCACAGATCATCTTGTTTACCTGCTCAAGTTAGTTGCAAATACACTTATCTTTGGAAATGTTTACTTTTAGAAGTGTTTTTGCAGTAAAAGCAAAGCGCAACACACACCAAAATCTTTGTTAATGGTATTTTATGCTTCCTATGTCAAAAAAGAGGTAGTGTTTATGTCTTGCAAACATAAACATATTCCCATTCCTTATTTTATATCTTGTGTGAGCAATGAAAAATGTAGTGACTGTTTTAGCAAGTGGTGCACAGCAACAGGTGGGAGAGGGGCAGCCTATGCTGCATGCAGCCATTGGTATTTGTTCTGACCATTGATTGCCTCCAACCAACATCAGTGACTGTGGTTGTTTTCAGTCTGTGTACCGTAACCAAAGTAACATTTTCTTTCCTCTGCTTTCCTCCGCAGTTTTCATCTGCAGCTTCATGGTCGCTGCTCCCATCTTCGGTTACCTGGGCGACCGCTTCAACAGAAAGGTCATCCTGAGCTGTGGCATTTTCTTCTGGTCTATTGTGACCCTAATGAGCTCGTTCATCAGCAAAGAGGTACGGCATAGCTCCTGCTCTCAAGGAAACTGCCGGACAATGGCAGCTGGGGAGCACCAGCGTTGCTCCGTTAGACTTCTCTCCTCTGACAGGGATGAGCTAATTAGTCTGTGGTGATCTGGATATGCTCGATGGTTAGTAAAGCGAAATGAAATGACACGCTTGTTAAATCAGACAGCAGCTTTGCCTTTGAAAACATTTTAATGTTTGCACCGCCCCCCTTCGCCCTTTTACTCTCTCTATCTAACTGGCTGGCAGCCAATCAACTAATGAAGGGCCGTGCCTCGCATTTGTTTCAATTACAATCCTTTAGAAGATAAGGCTGTTTCTCATTAAACGCATGGAAGTAGTGTTGTGCTTGGTGGTGTCAGGTGTATTGAACATTATTTTAGAATCTGATGTGGGGGAAGCTGAATTCCTCCGAGGATCAGCATCATATTACAGTGAAAGCTTCTGTTTATAAACATGTCCATGTTGGGAGGGCCTGGTTAGATGAAGGCTTGATGACGGAGCCATGGTAACATTTTTCAAGAGCCTCCTGGATCGGATATGTGGCATAAAAGGCTGAGTTAGTTAGATATATGCAGCACTCATACATGTCTGCAAAGCAGCGTTACGGAGTCTGTGGTGAGTAAGCCGGTTCACTGCCATAGCTCTTCAGAGCTGTGGACAGCAGTGACAGCTCAGAGATGCTGACGGTCCCAGGAGGGCATTCTTTGATGGAAATCCTCTTCAGACTCAGCCGCTTGGAGCTAAAATTGCAGGCTCTTTCCTGAGAAACAAGAGCAAGTAGAAAATAAGTCCCAGCTGCTTAAGTCAAGGGTCTCTTTCCTTCTGCCACAAAGGATGCAGCGCGTGGACAAGCTAACGATTGTGCCAGAATAAAACAAGGCTAGGGCTTCATTACGTAACATCACCAAGCCACTGTCGCCATGACAGATAGAAAGATATGTCATGTAATGAAATGTTAATAACTACTTAGAACTGATTCCTATCATTACCCGTTTAGGAGACTGTGGAGCATTTTCTGTTTGGATTTGCAGCAGATTTGAAATCCAGATGTTAGGTAACAGAAATACCCCCAGCATCAGACAATTCGGCATGAAGGCTATGGATTACTTTCAAAAGGATTGCTTTTCTTTTAATTGAAACACATCTGTGGCTTAGTGCTTTTAACTGTAAGATATGCAACAAAACATCTCATTGTGCAGCCTGAATTCACATTGTAAAAGAGTAAGCATGAGAGATTAAAAAGGTAAATATTCCCTTTAAAGTCATGTTTAATGTAAAAATGTGCAAATGAAATTCAGGTTAGAAGGTGAAACGCAGGTGAATGAATCTAGGTGCATTGGGACTCGCTCCATCTTTACAGATGATGGATGACGGTGATGCAATTGAGCAGAAGCAGAATGAAAATGATGTGATGTAACCGATGGTAAAACAGGGCAGGTGGAAGCAGTTCACAGAAGGATACGGGGAGAAACAAAGATAAAAAAACAGAACTTTTTAATTAAATGTTGGCCAAAGCTTTTTTTCTCAACAAATTCAGGAACCTATGGTGTCATGATGGGTGTCACAGAGAGTAAGCCCAAGATGCAGAACACACACGGAGGCACTGGTAAAAGTCCAAAGAGTTTATTAAAGTCACAAGCACATGAATCAATTCAATTCAATTCAGTTTATTTATATAGCGCCAAATTCACAACACATGTCATCTCAAGGCACTTTACAGTTCAACCAGATCAAATTGATACAAAGTTTTCTATCTAAGGAAAACCAGTTGATTGCATTGACTCATTGACTCAAATACAATCCCCCACACTAAGCATGCTTGTAGCGACAGTGGAGAGGAAAAACTCCCTTTTAACAGGAAGAAACCTCCAGCAGAACCAGGCTCAGTGTGAGCGGCCATCTGCCGAGGCCGACTGGGGTTCAAGGAGACAGAAGCAGAGATACAAAAAGCAGCTGTAAAAGGCGGCCCCGTCCAGTAAAAGGCGGCCCCGTCCAGTCACTGTTCAGGCAGGGGACTGATTCGCTGGGGTCTGTGCGGGGAAAGGGAGATGGCTGGATTTGAGCTTCCAGCTCACTGCAGGGAAACAACAGGGGAAATCCACATGGGAACCTCTTAGGGAAACTCCACAGGGGAAGTCGTCAGGTAGCATCCACGTAGAATTCTTGGGTTGGCTCACCAGGGCAGATTAGCAGGTTAGCTTTCCTAGAGCGTCAGGCTTGGGACTGGCTTCCTATGATGCAACTCTCCCAGAGCTGCAGGCCAGAGACAGGTTGCCAGAGAGACAGTTCTTCCAGAGCTTCACAAGGAAACAGGAGGGTAAGCTCATCCAGAGCTTTCACGAGGAGACAGGTGGCTAAGCTCATCCAGAGCTTTCACGAGGAGACAGGGGGTTAAGCTCATCCAGAGCTTTCACGAGGAGACAGGTGGCTAAGCTCATCCAGAGCTTTCACGAGGAGACAGGGGGTTAAGCTCATCCAGAGCTTTCACGAGGAGACAGGGGGTTTAGCTCATCCAGAGCTTTCACGAAGAGACAGGAGGTTAAGCTCATCCAGAGCTTTCACGAAGAGACAGGATTCCTGTGAGGCAGAGACAAGGAAGAATTAGAATCTGATCTCACACGAGAGATAACAAAGATTCATCTGTAACAGAGGCTCAGGAAGCTAACCAACTAAGATCAACACTGCGGCATGGAATCAAGGACAGGCAGGAGCTTATAAAGGAGAGGTCTTCTGATAAGAGGATTAGGAACAGGCGTGCAGGAAGGTTCCAGCTCCAGAAGACCCACAGCGCATCCTGCTGGAGACAGAGGGTAATCTCCAGATCCCCACAGTAACTCCAACCCTAAGGGAAAAAACAAAGAGAGCAGAAAAGGATCCTCTGCGCCCTCTGGTGGGCAAGCCTGAGGATCCCAACATATGGTAGGACTGATGAGACTTAATGCAAGTGCAATCTTTATTAACAAAACATATCAATACTATAGACAGGGTCATTGATTTTAATAATTACTGCTGGTTACATTCTTCACCCTTGACCTTTGATAAAATCATGGCTCGGCTATTTACAGTCATGTTAAGTGAAGTTAGCATGTGATTCACATAACTAAGACAAAGAAGGGAAGCTGATTTTAGCAAATCTGTAGATTTTAGTCAAGTGTTGTGTTTTTTAAAAAGTTATAATTCATACACTACTTTAGATGAGATTTCAAAAGAATTTTCCTGATTAATAAAAAAAATACAATTATAGAACATCTGTGACCAATCTATTTAGCCTTTGTACAGATAGCGTGCTACTACTAGCATTTAACTCATATATATATTGAGAGTACATGAAATCAAATAAAAAATGTCTTTTAAAGTAACTTTTCTTAACCCCTTTTCAGTCTTTAGTAGTTATCTTTTGGTTCAGGGTATAGTTCAATTCAATTCAGTTTATTTCTATAGCGCCAATTCACAACACATGACATCTTAAGGCTCTTTACAGCTCAAACAGATCATCCAGTCAAAGTGATTCAAGTTTTCTATCTAAGGAAAACCAGTTGATTGGATCAACTCATTGACTCGAAGGCAATCCCTCAATCTAATGATGCTCGTAGCAACAGTGGAGAGGAAAAACTCGCTTTTAACAGGAAGGAACCTCCAGAAGAACCAGGCTCAGTGTGAGCGGCCATCTGGGGTTCAAGGAAACAGAAGCAGAGATACAAAAGGCAACTGTTCAGTTCAGTTCAGAAGCAACTACGCAGGGAATCAATTTAAAACAGTTGCTTAGAGTAGGTTTTCTGAGCTTCCTTTAACTCTGTGTTGTTTTCAGTTAAATGTTGACATTTCTAAGCTAAATTCTAGGGACTTAGACCACATCAGTGTTTACAAAGCTAATCTTTAGTCCAGAGACCAATGTTCTCTAACACAATGAAGTTTTAATAATATTTCCTTAAACACTCAAGCAAGGAAAGAAAACAATATAGAGTGTCTGGATATCTGATATTGTTAGTTTTATAGATTAGAAAGCCTGATGAACCCGATAAAACCGTAGATATTTGACAGATTTTTGTCTAAATAGCATGCTAATATTAGCATATAACTTATATTAGCATTTGATTTCTTGTTAGCATATAGCCTTTTAAAATGTTCTAAACTTCTTCATCTCTTTGTAGTCTGCTGTTTACTTTAACAACGTCCTCTTCAAATATTTGTGGTGTTTTTTGTGGCGTTACCACTTGGAGCTCTTTGCCGTTTGCAACGCTACTACTGTTTTAGTCCAAACCTCGATGATACAGTCCGAACCGAACCACAGGAAAAAGCTGCCATCATGACCCCACTAAACACTGTGCAACCAAAGGTTGAAAATAGACTGTGAATGAACGTTTTTAGGCAGTGAGACAAACATGTAGCTGCAGCAGTGAGAGCTCAGCGGGGTATTGCTCATTATCACAGTAGTTCAAACAGAGTAATACAAAACTAAATGATGAAAAACAGCTTTGGAAACCTGCTCGCATTTAGCTCTGAAAACAACAGGGTCTACTACGATGGCAGGGGGGGGGCCTCAGAGGTATGGAGGGGAATTTCTTGCGTGTCATTTTTACAACAGGGTGTGTATGTTGAGGTCTCCAGAGAATGTCTCTTTGTGGATGACCTCATGACTCCGTGTCCCTGCCTTCACCCAAACACAAAGGCTGAGGTGTCAGCTGGGAGCTCAGGTCAGCTCAGAGGTTAGATCCTGAGCTTCTTATTCTGCCACCTTTAGTTCTTTTCATAGAGCGATCACCTCCTCGTTTAACACCTAACAGCCTAACAGTGGGGGGTGTACAACTGCATTGCCCTGAATTTCAAAGATATGGAAGAGTAATCCGGTTTTTAAAGGTAACTAAGATCCTACAGTTAGAGAGATAAGCGGACTCCCCTTCATTATTTATTTTATGATTTGTAGCCAATGTGTGGGGCTTGCGTCACATCAATGTGCGGGGGGGACTAGATTTCTTCGCAGCTTCACAGGCGGACATGGGAGCCTACATCCTGTGAATAGTGGTTGCTATGGAAACAGTTGACGATCCAGCTGCCTACACAGGTGCCTCTGAATACAAGCTTTTCAAATGTTCACCTTTTTTCATTTTTCACTTTGCGACAGCTGCTAGAAGATAACGTGTCACAGGTGGATAATAAATCAAACTCAGTCTTATCATCGGTTTGTCTTATTTTTGTTAAGGTAATAATTGTGCACTGTTCTTAATAAGATGATCAGTTAACCTTTTAAATCAAACAAATATTGGTGTAGATCAAAAACATAAGCAATAAAATCATAAAACATGTTCTCTTTTATTTCAAATGATTGTATTGTTTTCACTGCTATCTCTCGAGAAAGTTCAGTCAATTAGTGTTGTATTCAAAAGACTTGACGCCTAGAAGTTAAATTTTAAGGTATACAAAAACAGATGAAATAGCTATTTGCCTGAACAGAATTTAATTTGAACTTTTAAAAAGGAAAAAGCCTCCTTAAGTAAGATGAAAAAATGTTTTCTGTTTGACTTTGTTCTAAGAGACAGATTACCTGCTGTGCTCCACAAGAGCTTATTGATCGTTTTTCTTTCTGAACCTTTTTCTTGTTCTGTTTTCTCTACAGTACTACTGGCTCTTTGTGCTCTCCAGAGGACTTGTGGGCATCGGCGAGTCCAGCTACTCCTCCATCTCTCCCACCATCATAGGCGACCTGTACACAAATAACAGCCGGACCATGATGCTCTCTGTCTTCTACTTGGCCATCCCCCTGGGAAGGTGAGAGGCAGACACATCATGCTGTGATAATGATAAATGTGCATCTCAGTAGATTAGAACATTGCTACAATGTACATTTTTGGTGTAAAAGTAAAATAAAAACTGAACTCATTTAGCGTAGAGTAGCTTATCTTTCTCCTGTCAGGAGGTACCCTTTTTACATATGCACCTTTATCTATGAAACTTTTTTCTAGCACTCAAGTTAAGTGACAAGAGAACTTGATTTTTACCTATTCTCCGAATATGGAGATGCATATGTACATAAATGATTATCTATAATTTGTCAGATTCTAATCAGGTATCAAACTCAAACACTTTCAGGTCAAAAAGGGAGGATTTTTCTGACATGTGGTGTCATTGTCTTCCAAAGTGCTTAAAGGTCAAAAACTGTTCAGGAGGAAGGAATAAATGAAAAGATATCCATCACACTGATTCATGGGAGTCATGCAGTCAGTTATTTTCAGCACACACACCCTCTTACTAATTTAATTCAATTCAGTCTATTTCTATAGCGCCAATTCACAACACATGTCATTTCAAGGTAATTCACCAAATCATCCAGTCAAATTGATTCAAAGTTTTCTATCTAAGGAAAACCAGTTGAGTGCATCGACTCATTGACTCATTGCAATCCCTCACACTAAGCATGCTTGTAGTGACAGTGGAGAGGAAAAACTCCCTTTTAACAGGAAGAAACCTCCAGCAGAACCAGGCTCAGTGTGAGTGGCCATCTACTATCTGTAAAAGTTGGCCTTATCCAGGAAACACACAGCCAGGCAGATAAGCTCCGAGCCAGCTCCCATGTCAGAGGATGAAGAGAGCACATCCAGCCAGTCACAGTCAGAGAAACAGGACTACACTGAAAAAAGGCTGATCACCAAGATCTATAAACAAAGGTGTTGCAGCAGAAGAGCTGATATTTCTCTCCAGGATAGTGTCACAGCCAAACTGGATCAGATGAGGGGAAGCTACTGTGAGAACAAGCAGAGAGAGAGAACATTAGAGTGGAAGAATAGAAATAGAATTAAGCAGAGTGATGAAAAGGTGTCCCTTTGTCCTCCAGCAGTCTAAGCCTATAGCAGCATAACTATAGAGATAGCTCAGGATAACCTGAGCAACTCTAACTATAAGCTTTATCAAAAAGGAAAGTTTTAAGCCTGCCCTTAGAAGTAGACAGGGTGTCTGCCTCACGGACTAAAACTGGTAGTTGGTTCCAAAGGAAAGGAGCCTGATAACCAAAAGATCTGCCTCCCATTCTACTTTTAGAAATTCTAGAAACCACCAGTAAACCCACAGATTGAGAGCAAAGTGCTCTGTTAGGAACATAAGGAACAATCAGATCTCTGATATCAGATTGAGCTTGGCCGTTTAAGACTTTATATGTGAGAAGGAGGATTTTAGGATATTTCTATTTTTTGCAAAATTCCGCAGATGAAAGAAGGAAATTCTAGAATACTAGAATGATGGAGATGGGAGGAATTTGCTGCAGTAACCCATCTCTTTACATTAATTCCTGTTTAAAATGCCGAGGTGAGCCCCTGCAAAATGAATTCGGTCCGAGAAAGACAGCATCCCTCTAAGCGGTCATGTTGTTCCTCTCCTAAATTTCCAGGTCAGTGTAAAGGGCCCAGCAGTCCTAACAATAGAAGGTTAAAGATTGGCTGCAGAAATGAGCCGTCAATCGTTCCATCCAGTCTCTTGTTTGTTTTTCTAATACTGTTTGGACTATTTCCAGGAAATGACCTGAGGAATTAGATCAGATTTACAGGAAATTGACTTCACTGCCCTTTTCCGTGTTTTTCTTTGAAACTTGGCTCCACTGAAATATTTGTGTGAAGTGATGTTGATGGTTGGAAGGGTAATTTTCTTTTTTTTTTAAGGCTTGAGTTTTATCGATGGTGTTGAACTTTCCAAGCATGTACTTTGAGTGGACTCTGATAAGCCAGGCTGTTAGTGTCTCACTGTTGGGATAAAGTTTATACTGAACTGTTGATTTTGGAGAACTAACCTTGGAGGTACAGGCATAAACAGTCTTCCTGGGAGTTTGTACAAAACCAATTAAGGATGACCAGCACCTATTATTGATAAGAACTGCCAAGGAATTCCTAAATAATAGCACATTGTGTATTTTATATAACTCTCACTGATTGTACCAGATCTGACTTATATCTAATGGAGGTATGGGGTGATGCTATAACTGCTAGTAAGAGTTATTATAAATGGGTGTGGATATAGTGATCAGGTACATTTTATTTATTTAAGCTTAATGAATTCATAGAGAATTATATTTTAAAATTCATGTATAGTGAAAAAGTTCTACCAAACAATATTCGAAGTAGTTTTTTAAAAAGAAAAAGGATGTAAGAACAGAACAAAAATAAAATCCAGATATAGAACAATGACGATGGAGACGATGGATGTATTTCAAATAAAGGTGTCAATTAATGGAAGAGTCTTAACAATTACTCAAAACATTCAAAACCTTTTCTATATCTTAAAGAAACCTGAAAGTCATCATTATGAAACAGTATCAAAATGTTTAATGTTTAAGCTTTTTACGGTTCTTTGTTTGTTTTATTATGCACTGCTATATATTGTGTCCTGTTTTGTGTAATTATTTTGCGTTGAATAAGTGATACTTTTTTGTGAATGGGGAAGATATGAGTTCTTTCTGCTACTTTTCATTCGATAGTTTAGATGTTACCAGAACAAATTATATAAAATAAAATAAAATAATATCAAAGACCTTGGCTAAATTTAATTATCAATCTGGTGAGACACCAAATCTCCTTCTAAGAGGCAATAAACCTTCAGTAATACAGGATTGAAGAATACAGATACAGAAGAAAAAACCAGACCGGTTAGCAAAGTGAAGCTGTGTGTTGCCTTCAGGGTCAACGGGTTTCAGTGACTGTTATATGCCATCTACCCCCAGCTGGCTGTTTATAGGGTGAGCCCCAGCAAAAGAAAATCCACTCCTGCATCACTAATAAAACTTGTAGAGTTGGGTTGACTCAACTAGAAATTAAACAGATGCGATTAAAAGGAAATTATATGCAAAAAAACAAAAAAAACAATCCAGGTTGGGTTGGCATTAACAGTACATAATGGTATTATAAGCATCTATGAAAAAGACCACAATTAAGATCATTATGATAAAACAAGGCTATAAACTCAAAGCATCCATCCTGTTAGCGTTCAGATAGCGTTGGTATCCGATAGCGTTTATATAGCGTTTATATCCGATAGTGTTCAGATAGCGTTTATATCCGATAGCGTTTAGATAGTCCTTTTTGAGCCTAAATAGAACCTCAGCAATGGACCGATAAACTGAGATAAACAGACATTGCGCCATCTCCTGGCGGTACAGCAGAGCTACCAGAAATCCAGATGGCTGTTGATGCAAATACTAAATAAGTCCTAACAGTAATGCCTCTGTGGAAACCTTCAACTTGGAGGATCGGGCTTTAGCTGGCCATAGACGGTACGATTTTTTTCAAATGCTTCACGCAGCTAAAGCTCACACTGCATGACCAAACGGCATGGTTTCAAGCAAAAGAATAACATGATGTATTTATCTATAAATGTTTCTTCAAATCTTTATAAGAATAAAGAATAAATAAACTGAATTGAATTTATTGAAGTGGAATGCCAACAGCTGTGTCCTGGTCTGTGTCGTAAAAATAAGAATGCATGCGGCCCAGGAAACCGTGTTAATGTTGAATCTGTAGTTAAGAGGCAGTATTGCAGCCACAGTTTCTGATTCCACGGCCTGTTTATTCAGCCACAAATAGCCTAACTAGTCCACTGACTGCTGATGCTTTGATCGCTCACACGTTGAATCCCATGGCTTCATTCAGACAGCAGACAGGAAGAGAGCAGCGCAGGCATATGTTTAAGTGGCGGTAATGACAGGCCCAGTTTAACTCATTGCTCTTTGTACGTTGCTTGCAGTAAGTGGAGTGGGTTATTGTTACTGATGTACTATGTTTGTTCCCCCCCTCCACCCCCCTCCACCCTGCAGTGGCTTGGGTTACATTCTGGGCTCCGGTGCCAAGGACGCTGCTGAGGACTGGCACTGGGCATTAAGGGTAAGTTTATTGTCTTCTTTGTTATGGGCCTGCAGCCCTGTTCAGAACAAAACAAACACAAAAACAGGCCCAGAAATACAGATGAAGAGTCCCTGATTAGCCATGGGGACTGCTATGGATCTGGGGGTCAGAGGGGACAGAGACAGCAGGGGATATTTCTGGATTTTCACGCTTTTTCCACAATCATCAGCGTTAGTGCAACCCTCCTTCCAAAGATTTTACCATCAAGTTTTTTCATGTTTTCAAACTGAAATAGTCGGAGACATTGAACCTTTTATTAATTATGCATGTTTACATTAAAGGGAGTTAGCCATATCTTACATTATATATGTTTTCAAACTATTATTTTAGATTATTGTACATTTTCAACCATTTAGGCTTGTATCATCTCCAGCAACATGTTCACTAGATGGCTGACCATTAGGTCCTTTAACAACAAATCCATTTAAAATTATCTGTCCTGCAAACCAAATGTTATAAATAAGGAATAATCATATTTGATTAACATCTATTTATGTGAAAATAGAGCTTTAATTTCGTTACAAAAATCTATGGTGCTGCGAATACGGTAAAAATGTAATAAAGTGAAAAACTTCACATTAGAAGGTGAGAAAATAAGATAAATTGTGGACTTTAGTGTTAAAAAAGGAGCATATCTCACTGTCATAGATTTTTTTTACTTCACAGAGGGAATCCACTGAAACTTAATGCATCCAACTGAAGTGCTCTGTAATGGAAAAGACCAATGAAAGGTCTAATGGGACTCCCCAGGAAGCGTCGACTTCAGGGTCGGCTTTTAAAATCGTTAAACCGAATTATGACCTTCCATTCTGGTAAACAGAGCAACATTTAAAGGAAGGCATTAACATTCTCAGAACGTCCGAGGTGGAAAGCTGTCCTGGACGTGACGGCTTAGGGGACGGGAAGTCCATTTGTTTTTCACTTTGTGAGACATTAAAAAAGAAATAAAAACAAACATAGGAGGCGGTAAAAGAGAAGGGAGTTTGTTCCAAAGCAGTCACAATGACATTCCAATCAAACTATCTCAAAGCAGATTAATCAGCGGTGTGGCATGCAGAGGAAGGCAAATACCGAGACATGAAACGTTTTCTGTGTGGCCGTATCCTGTTTAACAAAGATTTTTTTTTAAAACAAAAGGTAGCAGCACTTCCCTTTGTTTTCGTCCGGTGTGTTCCAGCTACCTTCCTGGAAATGTCAATGGAGTAAAATTGTAAAAAAAAAAAATTAAAGGCAGGAGAGGGGGAGTTGCTAATTTGTGCGATTGGCCTACGTCAAACAGGAAGTGCTTAATGGGTCCTGTGGGATTGCAGGTCAAAGGTCACAGACTCCTGATGTCTCACTGATTAACTGAAGGGACAAGCAAAAAAACAAAACAATCCACCAAGAAAGCTCATGGACATACAGGGGCTTTCAAAAGTATTGCACATGAAAAACGTTCAGCTTATCTCTCTTTATGTTTTATAGATCAATGCAATGTCTGTGAAGAGAACGGAGAAGAACTGATATCTTTGGATGTAATAAAACGTTAGTTAACCATCCTAATTGGTGGCAGGCATTCATTGTTATAGTTATAGTTAACAAGATAACTACTACTTTGCTGAAATGTAATGGTTTCATTGGAAGCTACAGGTCCATGCCGATCTCAAGTCTTTTTTAGGTTTCTATGCAGGTACATTCTGTAACTATAGCTCCTATCATTAAATCTGCCCAGCTTCCTCCTGAAGAAAAGCAAGCCCACAGGATCATACCGCCAGCTCCATGTTTTACTGCAGGGATTTAAGAAACAACTGCAGACCGCTCTCATACCCTTGGGGGGTTGTTTGGTCCTCATGCCATTCTGGGAGAGGCTTCATCAGACTGTCAGGGTGGATTTTGAATTTACTTGCTTATCTTTTTAACTTGGGGCAATTAAGGGCCTAAATATAACAAAAGCTATTAGATATATCCTAAATTGTACGATAACGGGAGGTAACAAATATATAGCTGTGCAATGGCTTTATAGGGATCCACCTACCACCAAACAGTATAGGGTATTGTTAATAATAATAATAAAAGCATGGATCATTTGATCTTTAAATTAAAACTAAAGAATAATAAGGGGGAGGCTTTTTGGTAAAAACAGGGCAGATAACTTATGGCAAGAGCTGAAATCTATCATTACTTTGTCACATCATTATTTTATCTTGTTTATTCTCTTCCTCGTTGTCTTTGGTATTTTAGGATTTTTAAGATCTCTTCTTCTTTACTTTGTTTTATAACGTAAAATGAGGAAAAAATATAAGGTAATAGAAACGAAAGAAAATAGCAGATGTTTGTGATTGTAACCCTTGTCGGGTTGCAATCAGCTCCTTAAATTAGAAAAGAATGCAATTTAAGCCTTATATATACACATATCCACACCCTCACACATGCACACTGCATGTTAACAGCCCCTATAAATATACCAGTCGGTCTTTAACAAGCGACTGAACACTTAAGGCTATTTTCCCCTCACACATTTTGCCTTTGCTTTGTCAGTAGCTTGGATTACGCAGACAAATCCCCTCTTATACATCCCATCCCGCCTTCTTGTCTTTATATCTCCTCCTTACAGATTCACACAGGTCCAAACCTGCAACCTTATGAGCCAGAAAGGAGGGTAGTAAAGATCAGAGCAGATGGGCACCTAGAGTTACTCCTGCTCACAAAGCAGCTTTGAAAGCCAAAAAGCTAATTTAGTCTCCTGTACACAGCCCACACCCACTCTAGAACACACACAGTGGTCTAGAGTGAGCCACGGGAATGTTTTAGCTGCGCAGGGCTTGTATAGGATGTAAGGCATATCAGCAAACAGCGACTCTGCATTCAGGCTGCAGACACACTGTTCTTTGTCCTGCATCCCCTAGAAAAAAAAACCCTCGCCCAGTGCCCCACGTTAGCACGATCACAGCCCACAGAGGGACTCTATGAAGTGTACTAACCAATTGATTCCTTGTCTCATCAGGTGTCCCCGTTCCTGGGGATCATTGTGAGCGCTCTGATTATGCTCTTTGTGCCAGAGCCAAAGAGAGGCAGTGCGGATCAGATGGAAGGACGCATCAAGGCCTCGCCATCGTGGATCAGTGACATGAAGGCCCTCGCTAAGAAGTAAGGCTCGCTACTGTGCACCCAGGTTCAAGGTTTTCAGTATTATTTCTTAAAACTAGGCAAACTTAAATCAGAGTTGACCCTAATTCAGGAGATAACCCTTACCTTAACTGTTCAGTTTTTTGGGAAAAAAAACAAAGGAAAGATTGCTGGGATTTACAGCCGATTCCCAAGCATAAAACAGAAAAATTCATGTAATAATAATAATGATAATAATGGAACTTTATTGATCTCACGTTGGAGAAATTTACCTCTGCAGCCCCAGCAGTGTGGGGTTAAGGGTCTTGCTCAGGGACCCAGAGTGAAGACCTCAAGCGCACTGTTCTAACCACTAAGCAAACGCTCCCCTTTCTTTTTTGTTTCCTTTCTTTCTTTTTTTTTAATTATTGTTAGTCCATAAAGTCTGCTGAGTACAACTTCCTATCTTGGAGATTCTTACACTTTTTCCTCTCAGCGATGCAGAGAAAAGCAAAAAAAATGTATCTTCTTCTCTTAACTTCTACACCGAAGAGTGTCTGTTTTGATTCCATTCCCCTAACAGTGAAACTTAAAATCATCGCTGTCCCACTAGCTGTTTTAATAACCTAATTTTTTTCTGAGTCCTGAGAAAAAGTTTTCTTTTTCTAGGAGTTTTCACAGCTATTTTCTAAAATAACCTTCCCAAAAATATCGAAATGTCTACATCAAACATCAGGAATATATTATTTCTTCGCACCTTGCATCCAATTTGGCATTAAATCTAGTTTTAGGTAAATAATCCACTTGGTGAGGCAGAGGTTTAAGTTTTTTTCAGCGCAGTTAGAAACCATGATTTTTTGTAACTCCTGTTTTGTTTCTTTTTCTTTTCGTCCAGCCGGAGCTATGTGTTCTCATCCCTGGCGTCGGCGGCAGTGTCCTTTGCCACAGGTGCGTTCGGAATGTTGATTCCCATCTACCTGTACCGAGCGCAGGTGGTGCAGAAGACAGTAGAACCCTGCACGAAAAAAGTTTGCAGCAGCAAAGACAGGTGAGAAGTTAGCAGTGTCATGGGACTAACGTACAGCAGTAGTAGGTGTAGTGATATTAATGGTCGTTTCCTGCAGCCTGATCTTTGGAGCGATCACCTGTGTGACGGGCCTGTTGGGTGTGGTCATCGGAGCCGCCACCACGCACTTCTGTCGCAAGAAGACAGAGCGAGCCGACCCACTGGTGTGCGCCGTCAGCATGCTGGGCTCTGCCATCTTCATCTGCCTCATCTTTGTTGTAGCCAAAAGCAGCATCATTGGAGCTTATGTAAGTTTATCTCCTGTTTGCTTTGAAGGAAACTTCATCCCTGAGACTGAGACTGTGGTGCGTGTTTCACCTTGAGGGCTAAACACTGACAGTGACAGTTCTGCTCACTGAGGTGGGGTTAATGTTTGAATAAAGCTGTAAGAGGACACCGAGAAGGACACCAGCTCCTGTCAGACCCCCGGGTCAGTGAGCAGCGACCGCAGGTGTCTGTAGACAACAATCTAATGACCAGATTAGGACGGCATTTTCCAGCTAACCACCTTGAGCTGCAGGAAAAGAGGTTCAACCTCAAAACAATGCACTGGAATGACCAAGCATACTGGGTTCTTTTTTATTCTTATCAGCTACAAAGGAATAGGAAATGGCCCTCAAGGTGCTGGTTGGTATTAGTGGCGCATTTCTGGAAAATATTTTCCCATGGTTGTCAGAGAACAGAACAAACAGACTTCCTAAAAAGCAGGCCGTGACCGACCTTAGAGAGTCTCGCCTCTCTTTTTGTCTCACAACTGAATTGTTGAACAGTTTTTTATTCATTGGGGTACAGAACAAATTAATGAAAAAACAACTGTCAGGATGATCTTTATAGTTTTTTACATTAAAGTGATATTATGTAAGAATTACTGTCATCTAGAGAGGAAATGGGGGTATTTCTCTCAAAGGAACACAAATCCTAGTGCCTTACTTTCTCAAACATGTATAGCAATAACTGTAGCTGCCGTGTGTCATAAAGCCTCGACAGCACAGATGTAACCATGCCATCTGAAGTGAATTGAAGCCTCGACAAACCACCATTTACTGTGAAAAAAAATCCAGACTTCACTGCAGCTTTGAAAGCTACTAAACCCACTTAAACCAATGTAAAAAAAAAAAAAACAGTGTTCCCCTTTAAAAGAACAAAATTTCAACATTTTAATGATTGTTAAAGTTAAACTGTAAAGATAAAAACATCTAATTGATTCCAGTAGTGGTGCATATTATTACAACATGGAATAAATGAGGAGACCTTTAGTTTCTTCTTCAACTCAAATCAACAGTTGGACTGATGAACGTTGTTCAAACGGGAGCTGATCCATAAAACACATCAGAACTGAAGCAGGGAGGGGCAGGGGTTTTAAAGATATTTGAACAATTCCCAAAAGTTCAGATTCCCTGGAGTTATTCCAGTTGTTTGAAATGGCGTTTATATCATTTTGGGGAAAAAAATAACCTTTGATTGTTTGATTGTCTCATAATCGTTCTAATTAAAGCTTAAAATTAAAATCCTAGGTAACGCTGTAATAATATACCTCTATGATTTCTGCTTGTAAGAAATATTTGTAGAAAATATGCTGCAGTCAACCTGCAACTTCTACTTTACTTAGTAAATATAAAGAAGTGCTATAATGAGTAACAATTTAGACTTAACGAAGTCAGTGTTTCTATGAAGTCCTATTAGGGTCGAAGGTGCACATTTATCAGGTGTTTGACAGCAGCATGACTCAGCCAATTAGACCTGAGCTGCAGAAGGATCCACACTCATTTCACGGTTACAAGTCTGTCCAACTCAATTTTAAACCCTTGCTGTGCCACAGCAGCGCGCTGCCCCTCCTTCTAAAGGACCCATGGGCGTAGGTTTGCATAGGGACCATAGGGACATGTCCCTACCAAAATTTTGGACGGACCCATTTGTCCCTACCAATAATTGGATGTGAACAACATGTTTATAATTTACTATACAGCAGCCGCTTCTTTTCCTCTCCCAGCTCCTCTGCCTGGTAGCTGCAGCTGCTGCTCTTTCCTGTCCCTTTCACATAGCAGCGCATCAACTGTGCTGCGCGGTTTAATTCTCTGATTATTCTGCCTTAAGTTCCGCCTTCTCTCTTTCTGATTGCGTTATTTCTAGTCTGTATGTGCGCGCGCGCGGGTGCTTGGAGCGCGAAAAAAAAGACACTAAAATAAATTAATATTGGGCTACGAAACTAGTCCAAATAAAAAAAAATATTATCTACGCTAAAACAGGCGAAAGCTTCTGACTGGAGTTCTGTAAAGAAGCAGGAGAGAGTTTTTTGATTTGTGGAACTTGAGAAATGTAAGTTAACAACGTTAAGATTTCTTTTATTTTATCTTTTAATCAGATAGCCAAAGGCTCCTTAAAGAAGATCTTTTATGAAATGAAACCAGGTGAAACCGAAACGTTTAAACGTTTCCTTTGGAGGAGTTCTGGATGGAGAATATTGACAGAGAAAAACTTTTTTTTTATTTTTACTTCTTAAACGCTAAATGTTTACATATTTTTTTACAATCTTGGTATAATTCCTGCTCTAAGTGGGTCGCTCTGCCGGCTAAAGGCACATTTTAGTGGCCCTATACTCCAGTTTACGATTAATCAATTACTAAATTAGTTCACGATTATTTAAATAATTTGTTAATATGATTAATTGTTTCAGCAATAGATAAAGTACATGAAATTAGCTACACAGAGTAACTACAGCCCAGATGTACAACTTCTAATATTAATACTTTAAATGCTCAGTGTCAGTTCCTCTTCTAGTTCCAGTGCACATGTAAATACGATACATTTATTTGCTGTCCCTTGAATGTATTATTTTGCATGATCCAGAGAGAGCATATTAGATAAAAAAAAATAAGAGTGGGGTTTACCTCTGCACAATTCTCTATCTTCAGAAGAAAACACAGGATAAATCCACATATTTAGACTATATTTGGTTAAACAGACACTGTCTTAGTCGCAGGTAAATTTAAATGCAATCCTTTTCAAAGTGGAAAAAGTCCTAATTCCACATTCATCAGTGCCAGTTATGCTTTAAATATTGATAAACAGCATCTAGTGCATGTAGTGCTTATAAGATTTGTATTAATGTAGCAAGAAATGCTGCTGTTCTCTTTAAACAAAATGAGCCCTGAAGCTCACATTAAGCATAAAAAAGAGCATGCATATTTTTGCAAAGGACCAATGAAACTGAAGAATAGTGTCCCTACCAAAGTTGAAATCAAACCTACGCCCTTGAAAGGACCCAAATAGATATCAGGTGTGATAAAGGTTCAACGTTCAGCTAATCACTCCAGGATCAATTGGCTTGCCTCTGAATGATTACAAACAGCCCGCTTTGTGTGACTTCACTTCTTCTGTACAGAATTAAATCATCTGCAGTTGTAAGCGAGCGTCTCTGGTTTCAGTGCAAAGAGTCAACAGATGTGTCGTATTATACGGTATGGTTGGGACCTGCTGCACAGAGGCTGATCAGCCCCTTGCAGCTGTTGCCGCCTCTCTCTTCCTTTTGAGGGGGTGAGCCGGTCAGAGCGTCTGCTTTACAGCAGACCTGTCTGACATCCCGGACTGTCAGCGCTCTCTGTACTATACTTTAGGTCTGATACACTGATGGCGGCGGGGGGGGTGTTATTCCCCAGCAGGAAACACACATCAGTCAGCCGTGTTAAAGTGGTTGAGATGAAACCAGCCAGTAAAGATACATGAGATTCCACTGCAACCAAATCCCTCTAGGTATGTTTATGGAAAAGCAGCTGCAGCTGAAACTTATCTGAAGAGTGAACTCTCCCTCTACCTATTCTATAGCAACATGACTTTAAACGCTAAAAACTGTCCTATGCGTAGTGGTTTCCACATCCAAGATCTGAGACCAAAATAAGCGATTGTTGTCATCCTGTGCTGGTTTTCAGTAAATGCCTGGATACAGGCCTACAGTGTAATGACATGTTTTTGAACCGCTTTAACCAAAGCAGATTTTTACAGAAGCGAGCTCTCATAGGATAGAAATATCTCCCAGATCTTCTCTGGGTTTTTTCTTTTTACTTCTTTTAGGGTCATGTCAGCAAAAACTGTTTGTTAAATCTTTTTTTTCTCTCTTTTTATTTAGGTTTGCATCTTCATTGGAGAGACGCTGCTCTTCCTAAACTGGGCCATTACAGCAGACATTTTAATGGTAACTTGGACAATCATTGGAAAATTGATGATTGAGTCGTAATGGCCTAAGCCTGACCCTAACAGAGGGACTTTCCATTTTACTTTCCGTCACACTGAGCCACAAACTTAAACAGTTTAATATTATGTTTCCAACAAGAAGCTTCTGTTAACCTGAAATGAAAAGGAAATATGTTTATTTTTTAAGGAAAGGAAATCTGAAAGCTGTTTTAGCATTGCTCTGATAACCATGTATAAAACTCGATGCAACCAGTTACCATGGTAGCACATCTGAACTAATAAGGTGTTATGGGGAAATTAAGAAATAAGTCCTTGGCTACTCTGGAAGAGCTGCAAAGATCCACCGCTCAGGTGGGAGTATCTATCAGCAGGACGCTGCAGAAGAGTAGCAGGAAGGAAGCCATGGTTCATTTTAGTGAATGCCTTCAACCATGAAGAGGACCCAGCAAACGCACAGACGGAGATAAAATAATCAGATAAAATCCTAATTTATAATATTTTAGCTTCATTTGACCAAATTTAACTTTCAGCTAATGTGCTGACCTCATGCTGGAACATGAGCAGCATCATCATGTTGACGCTCCTTCAGCCAGATAAGGAAAAATAGGCAGAGCTGATTGGAAGATGGATGAGACTAAATCCTGCAGGAGAGTTGACTTTTATTTGTGATAAACTTAAAAGTTTATCCATTATTTATTTTTTTAAAATAAAATCCCATTAAAGATTTATGGTTACAACATAAAAGATTCTGAAAATCTAAGAGGTTTGAATGAAATAAATGAGGTATGTTGAGTTTATCAGTTCAACTACAGAACCTAAGCTAATGCTACAGGATTGTTTGCCGATTGCTAACTTTCAAACCCAGATCTTGGTTGACAATGCATCAAAATCAAACTAATCCATTCATACAGTGGGGGATCTAGATGAAATTTACAGCAGTGGCCAGGGTGGGGCCAGTGTTGTTCATGGGGCCAAGAACAGAGGAATAACACACACACAGAAAAAACATCCATTAGCAATTAGCATATTGAGCCAGAAAGCAAAGGTTTCAGACTCCTGGTCTAACATGAAAACTGTAATCTTGTCTTGCAAATAATTGCAAATACTAAATACTTGTTTAAGTAAATTTAAGTAAAGGCATGATTTAAAATTTGTTCAAGGGAAGAATCAGTTACAGGCTCCTCTTTAACATTACACTAAAAAGACTGATCTAATAAAGTGAAAAAAATCCTTAAAATAAGTGTATTTACCCTTAATTTGAAAGTTCTTGTGACGATCTGCAAAAGGAAGTGTTTTTGCTCTTAAATTATCATTATTAGGTTTTATTCTCTTGAACTAAGACCTTAATTGAACTTTATTGATCTCACATTAGATAAATTTACCTCTGAATATAACCAATCCCCTTAGGGAGCAGTGGGCTGCCATCGTGGGGCCCCCAGGGAGCAATCAGTGGTTAAGGGTCTTGCTATGGGAGTGGGCTTCAAACTTAGAACCTCAGTATTCCAAGTTCTATGCCCTAACCACTAGGCCGCTACTCCCCATATTTCGCTTATTAAACATAAATCATATTAGATTTTACAAATTGTTTAACTTTGATACTCAAAGAAGGTAATTTACACATATTTAAAGAACAATTTACCAACATTTAAATGTTTGCACTGTATGTTTTCAGAACAGGGCAAGGACTAGTTGCCCCCGTTGCCCCGCGTCTAGAAGCACCCATGATCGGGACATCTGGTCCCCCTGATTTCAGTATATAAATATTAATATTTCAGAAAAGATCTTAAATATGTGACATAAAGAAGTTCACATAACAGAACAACTAAAATGACTAAAAGAGGAGGGATACGGAAACAAAATCAAAATTATTTGAATCAAAACTTCATCCTTTATTTCAATCTATTTTTTAGCTCTGGGTTTTAAAACTTAATATGTGTTTTAATTAATGGCATCAAATTGTCTGTGTTTGTGAAAAACAAAACAACAAAAGACAAAGCATTCTTTAAGAAGGTTTTCCATCTGGGATAGCCTTCAGATAAACAGCCGGTTACTGACAGGTTGACCTCAAACTACCAGCTGCTCTCAGCTCGTCTGACCTTCCTCACCTTATTTTATTTTTCTTTACTCTCTCTGCAGTTTGTGGTTATCCCCACGCGGAGAGCAACAGCCGTTGCCTTTCAGAGCTTCATCTCTCATCTCCTGGGTGATGCTGGGAGTTCGTACCTGATAGGCCTGGTAAGACGCCCTCACCGGCTCTCCTTTCCCAGCTATGTGATCTTGAATGTTTTTTTGTTTTTTTTAGAAATGTTATAAAAGTGGGACATGGCCCTTTAGCAGACCATTTACACGTAAACGCATACGTTATGGTACCAGCTGAGCTCTGGGTTTTAACTAGGCCAGCCCAAAGTGTGCCACAGGAGGGGCTTTTAGCGCTCGTCTCTGGGGAATCAGGGAACGACATTATGATTTCTACCTCTGCTTTCAAGGCAATCAGCCATATTTTCTAGTAAATCTCATGGTTCTGTGGAGACGCTGCAGTTACTTTATTCGATTGATAAAGAGATGAGAGAGTAGTCCTTACTGGGCCTCTCAAGGTCACTGTCAGCCTCCCCTGACAACAGCGAATGCTCCTCACCCTTCAAACTGGGCGCATACACCCAGAGCATTCAGAGTGAGAGTGCTGCTCAGCATTAAATGAAGTGTGAAACAGGATTCACATCAGACTGTCAAAACACATTCTTCTCATTTTAAAGGGGGGACTGACTGTTTCTTAACTTAAATAGTAACCTCACTCCGTCACCCCCCCACCCATACCCCCAATCATTCTGGATTGATAATAAATAAAGGCAGGAGAAAGAGCTGAATTCTCCTGCACAATCACACTCTGACCACATATTCACTATTTTAAATCAGCATAAATCCTATCAGGAGAATAGATGCTTTGTCTGCATGTGTTTTATCACTCTGAGTCTGGCTCGCAGTCTGAGTTACATTTACAAAAGAGGAGGAAGTGTTTGATTAAGTGAATCAAAGCGATCCAGGATCCTCTGTCAGAACCTGACAGGTGCAGCTGTCTGCTGAGCTGCATTGGACTTCCTGTTCCTCCTAGCCTCAATGGAAAACTTAAGCTATTGTCAAAAGCAAAGAAAGAAGCAGCAAAAGAGATGCAGCCCTATTATAGTCCTATTATTACTAATATACAATACCTTGCAAAGGTATTCCACATTTGGCCAGTTTAGCATCAGACTTTAATGGTATTGTGGAGGATTTTTTAAAAGACCCTCTCCATAAAAAAAAAATGCGCATGCCAGAGCATGCACAAGTCCATTTCTCCTCGTGAATGCCCTGTTTAAAATGTGCTGTTTTCATAGCTCATACAAGCTCACCGTGTCCAGATACAGCAGGTACTATATACTGGACTTTATAGTGAACTCAGTTAACTGACCGTTCGGACAGATGATCACTTCTTTTTGCTCCATTGGTCACGTAACTCCTCATCCACTGCGCGGTGCTTGCGCCATCTTTGTTATTAGTCGCTGCAATGCAGCAAATCCCATAATGCTTATTTAGATGATCCCCAGGAAATAAAAGGTCATCCTCTACACCTTTAAGCTCAAGTTAGTTCCCAAATAATTACACTTGGTCTGCACTTAGACTTGAAGCCTCTTACAGATGAAAATGTTTTGATTTTAACCAGTCCACCAACGATCTGGCTTTACGGTTCAGATTATTGTCCGGCTGGAAGGTGAAACCAATCGGTTCTGGAGTCTTTTAAAACAGCGAACAGGTTGGGGTCCAGAATACTGCTCCTACTTCCAATTCAATTGAGTTTATTTACATAGAATCAGTTCAAAACACAGGTCATCTCAAGTCACTTTACAGGACAATTTAGTCCGATCAGATTGGTCAGATGGAAACCCAGCTGACCTTTCAGGATTCATTTCTCCTGGATGAACATATAGAGCAGATATTTGCTTGTATTGTGTCATTGATTCTGCAGCAATCGCTCACATCAGGTGTGCATTCAAGGAGGAAAAGCTCTTTTAAAAAGAAGAGACCTCCAGCAGAACTAAGCTCAGTTTTTGCGGCCCTCTGGGGTTCAAAGAGACAGAGGCAGACACACAAAAGGATCATAAATACTTTCTATGCTAGAAAAGCTAATGCCAAACTAGTCTCCAGGTGGCTCTGTCTGGGAAAGAAACTGCTGATTAGACGAGCTCTGAGCCAGTTTTCATGAAAAAGAGAACATCCAGTTAGCCACAGTTAAAGCTGAGCCCATTGCTATGTCTAGCAGAGATACAGGACTAAACACTGAAAAACAGGCCCACCTCTATCATCTATGATTGTATTAGTTGACGGCAGAAGTCCAGCTGATCTATGGCTGCTCACAGCCAATCAGGAACAGATCAAATGAAGCTACTATGACAAGAAAAAGCTTCCGAATGAAACGGACCTGCTTTCCAGTTTCTCCCAAAGAAAAGCTAAAAATGAGGTGACTTCTGAAGGTTTAGGGTTTCAGAGCAAAGGGGCCTGAATATATATATAATATATATATAGATGTTCGAGATCGGCCTGTTTTTCAGTGTAATCCTGTTTCTCTGACTGTGGCTGGCTGGATGTCCTCTCTTCATCCTCTGACATGGGAGTTAGCTCGGAGCTCGTCTGCCTGGCTGTGTGTTTCCTGGACGGGGCCGCCTTTTACAGTTGCTTTTTGTGTCGCTGCTTCTGTCTCCTTGAACCCCAGTCGGCCTCGGCAGATGGCCGCTCACACTGAGCCTGGTTCTGCTGGAGGTTTCTTCCTGTTAAAAGGGAGTTTTTCCTCTCCACTGTCGCTACAAGCATGCTTAGTGTGAGGGATTGCCTTCAAGTCAATGAGTCGATGCAATCAACTGGTCTTCCTTAGATAGAAAACTTTGGTTAATTTGACTTTAAGATCTGGTTAAACTGTAAAGAGGCTTGAGATGACGTGTTGTAAATTGGTGCTATAGAAATAAACCAAATTGAATTGAATACCAAGACATGCTAACATTTTCAAATTGCATTGAATTCAAATATAAAGCCTTAGTCTGGTCTATCAAATAAATATTGTACTCTGTACACGCACTGTTATATTAGCCGTATAGAATAATACATCCACTTTTTCAACAAGTGCAAGTCTTGAGTCAGATTAATGCACAGTGACCATGTCACCCTGAATTACTCCCACATTGCCCCACAGTCTGCCTCTCCAGTCGCCCTCCTGGGCGGTCACGACTCTCCTCCGGTGGCTGACACTGTGAACGCTCCAAGGTTCTCGCTCCTCCGCAAAAATCTGGGCTGACGACCTGCTGAACGCTTGAAGTGCGTCAGGACTCACAGCATCGACTCCTGAGCTGAGGTTTAGCACACAAGTATGATGGAGCGGTCGTGACGCACGCCGAGTGGGGGCAGATCTGCAGTCGCCCATGCATATTGGCAGGAATACTGTGAATTGGCAAAAAAAGGGAATAGCAGGGAAAAGCAAGTGGTTATCACTTAGCAACCATAGAGGAGAGATAGAGAATGAGTCTGTTATTTAGGTTCACATTGGGGTTTTGGACTTTAGAACCCAACAGACCTGAAGATGATATATGGAGCTCCACCGTCCACATCAGATGCAACAAAGCTGCTTTTTAGTCGGAATGCCTAAAGAAAATTACCACCTTCATTTAAAAAAAAAACAACAACAACAAAAAAACATCTATAGAGTATTTTAATATCTGAAAAAATGAGAAGTCAAGACTCATCTTTATCTGCACTTTAACACAAACTTTTGTCCCTCATGAGAAGCCGTTCCCAGACTGCCGCTCTGCTGTTAGCGGACGGGACCACATATGTGGTAGCAAAGGAATGCCAGAAACAATCTCCCAACAGTCATCCAAGAAATACCTTCTGGCAGGATAATTACACCAACAGCACTTCTGTTGCTTATTTTTAGTTTTGCTGCTCTGTGCAAGTTGAATTTAGTGTATCTGATTAAATGGGCCACACACACACACACACACACAGCTGCAACTGGGATTTTAGCGTTTCTTTCTCAATTAGGCATGCATGTGCATCGCTCCTCATGCACGTATTCCTCAAACAGGTTCACCTCCTTCAATATCCTGTTGGTGACTCTCTAGCTTTATCCTTTTGCTAAAACTATGATGAAAAGAACCAACACACCGACTCACACACTCAGTTAACTTAGAAGTCTCTGACTGCATGTGATCATCAAGGGGAACACCTTATGGGTGATCCGGGTTGCTTGACACCCACTTTTCTTCAGCTGTTGTTTGCCTCAGCACAACATATGACAGATTGCATTACGTTCATTAACTATTAGCCTTTCAACCTCTTCCCATGATTTGGAGACAAAAGTTTGCAGAAATGGGAAAATCGTCATAGTGTTTGAAAAACTGTTCCAATAAAATCTCTCTTCTCTTCCCTGTCTGTGTCTGCAGATCTCCGATGAGATCCAGAAGAGCTACGCTTCATCTGAAATCTGGAAGTTCCTCAGTTTGGGCTATGCCCTCATGCTCTGTCCCTTCATCATCGTCCTGGGGGGCATGTTTTTTCTGGCTACGGCGCTGTTTTTCCTGGACGACCGGGAGAAGGCCGAAAAGTGAGTGTATCTGGCCTTGATGGAATAACTCATTATGTTAATTATTGTTCAGAACTCATATCTTTAAAGCTTTTGCACACGCAGGGGTTGTTTTCCACTGATTTAGGACTATTAACAGACAAGAAATCCAAAGAAAGTAAACTGGTATAGGAAAGATATGGTAACTTATCCTCTATTCAGAGTATGGTTGAATTAATTTAAAGTAACATACTTAAGCTTCCTTAGGAATCAGCCTGTCTCTTTATTTACTCAGCCTCTATCCTAGTGATTGATCTCAAACTTTGCTCCCATTCTTACTCTAAATATCAATATTTTAGTTGTTTATTTATTTTAAGTTGAGCAAGAAAAGCTTTTTTAAGGGAAAAATGCTTTTAACTCTGGAGAAATGATGCACCCATTTTTTTTCTGAGACAACAGAAAGTCTGTCAGTCCTCGTACAACTGACAGCTCTTTGTTTCTGGCCATCAGTGTTTAAAGAACTGCTTCATAGACCATAAGCGGCTACTTCCCGCGCTCTTACACTTACTCATATCTTCCATTTATAGAGACATGAATAACTAGGAAATAAAAAGCTGGTCATGGCTTTAAAAGGCTAAAATAACCCGTCTTGTCCTTTTCTATATGGCGAGACAAAACTTCTTGTCTTTTTTCTATTTTTTTTATCCCGTTGGCTTGGTCCCCTGTTGCCGTCGCTTACAGAAATGACTTCCTTCCTGTGGACGATTTTTAGACAGGATGGCATCGTGATGTCTGATGTCTGTCTGCAGACGCCTCTGAGTTAGTTTGTCTTCCTCTCTTGCTTAAAACCATTATAGAGAACAGCCTGTCAAAACGAAAAGTAAACCTTCTCATAATTATCAGAATTTTAAATCAGCAAAAGAGATTTGAGGAACGCTTATGTCACATTCACTGGCGTTCCTACATTCTACAATCAAAAACTTCAACTATCAGCCAATGTGGGATCTCTTCTACTTCCAAATGGAAAATAAAATGCTGCCACCGCCTAGCCTTGCTGTGGTTTCTAATTGACCTCTCTCAGAAAACAACGGGGTGAAAAAAGCAGAACATTAACTAAAAGAGAACTAACTCCCACTGCAGAAACTGTGCCAGTAATAGATATTAGCCTGTGGTCCAAGAAGTGGTTCAAAATATAACCGCACTATCGGACGCTTGTTCACTCAGACTACAACTAACCACAAACCCTTGACTTTCACCAAACCCGCTGTAGGACAGAGCCGATGCTGTTGCACGTGCTGAAGGTGAATCCATAAATAGTCATTAGGCGTTCCTATTATAAACTTTTTAAATTTCAAAAATGATTTTTGATCCTTTTCTGAAAACGATAAAATTTTTAGGTTGCCAAAATAAATCAATTATGGTTGCTAGTTTAATTAGAGTTCAATTTAAACATGTGTAGCTATAAAGAGAAACAACAGTTTTATTGCCATAACTATTTTCTTTAGGGCATTTTCAAAATATTAGCTTTGGGTCATGAAGGCGTTTTGTTCTGGTCTTTCTCCATAGCTCTTAATTAAAAACGCTCTTTGCATTTCAATCTGAAAAACTCACATGAAAAGACAATTAGAAGAAATTTATTGATACAATTGCTTAGTCTTTGGCGCTCAGACCTCGGCAGGAAACATAGCGCTGAATTTTGATAGATATACATGAACAGGAGTAAAGAACAGGGCTGTTCCCCCCCCCAGGACTGAAACTGGTGGTGGAGTGGAGATAGATGAAGTTGGTCAGTCTGCTGGTTAGAGAGACGGTCTGCTGAGCTTTATGGAGAGATCCAGTGGACTGCGTGAGCTGATACTAGAGCTTCATTCAGGGACCTGGAAGATGGAAGTCCAGTTGGATAACACAGGTTGATAGAACCTGTCCATGATGAGCAAGCATGAAGTGACAGTGGAGAGGAAAAACTCCCCGTTGGGAAGAAACCTCTGGCAGAACCAGGCTCAACATGGCGGTCTTCTGGAGCTGCATTTCACTTCCTGTTATTAATAGTCTCTAGATTATAATAAATTCTTACTTTTTTCATTTAGTGGGGGAATAATAATGAACACAATCAGATAAACACAAATCAAACTAACATTTTGCCAAATAAAACAAAAAAATCACCATCAGAGCCAGCGGTCCTTGACACACGGCTATGCAGAGAGAGGGCTGGTGCAGACGGACAAATGTTAGCCCTGGCTGCCATTAGCATCGGAGGTCCGTTGGTTGCCACAGTCCTCTCAACATCTGAACTTTATTTTTTATTTTTTTATCATGCACTGAATCAGTAAATGAGCCATATAGTGAAGCTTAACAGTATAATGTTCTCGCCTAAAAACAGACTTTTATAGAACAACAGCGACAGATAAGAGAACTTTTAAATTAATACTCTGAGCTTCCTGCAGTGCATGCTGGGACAGCTGTCAATCTCAAGAACGGATAAGTCTGCTCTGATGCATGCTGGGTAAAAAGGGAGAGGTGAAAACAATATCTGGGGAATTGTCCATTCTCAGTCTTCTTGTTCTTGTGAATTGCAACAGTACTTGGGCTGAAGCTGAAGACGTTTTTGCACCTATTGAGAAGCGGCCTATGATTAGCTTGAGTGAAAGCTCCACAGACTAATTATATCATGACATGAGCACAAATATTTCAATGCGTTATGTGATTAGAGATATTTTAAATGCAGTTAATTTTACTAATGGTACTATACATAAAATAATAAAATACATATGTTTTACTTTCCTGATAGCAAATCTTTCTATAGTATTTCTGTATTGTTTTGATGCACTGTAGCTGGATAACCTAATGACTTACAGTAGATGGACTATTTGCTCATGTTGCTGCAGTCAGCAGCTAAACAGACACTTTTAGCTTTAAAAGATTTTGAACCATAATATTATAATAAGACTGATATGTTGCTTTTCTTAAGTTTTTACAGAGCGACTGCTACTCCAAACCCAATTAGTCTTTGACTTTCCGACTTTCTCTCTTTATAGAGATCTAGAGGAACCTCTTTTTAGCAGGGCATTACGATTTAAATGTCACATTAGATTTATAGAAAGTTATTACAGCTGGCTTGACCTGACATTTTAAAACTGTTAACACTCACTGTTATGACCTGAGATATGATACATATATATTGTTGCACAATTCAAAAAGTATATAAAAATCCTCTGCAGATTTTTGCTAAACTTTCCAAAGAAAAACAGCTGCTGAAGCAGTTTTATTTTCATTAAAAGTTGCAAACAGCACCTAGGGGAACAAGTAACATGACAGACGCCAGTGTGTACAGCACGGGCTGTTCCATGGCACTGCTGGTCATATTTACTTATTCCATTCATGCTATAAACCCTACAATTTATAAATTCCCTATGACTATACAGTGTGTTACTCTTTTTTTTCTCCCCTCTCTGAGTGTGTCCTCAGAAACTTGGTGCTATTAATAAAAAGGCATGGAGCTGAACGAGTAACTCACTGGAGCGCGTGTGCCTATTTCCAGCCTTCAAGACTGTTTTATTATTCCTAGCCTGTCGGCTTTTTTTAGCTGCTGGGTTTCCATTAATAGCTCGGGTGCAGTGCAGTGCAGTGCAGTGGATACCCGTGCCTCCACGCTGTCCGTACTTCTGCCTGGTGATGTGCGAGAGCAGAGATGTCTTATCCAACCAGCTCTGACGGCACAGATCCAGTGTGTGTATCTGGGCAGACAGCGAGAAAGAGAGCTCTGAAGTGTGACGGAAAGATGTAAATTAGGGAAAAATAATAGGAAGAAGGAAGGAATGCATATGCTGGTGGAGATTCTCAGTCATCCAGGTCATAGTCATTCCAAAAAAGCCTAAAAACAAACCACTGGACTTTGTTTTCTTACACAACATACAGTTTGAACCAGACGAAGGATTCCACCCCTTTGGAATGGGGGTCGTTTGGCTTCTTTGTTAGCCTGCAATGCCCCATACCTGTCTATGTCTCTGAAAAGGGGTGTTGCCATGTTTTCTATGCAAAGGCAAGACTTTGTTGGGCTACTGTATAAAGCCTCGAACTCAACGCTATTTCTGACATTTTGATTTGAAAAAGCTTCCTGGATGGGAAGCGAAAAGTCTTCAAACTTGGAAACAAAGTCCAGTGGATTGTTTTTTTTTTACTTTTTGGAAGGTTTTTATTCATTGGGGTACAAAACAAATGAATGACAAAAAAAAAAAACTATCAGGATGAACTTTTAATAGTTTATCACATTAAAGTGATATTGTGTGATCTAGAGAGGAAATGGGGGTATTTCTCTCAGAGCAACACTAAACCCTAGTGCCTTACTTTCTCAAACATCGTTAACGGTAGCTGCCGTGTGTCGACATTTTGGATTGAAAGAGCTGAATGGAGATAGGACTGTTAATGCTTTTTTGGAAGGAATGCAAAGCAATTGGGTTTGGGAGGATTCAGTGCTTCCATGAATGCTTAAACCTGTTTTATCTTTTCAGGCTAAAGAAGTTGATGCTACAACCTCCACCTTCTTCAGTAAAGGTATGACCAGGTAAACTTCTTCTATGCCAAAAGGCACTTAAACCTTTAGTGCTTTTTAATTTGTCAGGCAGTTTGAGCGATTTATAGTGCAGAGATAAACCTGGACTATTAGCATTTAGAGAACTCTCTGCTTGTTACCTAACACGCACCACAGGACCCTCCGTTTTTATTACAACTCAAACAAAATCCTTTAGAACTTAAAAAAAAATGCTTCTGTAGAAGCAGACGGGGGGTGGAATGTCTCGCCAGTGGAGGTGATAAACACCATGAGGCAAAAATGACCCGTTTCCCATCATATTTTCCCCAGGAAGGTCCACAGAGTCGACGGGCTATATGCCATCTTATCACAACCTGAGCTGCTTTTCCTCTCTTCCTGCCTTTATCAGACCCGCACACAAGCTCCGGACTTATTAACCTTGACCAAAAACATAATTATTGGCAGCACACCAGCTAGCTCTCTATACAATGGGGAGCTACTGTAGTAGACACTAAAGAATAACAAGGATAAACTTTGACTCCTGATAAGGAGGACAAGGAATCTGTTGTGACTATTTGTTAAGGTTATCGTGCTCAGAGCAAATGTCAAGGCTTTGCTGCTTTTCTTTATGAACCTGTCACAGTCTATTGGTTGAAATACTGTAAGCACACAAAGGTGAAAAAGAAAACAGGTAGGTCATGTGTACACGTTGAGGTTTGTCCCATTAGCTTAGTAAGAGAGGGTAGATTTACAAAGCAAATGAAAAGATTTATTTAATCCTAATAGCTCAATAAAAAAAGTAAGGAAGGAACCACTTTACCCCTTTGACAATATGTTATCTTTTTTCTTTACACGATAAAATGACATTAACCGATGAGAGCCAGAAAACAGAGGTGTGTACTGGAAAACTGGCAGGATAGACAAAGTTCAGGTCAGGAGAGAGGAGTGATCATGTGCCAATATCACATCTTCACATAATATGGAGAGAGCCAGAGCCGACAGGGTGGAAAAATATCAAGGAGGTGTGAGGTCAAGCTGCGATCTCGCTGACTACCATCAACTATGACTGAGATTTTGAAATATGCAGTAGCCTTCCAGGTAACTCTTAGATCCTTTTCCCTCACTCCTTTATTATTCCATAACTTTTTTTCCTCCACTGTCAACCTATCAAACATCAAAGGCAGCATTTAAAAAGTAAAAGCACCATTTATTTCAATTTCAATTCAGTTTATTTCTATAGCGCCAATTCACAACACGTGTCATCTCAAGGCACTTTACAGTTCACCAGATCATACAGTCAGATTGATTACAATTTTTCTATCTAAGAAAAAAACACTTGATTGCGTTGATTCATTTACTCGAAGGCTCACACTAAGCATGCTTGTAGCTACAGGGGAGAGGAAAAACTCCCTTTCAACAGGAACAAACCTCCAGCAGAACCAGGCTCAGTGTGAGCGGCCATCTGCCAAGGCCGACTGGGGTTCAAGGAGACAGAAGCAGACATAGAAAAAGAAGAAAGAATTTTTGAATAATTAACCAATTTTAAAGATGATGAATAAAATAGATAAATCAATATTTCTTCTGTGCATCTTTAAAACAAATAAAACAGGCAGTTTTAAAAAGAGGACAAAGAAAAACAACAGGGATAATTTTCCTTAAAGATTAGGGATGTACTATGGATCCTATTTAGGGACAGAATTACAAATGTGATGCAGTGACTTAGGAACTTCATAGGAACTTGCAAAAATATTCAAAGTAGATTTATTTTATTTTATTGAAGCTTTATTTAAGTTTTTCTGTGCTCTATGAAAGGTTGAAAAACCTGGAAAATGATCAGTCGACTGTCACAGTTACGTGTCTCCATAAAAGACCTTCTGCAAATTAATTTGAAGAGGAAAAGTCTGCAACTTAGAAAAGTTACAGAGTTGCTAAAGCTATAATTACCAATAAATATTAAGAAAATTAAAACAAACAAAGGGATTTTTATTAAAAAGGAACTGAAGAACTAATGTAAGAACATAAATAAAAATAAACCAAAGTGATGGAGTTGTGTTTTTGTGAAAGAAATTAGTTTTTAGAAAAATATTAACAACGAAATTCAAAAAAATCACTTTTCAATTTGCATTTAAAATAACAAGAAGACCTAAAATGCTGGGTAAATGTGTCAGTTATGCCTAAATTGTATTTCGAAGTTAATATTTATCTCAAATTTTTATACTTTGTTTCATTGCCTTAGGTTTTATGTTTATTTTGATTAATTTAATTAAATTAATTTCATTACTGTTGATGGTTTTCGTAATTTAAGTTCTTTGTCAATTTATTTTAAAGGGGCAGATAACATAAGATTTGTCTTCTTTCTGTTGAGTTTAAATACAATAGATGATATGAACATTTAATAAATGATAGTTCATGGGATATAGAAAAACGTAGCAGTTCTGACTTTTGGTGACTGTTAATACACGCTCTGTCCTTTGTCAAGGCATCAAAAACACTTTATTAATCCCAAATGGAAATTAAATGTTGCTGTAACTCATACGTTATTTTTTTAAACAGCAGGTAGGACACGTTAGAAACAGTTAAACTAGAGTTTGGGTATCAAAGCCCTCACCATGGGTGGGGGTTACATTTAATCCTAAAATATAAGGATTGGTGTTTTCCTCCTGAAAACTTTTGTCTTGTTAGTAATCTGAACAATCTACAGAAAATCCAGCTGAACTTTAATTAAACTCAAAGAGAACTGGTGAAAGTTAAATCTACGGCTTTACTACAAGCACTGTCATTACAGGTTGATGTTGGCAGGCTGAAGCTAATCACAGGTGACAGGAAAGGCTGGCGATGTATTATGTTTCAGAGCTTGGCTCCAATAGAAACACACACAGCCTGTCCCCCCCCCCCCCCCCCCCCCCCCGTCTAAAGGCTGCTAATTATGGAGAGCACCGATCGCTGCTACACCCCCTCAGAGTTTAACCCCTCTTTTCTACAGAGGAATCACAGCTGATTTTAATCTGAAAATATAAAGAATTGCAGCTAGAGGGAATTGCTCCATCCCATAGATCAGCACATTAATCGGACACTGATTGTTAATTTAAGTTGGAGCAACTTTCCTCTGAGACTTAAGGAGGAGAAGTTGGAGAGTTAGTGCAGGGGTTTTCAAAGTAGGGGTCGGGGCCACCTGTTGGGGTCGTGAGACACTAAGTGGGGGGTCCTAAGATGGTTTTTACTATCCTTTTACTATCCATCAATCTTTTTTAGCACATTTTGTAGTTTCGCATTGGAGGAGCTTTATGGAAACTTATATATATTTAAGCGACGTATCAGAATGTGCTATATACAGTGGAGTAGGAAGAAGTTAAAAACTTGTGTACTCCTACCCCTGTCTCCATTCAAGATGTAGAAGCCTGTTTGCTTTTGTGCATCCATATTCTCTTATGTCATGAGTAACAATGGAATCTGAAAAATAACTCTCAGTAATAATAGCGTGAGTTTGTCATCATGATATATGAAATTTTCAACAAGTTATTTTTGTGGAATTAGGATGAAATTATCCTTTGTTTGCATATATTTTAAATGTAATGTTATACATTTCTTTCAACTGATTTAATTCAATTCAATTCAGTTTATTTATAAAGTGCCAGTTCAAAACACGTCATCTCAAGGCTCTTTACTGTTCAACCAGATCATACAGTCAAATTGATTAAAAGTTTTCTATCGAAGGAAAACCAGTTGATTGCATCGACTCACTGACTAGAAGGCAATCCCTCACACTAAGCATGCTTGTAGCGACAATTTTAGAGATTGATCTAACAGATTCTGCATAGTGTGGGAGAATAAAGATAGAATGAAGCTGGATGATGAAAAGGGGGTTCCTATGTTCTCCAGCAGTCTAAACCTATAGCAGCATAACTATAGAGATAGCTCAGTATAACCTGAGCCACTCTAACTATAAGCTTTATCAAAAAGGAAAGTTTTAAGCCTAGTCTTAAAAGTAGACAGGGTGTCTGCCTCACGGACTAAAACTGGTAGTTGGTTCCACAGGAGATGATCTTGATAACTAAAAGATCTGCCTCCCATTCTACTTCTTTCTAATTCTAGGAACCACTAGTAAACCTGCAGATTGAGAACGATTTATAGTTGAGCAACTTTTAAACTCATAATTTAAAATGTTCCTTAAGGCAGATCTAACATTGATTGATAGACTGATTTATACAATACTGATTTGAACTATTAGATATACATTAGGTTGTAAAATGCACCAATAAACAAATAAATCTCAGATTAAATAGTTAAGAATACATTTAAAATGATGAAATATATAATGACATTTATTTTTTTAATGAATGTATTTAAAAGCGAATTTAATTTATACTTATAGATAATTAATAAAGTCTGTTGAGTTGTTGTTTTTTGGGTTCATGGGTTTAAATATTTGTAAACCTTAGTTAGAGAAAACCTTGGATCTGCTGCCACTTTATTTTAAAGGAGGAAAGACACCAAACCAGCTGTTATTTCTGACAGGAAGCCCAAGGGAATCAGAGCAAGTTGGCAGAGAAGAGAAAAGACATCGCAATTTAAAAAAAATGAAGATGAAGAGAAGAAGTAATCGCTTAAGATATTATCCATTAATCTCCAGCGAGGCGAACGTAGGCACAGATCGGCTTCACTGAGATCTAATTAACTTCCTCTGCTGCCTCTTCTGACCACGTCCTCCCGCTCATCCTGTCCTCCTCCTGCACCGCAGGATGAGCGCGAGGGCATCCCCAGGCCTGCTGCTGTCCAAACATCAGCAGGAGATCTGACAGCAGAACTCCTCTCTCATTTATTTAGTAACTAATATCCCATTTTGCACCATGAGGGAAAAATACACATCATCAAGAAAAACTTTTACAGTGTGGATTGTTTTTACAGCTGCAGGCGCGTACTTTCCTGCTTTGCACTGTTATCATTTATCAAAAGCTCCAGGTCGTCTGTCAGCAGTGCTGAGTGGGCTCCCGGTGCCACAGCCGCACACACTCCTACTCAAAGTGTAAAGCCAGGAACAGAAAGGCACTTTGCTTCACCATGTGATGAACATGGATCTCTTTTGATCTCTCTGTCCGTTCTCGAAATGTCGAAGCTTTGCCGACCCTGTCATGATTTAGACCCTCTGGTTTTGGTCTGATTAGACTCTGCTGGGCTGTCAGGCCAATCAGCACCCCCCCGCCTATGTCATAAAGCCAACATTCCCCCAACGCAGTCACGGCGGAGCTATTAGGAAGACCGCAGCTTTTTGCACTAATCAAAGCAGCGTTTGCAGCTCTGATTGTCTCTACATTAAAGCCTAGCTCCCTAAACAATGCAGCCATAACAGAGGCTATTAACTGAGGAAAAGACTGGGGCCTGCAAACACTCTGCTTATGAATATCCACTAATCTCCCTCTGGTGAGGCCAATTAACCCTGTCTGAATAACACAGTAGGTGGAACTGAAGGCTGTTTTTGTTATAGATCTGTTACCAGGATCATGTCTAAAATCCATGGATAAATCAAGACAGAAGGGTTTATAATTGGACACAAAGCCAACAGGCTTTTTTTTGCTTGCCCTGTACAGAGTGGAGAGCCTTTCTATAAGTGACTGGTATATATTTAATTCACAGTCTGGTCGTAGTGGGTAGGCATTTTCAGGAAGGTCCTGCCAGATGGTCCAAGAACTGTTGCCCTTGACGTTAATTACATGAAAATGTCCCATTGTAATTCCAGGCTGGAAGAGCTCAGACTGTTCTTTTTTCTCTCCTCAGGTGATTACCAGGCGACGACCTATCTGCACAGACGTCTAAAGGAGAGAAAAGGAAGCCTTCCATTGTCCGTCCTCTACAATCTTCCCGCTCCTATCGGCTCCTGCTGCTCCTACGTTTATGGGGGATTTACCCTCTAGTGGAGGCTACTCAGAACTGGAAAGAGGGAGCGTCTTGCTCCTCATTGAACCCTCTGGCGAGGAAGTTGCTCTCTGTGGGACAGAGAGCATCTCAGCTACAGTCTGCGAGGAGCCACTGAACCTTCCAGGGAGGCGACGTCCACAGCCCTCCTGGCTTTTGATGCCATACTACTGAATGCTGACCATGAACCTGCCCTGTCGTTCTGCCTGCCTGCTGCCTACCTGCCTGCCTGCCTGCTTGCTCACCCAACAGTATGTCTCTTGTTTGTCCGTCTGCACTCCCCCCCTCCATCGGCTTTTAGTCTGCACCAAGTGCCATAGCCTCATTACATTCCTATAGACTTTGCACTGACCGCCAACACTCATCCTGACTTCCTCAGTGACTATGTTTACATGCACCCGACACCTTTTCCAGGCAAAACTCTTCAAGTTTCTACCAGTTATCCAGACTTTCCTTTGAACTCACTCCGTTTGCGATTAGTTAGACGACTTTATTTGACTGAACGTGGCTTTAATGCTATTCTGCCCCCCTTAATCACAGTATTAACATAACAGTTCCTGTTAGATAAATGCAGTGTTCTCCTGATTAATTAAGCCGTGCATGTAAACATAACAGTCGCTAAGAGCCAAAAAAAGTGTTACTGTTTAGAGGTCAGTGAATCAGCCTTAAGAACAGAAGCTTTCGACCACCTGCAGATGTTTCCTTTGAGTCCCCGCCCTCGTACATATTTTCCTTTGAGCTTTTAGCACTTAAACCAGTGCAGACGGTGCCAGAGAACTTGATGGATGTGAGAGCTTTCTGCACATTATTATTATTATTTCTTTTTTTTAGCTGTTATTATTTTTTCCTCCTGTGTGTGTTTGTGTAATGTTGAAGTGTAATACTGGAGGTTGCTGCCGATTTCAGAAGGATCATGATGCTGTTCGGGTGATCTGAAGCAGACACTGGATTTTAAGTTTGTTTTTTTTATAATTTATTGTTTTCCTGTTTATATATGCTATTCCCAAAAGAAAATGGAAAGCTACTCTTTGGACTTGAACTGAGGGACGCCCGTGTTTCATGTAGACGAGAAGCAATACAAAAACTGTTTTTTGTTGTTTTTTTCAGAGAAAACCAAACCAAGCGTTTTCTCTTCTTACTGCCTTATCAGCAAGCTGCTTTCCCTTTACATTGGGGGAGCTTTCTGATGGTTGGTTTTGAGTTTCCGGACACAAAAGGCAGCCATACATGGACGCCGTGGCTTTTAATGAAGGGCTCCAATCCAGTCCTGGAGAGTTACAATAACAGGCATTGTGAACGGAGATCCCCCCCATAATGCACCTCTAGATATATGATCCCCCATTTCTGCAGAGAGAACCTTTGCTGGCGAGATAACCATTATAATAATTAGTGATTGGAATCAAACATCCGATACAGGGACAGGAAGACCTTCAGCATCAGGTCAGATTTGCATCTTGGTTTTTGTGTTTGGAAGCTTCCACAGATCAAATGTCTTCACTGGAGTTAAAATCCAGGCCAACTTCAAACTCCCTCTGCAAAATAGGGGTGTCAATTGGAAAGAATTTTTCGATACGATATAAAACACGATAAATGTGTCAAAACACAATTGATCCCGATATATTGACAAAGACGATATATTGTGATTTTTTGTACTAATATAGCTCTAGAAAACCTTACAAGATCTTGTTTTTCGCTGCTCCTGGAGCAGCTGATTAACAGGTTTTTGGGCGATTTGCTGCCAACTACTGGTAGGAAGTTAAACAGGTATTTAAAAGAACGACAATGACATAGATGTTTACATATGAATATATCTTACCTTCCAGATTCATTCGGTCGTTTTTTGAATCAACACTAACTTTTTAATGAAACTTGTATTGTTGAATAATATAAATATATTCAAATGAAATATGTCAATATTTGATAAAATCGATTTATTTCTTAATGCAGAAGGATCCAAACGTTTGCAGATGGAAAAACTGCTGTTTAAACTGGAGATGGATCCTAAAAATTTGGTAAATTTATGAATGGATCCACAGAAATTTGACTGATCAGCTCAAAAAATGTCAAATAGTATGACTGTGTATGTTTAAAGATACCAGAGTTGAGGCAAGGTTCAGGGTTTGAGAGCTATTTTACTACTGCACTACCTGAGATATAAAAAAAAAAAAATCTGATTTAAAAAATCCCATTCAGTGCTGTTCCACAGTTATCATACAAATTCTCAAGTTTTTAAGCCTTAAAGAAAAACAACAACCATAATTGGGAATCGGTCTGCAAACATTCTGATCGGTGCATCTCTAATTTATACACTTTTATTTTCTCATTATATTAAGTGAATTTGACCCTAAATGTATCTGTGAGGACATGATATTTTATCACACCGTTAATCAAAGATGGGAACCGTTTCCCTCCAACGCTTCAAAACTTTCACATAGAGTCAAAGACCCTTTGGAGAAAACAGGAAAAGGATGGGCCGGGGTTTCCGTGGTGATGCGTGACTGTCTGACCACGCGTGGGCTGCCGTGTGGATCGGATCATTAGCTTTAGTTTCTCTCCAGCTGCGTGGAGCTCTCTGAATGTGATTGTGTCCAGCCTGCCGTGTTTACACACCTTCATCTTCTTAATGAACTAAGCTTCTCACGTTCTTACGTTTATACGATTTCTTGTCTTTTTGATGTTACCAAATACGTTTTTTTAACAACTACAACAGATAAATATATATATATATGTATAGTAAGAGAGAAAGCTATATCATGCAGTAACTTTAATATATTGTATAAATGATGGCCTGAATGCAATGTATTTATTTGTTTCCATAATGAAGAATATTCTGTAAAGGGAAATGTATGGTTTTGAATATACAACACTTTTTGTGTCATTTTTGTTTTTTTAAATGCCAAGTAGTTCACCTTATGTGTATCACTATTAATCAACACAGTACCTTCACTCATCACTAAGGATCATCCTGTTAACTGTGATCATTAATCAGACATCTCATATATAAACAGAACAAAACTCAATGTGAGCCTTTTGTTTTAAGCAGCCTGACGGAAGCAGGCAATGCTTTTAAATTCATGTTTGTAGAGTTTCCTTTTTCTGTTAGATGAACTGATCAAACCGTTTTGCACACTTTATTGTTCAGGGAATTGTTTGAACCACATCCTGGCATCGTCTTTACAAACCTCTGTCACAGGGGGACGTCTTCATATCCACAGTAAGTGCTAACTTTGAGCCGCCGTGCGTAGAAGGAACGGCTCAGGAACCGAGTTTCACTTTGCCAAAACTGAGTTGATTTAGCACCAATTTTATAGCCTGTTGCAACGACTTATGCTAAATTAATGATCACTGAGGTGATGCATTAAGTATTTGCTCTTTCTTGTTATACAAGAATCCTGTACAAAGAGATGTATTTCTGACCTTGAGCAGAAAACAGATTTTATTTTTGTTTTTAGTCTGTAGAGCTAAGCGTCAGAGTATTCAGAGGATTTACTTTTGGAAAATGAACTGTGATGGTCTCGTCAGGAGGGGTAGCAAGACAGTGCATTTGGTGACTTGTTGATAAAAGGAAAAAAAATGTTTAAAAAAAATGTCTGTAAATCAAATAAACCTATTTAATCACTTCAAGCAAATGTGTTGTCTGTGTTTGTTCATTGCTTTACGAGGGGAGAACCCATCGATCCGTTGGCACCTTATGAAAGTTGGCACTTTGACTGAAATTAAACCAGATAAGCAGAGCAGAGCACTTTGCTGTTCCTGTTTGGCTGTGACTATCCTGGAGAGAAATATCGGCTGTGCTGCTGCCATCAACACTTTTGTTTATAGATGTTCGAGATCGGCCTCTTTTTCAGTGTAGTCCTGTTTCTCTGACCGTGACTGGTTGGACGCGCTCTCTTCATCTTGTGACATGGTAGTTGGCTTGGAGATCCTCTGCTTGGCTGTGTGTTCTCTGGACGGAGCGGCCTTTTACAGCTGCTTTTTATATCTCTGCCTCTGTCTCATTGAACCCCAGTCGGCCTCGGCAGATGGCCGCTCCCACTGAGCCTGGTTCTGCTGGAGGTTTCTTCCTGTTAAAAGGGAGTTTTTCCTCTCCACTGTCACTACAAGCATGCTTAGTGTGAGGGATTGCCTTTCAGTCAATGACTCGATGCAATCAACTGGTTTTCCTAAGTTAGAAAGCTTTGAATCAATCTAGATGATCTGGCGAACTGTACAGTGCCTGGAGATGACATGTGTTGTCAATTGGCGCTATATGAATAAAATTAATTGAAAATTAATTGAATAACTACAAGTATAAAAATAGATATAGATATGGATATACTCCATAATTACAGTCATAAGAAAAAACTCATATTCTGTTTGAATAAAACACCAAATAGAAATAATCTTGAAAGTCTTAGCGATCCTACATGAAACTGTAAAGATATTAAAAGTACAAAAAGCAAAACCCTGATCACCTCTGAATTTAACCCAGATCTTAGGAACATCTAAGAAAGGCTGATTAGTTGACAGGTAGAGGTGTCATACGTATTAATGTTTATTAATCGAGTAGAAGTATAGATCCTAGTGTTTAAAAACACTTTTTTAGAAGTTAGAGTATCGACTTAAGATTTTTACTCAAGTAAAAGTGTAAAAGTACCATTTTTAAAATTGCTTAAAGAATAAAAGTAATGCAGGAAAAAATGTTAGGGACAGATGCTTTACTTCCACTTAAAGAAAATTTTTTCCATAATTCTGGATGATAACTTCCTTATACTTTTTTTTTTTAAGTTTTATAACTAATGGTAATAGAGTCAAATTTTACTTTGCATAATTTAGTATGTAAGTTGATGTTGCACCGATTCCAACTACAAAGAAATTAATTGTCTAGATGAAAAACATTATTTTGATGGTTTAACGAAGGGCCATAATGAAAATGAGCTCAATGAAACAAGACTAACGACTCTATTTTGAAAATTTAAGGACTAGAAAGTAGAGATAATTGAAAAAAAAGGTAAGGGGCTAGCAAAATCATTAAATGTTGAAAAGACTTGTCCTCTCCGCTTAAAAAAAACGTACATGCACAACCCTGTACCCGCTCTCGAGAGAGAACATGTCAGCTTGGGGGTTGAGGTTGCTTAAGGACCCAAATGCAGGGATGAGTGAGGCAGAGATGAGTTCTTTAAGGTTTAATGAAAAACTGAGGCAGAAATCCAAAAATGAAAAATACAAAGAACCAAAAAAACCCAGAAAATATCCGAGAAAACTCACGGGGAAAGCCAGAGACGAGGAAGCAACTAACAACAACAAAGAACCAGCTAACAGTGACTGAACATGTGGTGTATAAATGGGAGACTGAACAAAGACCAGGCTGATCGGCAGATTAGGAGCAGGTGTGGACAGAGGAGTCTAGAAGGGATAAAGCTAGGGATAAAGAGACTGGCAACAGAGGGCAAACAAGAAATACCTAAGAACTCAAATGCAATAAAAAAAAACTAGAATAACACAAAATGAAAATTAAACCAATAAACTAGAAAACACGGAAAGACAGAATCAAAGTAAAACTGAAAACTCAAAAAAGAAAACTTATACAGAACCAAAAAGCGCAGTCATTACACAACGTCTATTAAACATGTGCACGAGTCCATTTCTCCTCGTCCACGCTCTTTTTAAAAGTTGCTGTTTGCATCGCTCCTACAAGCTGGATTTCCAAAACAAGATTTGCAATTTTTCCAATATGTCAGACTCACCACCGGTAAGCGAAAATAGGGACGAGCATGGAGGACGGCCTTATGTGAACATGTCACTAGAATGATTGACAATTACTAGGACCTCTTATTTTGATGGTCCACCCAGAGAAAGAACATCCTCCACTATACCTTTAAGTAAGGTAGCAAAGTATTTATACTTTGTTACTTGATACCTCTGTTGACAGGGGAGACATTTTAAAAGCAATCAACAAAATATCAAAATCAACCCTAAAACCACCAAGAAGGCGGCGAACAGAAGACAAAACCAGAGCTAATGGCTCTTGTTTTTTTACTACCTGCTGCAGCAGTTTGGACAATTTCTAATCCAACTGAGAAATAAAAAACACAAATCACTTGAAGGCGTAATTTCACGTTTAGGTTTCTTTCTTTAGTCACGTTTATCTGTCGGTCTAGTTTAAAGGCCCTATCTAAAATAACACCTCAGAATGACTGTATAAAGCCAAGGGGACCAAGACTGTCAAGGGTTAAACTAATCAAGCTGATGAAATTGTTGCATTTATATTCAAAAATAATCATTTCAATCAGATTTCAATCAGTCCAACACTTCAAGACTGACTGAAGAGGTCCGACAGCCATGTTTAGTTGCCTACTTAATCCCTATGATCCTGGTAGAAGTACAGGCCATTTTTGTCTAATTAAAGGATCTTTTGTGCAAAATTTCCTCCATTGTTTTCTTTATTTTTTTATTAAAGCTACATAATTAGTGTGTGCAACAATCTGCATGAAAAAGATTTTAAAAACCCTGCATCAACTCATATACTGCTTGTACGCCATATCTGAAAGGTCTGATTTTATAGATTTAAAATATCAGGTTCACTTGTCCTGCAGAGTTGTATTATATGTGACCATATATAATATGACTCCAGCTGCATATTTTTATGGATTGAGATAAAGTTTAAGGAAACAGGTGGATATCTTTTTTTACTGGTGAAAGAAAAACAAGAGTAAAGTTAACTTGAATTTTTTTCTACCCATATCATCACTGTTTTCACAAGTGGTATCAGAATCACATCTATCCATTTGTTATATCTGTTTATTTTTATATGGGCTGGTACCTAAGCTGTCAAGGTGTTTGTTATGATAAGCAGAGCCATTCCAAGCCTGCATGGAGCCAGAAACAGAGTTTTATCTGGAGGCCTTCCAGCTATCAGCAGCTCAACCGATACTGGTTTTGATTCATCAATGTTCCAACAGGTTCATTATTTCACAAGCTACGCAGGTCTGATTACTGGCAGACCTGATAAATAGAATCTTAAAGATCTATCAAATAGAAGCTGTTTGGCAGCAGGACGAAGGTCAGAGAGATCCCAAGAAGTAAATATTCCTTGCCTAAATCTAGATGAGGAATATTAACATATATGAGTCTATAAAATGTTATAGAGACCCTCCTATGTGCTAAAATTATTCCAAGAAGCTATAGATGGTTCATCTATGAGGTCACAAAAGAACCAAGCAACATGTGAAGCACTGAAGGTCTCTGTTTCTGCTTGTAAAAAACATCAAAGCTGAAACCCCACATCCAAAGACCCAAAATACCATCATATCATCATTATACTTACTCACTTACTTACTTACTTTAGAAGTTTAGGGAAAAAATGTTAACTGAAAATAAAGTTGAAGAGTATCTGATGGGTGTCTTGTTACTCTACGTCTAGCATGAAGCTAACACTGCCTTCCAAAAACTAACATCATACTGGTCAAACATGGTGGTGGTGGTGTCATGGTCTGGACAGTGACAACCTGCAGTGACTGCTAACTAATGTCTGACCATTAGTTAGCTACCTTACGTTTAAGCACACTTAGGTTGTTCTGCAGGAAAATAATGGCTAACTGAATAGCCTTAGGGCTCTGTCACACCTTGTCCATTTATCCAGCTCCTGCCTGACGTCCCAGAATCTCCTCAAACCCTGGCATACACTGATCTTTCTATGTATTTTTTATTTATTTGGGCGTATACACAGCGTATTTAAAACGAGTGCAGAACTTATGTCCAACGACAGCCGTACTTCTGCATAAAGCAGAGACGCGTAACATTACGAAGCATCAGTTAAAGCTCCTCAACCACAACCTAGCTGTTGTTCACTTCCCGCCCCAAAAAAAAGAATAAATAAAAAGAAAATGATAGAAAGACTGTTTGCAGATTCAGCGTCATGTCTGCTAGGAAGTTTGTTGGTCATGGGCGTGTGCGTGAACGCAGGGAGGATCCATCACACTCACCTCGCTCACCCTATGATGGGGATGTAGTCTGGAGGAGAACTGACAGTTTCCTCCTGTGAAACCCCCTTTTATACCAAAACGCTGCCAATACGCCATTAAAAGGTAACTTGAACTTAACGTATGTCAACGATCACACTGGTATACGTACTCGCCGTATGTCACGTGTGCCAGCCAGTGGCGGCCGGCCCATAGGGGGCGCTGGGGCGCCGCCCTCCCTGATAAGAAGAGAGAAACGTAAAATATATTTTTAGAAATTAACTCATAAATGTCAATTTTACTCTCTAGAGTGTGTACCTATAAGCAAAACAAATTATATAAACTACATTTCCCTACCTACTGTCATTCATTTGTGGATTTCCACAGACAGACTCCTACCGTCTCTGTTCTGGGGGCGCTGATCAGACTGACCCACATTTGCAGAGAATCTGTCAATCATGTACTATTGCTAGGTGAATTTAATGGCCAATCAGCGTCTCAGAACTTTGTGGTCTTGGGGCGCTGAAAATACTGCGCTTTTACAGGCTTCTGCACCCGATGCGCAGGTGCAGACAATTAGAGGGACGATGGCGAACGTAACGAACGAGATGCAGCTTCCACCAAATTCGGTGAGATCCTTATTTATCTACCCGTTTGCCAGAAGAACATCCCTGTTGTAGGATATGAAAATTTCCTGTCATGGTTATTGTGACTGTGACGAATCCACCTCGTCGCTTAAAACTTTGCGTGCCACACACACATTCCTGTTATACTGTGCTTGTGAGGACCACTTCACTCGCGCTGAGCCCAGTAGCTCCATTAACTTAAAAAACACAAGCTGTTCCTGGTTACCTGCTCGCGTATTGAGGGTGCATACTTAATATATCAGTGGTGTTAGCCGTGTGTGTGTGTGTGTGTGTGTGTGTGTGTGGGTGTGTGTGTGTGTGTGTGTGTGCTACGGGGACTTGTCATCTTCAGTCTGGCTGCGTCTTTGCTGGGTTCAAACCCAGTTTGGTGTAATTGAATAAGTCAATGAATCTGTGTAAAAGAATTAAGTTGTAAAAATTATTTGTTTGTTTTTGTACATCAATTGTTTGTGGAGGTAATATATGGACAAAACTGATTTATGAGAAGAAATCAGAAATAAGAGAGCCTGAGGGGAGGGGCTTAAACTATTTAATGAGGGCTGTGGGAAGAGGAGCGGCCATTTCTGTTTTCTGTTTCTTTGTTACATTGCTGGTAACTGGAGGGAGGCTGAGGCCCAGAGGATCTTGTATATGTTTAGTTTCTTTTGCACCCTGTTTTGAGTTTTTGAGCACAATAAATCACCAACACCGGTAACCCGACTGAGCCTGGATTCTTGGAGGCCAAAGAACCCCGTCACAGTGACCCAAATCATCACTGTTACTGTTATTATATAGTAAATTAAATCATTACTGTTAAATTGTATGTATTGTGCAATTGTTTATTTGAATTTTTATTCCGGATTAGTTGGAGACATACACTAGGCTATATCAGCCCCACCAAAAATATTTTTCACCAGCCGCCACTGGTGCCAGCATGTACCAGCATGCTCATAACTTATACAAAATGTATCCATAACTTATCCAACCTATGCCAGTGTTTTTGCCAGATTTTTCTTACGTTAGGCATACGCTGGTCTGAATCATCAAGGCGTGACAGAAGCTTTACATAAGTCAAAGTTCACACTTGATTCTCATTAAGATGCTTTCGCTTGACCATAAACAGTTTCCCATTTGAAAAAAAAAAAAAAACAATGGGGCTAGATCCAAAAAGAAAATACTCACAGTTCCTCCAGACATCTGATGTCAGAAAGGCAGCAGCAATTCTTATGCTTAGGCAGCAAATATTTTTTCACATCAGGACAGGTTGGTTTGGAGATCCTCTCCCAATATGGTATTTTATGTTGTATTTTCTAACACTGAACTTTGTTGTATGATCCAACACATTTAAATATGATAATATAAAAAGAAAAGCAAAAATCTGTACAGGGATAAATACCAGTATATTTGAGTAAACTTTTCCTATTTGGTCTGTTGTGATGCACTTCTAAAAGCCTCTAGGTTGAGTCAGGTCAAAGCTATTCCAAATATTTTATTTGAAACAAACACAATTTTTGAGGGCTGAATCCCATCTACCTCTTCCTTGGGCTCAACCTTGCAGAGGATTTTTGAGGCTGTGGTTTTTATCGCAGTGAGAAAAAGTGATCTCATCAGGGAGTTGGAGTTACTGTTGGGCTCAGTTTATAAAGCAATCTTAAATCTGCCCTGAGTGGTTTACAGATACACTGACTCAGAGCTCCATCAATACTGAGAAGCTAAGAAATAATATTTACCTTCACAGGAAGTTTGGAAACCCTCCTTCTAAAGGATCTTTTTGTACTGACCTTCATTAGAGAGAGCATTGCCTTGCATTTATACCACTAATGGTCTATGACAAGGCAGCACAAACACACAGAAGGACTGTCTAAGCTGTGGGCAGTGAGGCCTTTCATTTAAACAGACCCCACTACCTGAGCCCTGTGTTCATCTTAGAGGGGAGTAGATTATATACGAGTCAAAGGAAGCCCAAAGTGAAGAATCGGTGCTTGGCGGACAAACACCACCCTTTCCCACAGCCAGGCAAATATGTATGTCAGACGCTCCGATCTTCAAATCAACAACACCTTGTCATGCAATGGGCAGGAAACGACCGGGTGTAGGCAGGAAAAGGGGAGCCATTCTAGCCGGCACAGGAATTTCCATTTGAGCTTTGCAACTTTAAATCACAGAGGAGGAACTTCGTACAACCGAATTATGGAGAAACACACAAAAAAAAAACAACACTTGAGGATGTGAAGCTTCAAAATGTCAGCCTGTGCTAAGGTTTCAAAGCTGCATAGTTTGGCCGACCCCAAACACGTTCAGGCCTGTGGTCCATTTTTATTCGGCCGAAGAAGAAAAAACTTTAACTTTCAGAGATGAATAAATACAGCATCTCTTTACCAGCTCAGATTTGAACTTATGTATTATGAACCCTTCATATAAAGCTGTTCACAGGGTAAAGGATCTTCCAAATGAGTTCCTCCCTGACTAACACATGTCCAAACAGCAGGGGAAATGCACCCAGTGACCCTCTCTGGCATTACTAGCCTATCTATGGCTTCTGGTTAAAGAGCTGTCAACATGTCTTAGAGGACACAGTCCCAGTTTCCCCCTCATCTTTTCCTCCTGGTCATATTATAAAAGGTGGATCTGAAACCATCAGGTTGCCACATCCTTCTTGTAGTTCTAATTATAGTGAAAAGAGCAACCCTTCAGAGCTGGAGGATTGAAAGGGAGTTCAAATATAATCTGTTTCTAAAAAAAAGTTGCTGTCAGAATGCCAGCTTGAAAAAGAGACAAAAACAAGCAGCTGATTAAGAAGGCCAGTGTCATGATCTTGGCGTTGATGACTGGTTTAATTACTAATTTCATTCATATGTCTAACTCTGCCCTGTTTCTCATTACTGCTCATCTGATCAACCTGCTTTTGCTTCTATTTAAGCTGCCTGCTAGCAGTGGTGTAAAAAGTACACACATTTCTTACTGAAGTAGAAGTATAGATACTGCAGTTTAAAAACACTCTTGTAAAATTTGAAGTATCAACCTGACCTCTTTACTCAATTAACAGTGAAAAACTATGTCCGCCAAAAACTACTTAAAGTATAAAGTAACCTTAAAAATAAAAAAACAGCCAGATGCCACTATATGAATTGAAAGCTTAATTTTTCGACTATTTCTAAAGATTCTTTGAGATAGGGCCAAGGATGAGGGAGGTCTTGTTGGTCTCCATCTCCCGATACGCACTTGCCTGTGTCCGACCATTCAGACATTTCAACATTGTAGCATGGCATAGACAATTTACGTTTGCAGTTTGAAGAACACCTGCTTGCTTCTGATGATTTCCTTTAGCTAACCAATGAGTGTTTGCGTTATACGACTCATCCAGTTACACTAGTTTTCACTAGATGTAGATGGAGACAATGATCTGCAATGGATGGCACATGACGTGAAATAAATATTTATAAACATAAAACCGAAGCCAAGAGTAACAAGTTACCTTTGTTTTAATAATGTAAGGAATAGAAAGGACAGATACTTTTGTGAAAATGTAATGAGTAGAAGTCAGAAGTAGGAAGAAAAATAAGTAATGGAGTAAATTATAGATACCTAAAAGGCATACTTAAGTACAGAAACAAGGTATTTGTACTATGCTTCTTGACACCTCTGCCTGCTACCAGTCATCAGTGCAGGATTATTCTCGAGCAAGTGGGGAGAGTGTGTCCTACGTTACCTTAGTGTTACCTCTGTGCTGAGCAGTGACAGCTGTTCTAGGAACTAATTTGGAACCTCTGGAGATGAGTTCATAGAAAAGAATCTTTCATAAGGTGAAGAATATTTTGGACAACAGGGAACATCCTCTTCATCAGACTTTTAAAAACCAACAGAGTGTCTTCAGTCAGAGGCCTCTCCAGGTCTGAACAACAACAGAAGATCCTTCCTCCCTACAGCTTTTAAAACCACAAAAAAAAAAAAGGTTTAAAACAGCATTTTATTTCCTTTTAGTATCAACATATTAAAATGAATTGAAATGAAATAAACTGAACTGAACTGGGTTGAATTGAACCAAACTAATTTTAAATGAACTGAATAAATTGAATTACACTGATCTAAACAAAATGTACTCAAACTGATCTAAACTGGATTGAATATAAGTGAACTTGAACTCTTTTATTTATAGCCATCTGAACTAATTCAATGCACTTTATTGTGGCATTAGCCAATGAGCTCTCCCCTGTCTGCAGTTTGCCCAAAACGCAGCGGCTCATATTTTAACCTGGACCACAAAACATCAAAACATTGCACCAATTCTTGCATCTCTGCACTGGCTCCCTGTTCATTTTAGAATTGATTTAAAGATTTTATTGTTTGTGTTTAGAGCTTTAAATGGAATGGCTTCTCAATACATTACCGACCTCCAGATTTACTTTCCGGCCAGTGGTCCGAGGTCTGAGGGTCATCTTCAACTAATGCCTTAGTTGAGGCTTAAAACCACCTTGACAGAGCCTTTACTGTAGTTGACCCCAGACTTTGGAATACTGCCCCTCCATACATGAGAAGTCTCCACAGTTGAATGTTTTAAGTATAATCTTAAGACCTACTTTTGCTCTTTGGCTTTTAACATTGCATAATTGTATGTTTTGTTGTTAAATGTGCTATAAATAAAGTAGATTGATTGATTTGATTGAAGACAGAAAGTCTCATTATGTGGCATTATAGGCAAAAACTATATTCCACTTAATGGGGGTTTTATGCAATAAACCAATCAAGATCTTAATAAATACAAAACTAAGTCTCAGTCAGACTAGGCAGAGAGCATCTGTGAGTGGCAAGTTTCTTAAGTATTGCCACAGATCTGATACCCTAAATTTGCTCAAGAGGAGCCAACTGCATTTAGAATATGTCCACTATTAAATATCTTGCTGCTGAGAGATGAACTCTGTCCAACTAAATATGTTTGAGTCTAGAGGTGCAAAGCTGGTAGAGATTAACCCCCAAAAGACTTGGACCTTGTGGCAAAAGGTTGTTTTGTTTTGGGGTAACTCATATTCATGTGGTGCTAAAACATAGAATTACCTTTCCTTATTTCTATGGCAAAGCTTCATTATAACAGTTTTTCAACAGCCACAAATGAACTGCGTTTAAAGATCTACACTGAAGTAACAAAAACAGAGAAAATAGCATTACAGACTCACCTTCTAATTTGGGATCAGAGAGTCTATGAAGCAACACATGGAAATCACACCTCCACCGAGCATCTCTCACCTCTGCTTCCTACCTGCCTCTGTTTTATATGTTGTAAGACACTCACTAAAGACTGATTTAGCCCAGGAATTAAATATATTGTTATCATTTTGTGAGGGTTTTTAAATGGTTGAAGAAAATGTTGCATTCTGTCCCACCTTATTTCAGAGATCTGATTGTGCCTTATGTTTCTAACAGAGCACTTTGCTCTCAATCTGCATGTTTACTGGTGGTTCCTAGAATTTCTCCAAGTAGAAAATGGGGCAGATCTTTTAGGTATCAGGCTCCTCTCCTGGTATGCTGCTATAGGCTTTGAATGCTGGAGGACATAGGGTTCCATTTTCATAATTCAGCTTCATTCTATTTCAATTCTTCCATTCTGCAGTATTTGTTAGTTCAACCCCTAAATGTATGTTCTCTCTGCTTTTTCTCATCATAGTAGCTTCATCTGATCTGTTCCCGTTTGACTGTGACTCCATTCTGCAAGAAAATATCAGCTGGACTGCTAGCATCAACACCTTTTCTTTTTGAAAGTCTAGGTGTTGACTACTCCAGTCTAGTGTTGACTATCCAGAAGTCTAATCCTGTAAAGTTAACACAATAAATTTACAGGATTGGAGCATGTGACAACTATTGACAGTCACTTGCATTTTGTCATTGACTCTTCAGCCACCCATCAGACCAAGCATGCATGCAGAGAGAGGGGAGAAAAAAACTAAATTTTAACAGGAAGAGACCTTCAGCAGAACCAGGCTCAGTGTGAAAAATCTTCTGCTCAGGCCGACTGGGGTTCGAGAAGACAGAAGCAGACACACAAAATTCAATTCAATTCAGTTTATTTATATAGCGCCAATTCACAACACAAGTCACGTCAAGGCACTTTACAGTTCAACCAAAAAGGAACATAGAAGCACTGGTCTATAAAGACTTTTTATGTTATAAAAAGTAAGGGTAAAACAACTCCATAGTGGCTCTGTCTATGATAGAAACAGTTAAGCTGATGAGTTCTGAGGCAGTTTTTATCCCAAACAAGATGAAAGAGAGAACGTCCAGTTATTCCCAGTAAAAGCTGAGCCCATAATATCGAAGAAAGAAACAGGACTAAGCACTGAAAAACAGCCCAGGCTCTCTTGGACTTAGACAAACTTTATTGTCATATTTTATACAAAAAGTATATATACAGTGTATACAAAACAAAATTTAATTACACACAGCTTTACGACAGTGAAAGAGTAGCAGCTTAGCAGTGAAATAAACATTTCCATTTATCAAGTACAGCAGTGATCAAAAATGTAAACAATGAAGGAGAATAATGGTGCAAAAGGCATTGATGTGGAAGGTTCAAAGCAGTGCAAAAATAAATAAATATATATGGTGCAAAATGCAGTAGAAACACTGAGCTGAGTTCTATTTTGAAAATTCACCATGTTGTGCAAGTATAATGTTTACAGTGTGATGCAGAGTCTTGATTTGTGACTTGATCAGTGTTTTTAACAGTTCAACTTATGGCAGCGGGCATTTAATGCTCCAAAGCCTCTTTCAATAGGGCAGCAGGGAGAACAGTCCATGGTGGGGGTGTGAGGGGTCATTGATGATGTTACGGTCCAGGGACACACAGCGCTGGGATGAAGTGTCTTTTACAGAGGGGGGGTGGAGCCCTGATGATCCTCTCTGCTGCTCTTACCACTCTTGTCGGGTTCTTCCAGTCTGAGATAGCTGGTCAGAACGCTCTCTATGGTGCTTCTGTGGAAGGTCATGAGGATGGGTGGGGGCAGGTGGGCTTTCCTCATCCTCTGCAGGAAGTACAACCACTTTGTGTCCTTTTGATACGTAAGGAGTTGTTTATAGTCCAGGTGGGGGTGTCTCTGATGTGCACCCCCAGGAATTTGGTGCTGTTGACCACCTCTACAGCTGATCTGTTGATGAGCAGTAGAGGGTGGTTAGTCCGAGTAGATCTCCTTCATCTTCTCCACGTTCAAGATCAGGCTGTTATCTCTGCACCAGTCCGCCAGCTGCTCCACCTCCCCTATGTAGTTCTGGTCGTTGTCATCTCTGATGAAGCCCACCACTATTGTGTCGGCTGTGAACTTTGCGATGTGATTGGTATTTAACCTGGGAGCGCAGTCGTGTGTCGTCAGAGTGAACAGCAGGGGGCTCAGGATGCAGCCATGAGGGGAGCCGGTGCTCAGGGTGATGACATCAGAGGTGTTCTGTCCAAACTTGACTGACTGAGGTCTGTTTGTGAGGAAGTCTAGGAGCCAATTGCAGAGGGGTGTGTTGAAGCCCAGCAGTTTCCCTATCAGATGCTGTGGGATGATGGTGCTGAAAGTTGACGCCATCATCCCAAAGCATTCAATAGGAAAACTGGAACATCTCTCATCTGGAAAGTTGTTAATAGCAGCAGCTATCTGCCAAGCTGATTTTGATTCTGGGTTATCTAGCACCCAAAAAGAACATAAAGTTAGAGGTTAAATAACAAAATGTAGTTGTAGCGGTGAAAATACTGTAGGAAACATGCAAAAACGACTCCCTTCTATTGAGGTGAGCTCTTGTGACCTGAGTCCTAAATTAGGACATGTTGAAATTCACAAAAGTATACTATTACATGATCATATTGATCGTTATACTACCAGTGTAAACAGTAGTTAAAATTTTAGTATACAGAGTAGAAATAAGTCTTAGTATTTAAGTACAAGTTTTAGTATTAATGCACTTGGTCTTGGACGTAGAGTGATACCTTCTCAACCAGCCAGACTGATACAACGTATACATGGTGTAGTCTGGTAAAGAGCTGATAATACTTGATTTCAAAGGCGGGACTAAGAGGGTCAGCCTTATCAGTTTAGAATCAATCAGACGACTACTGATGTGATGCAAAAACTCTATGGAACACACTCTATTTCTGTGATTCGTAGTCTGCAAAACTATTCAAGGTGTCAAAGAAACTCTGCAGTGAATGGTTTCTGCCAGTTTTTCCTAAAAATATGTGCTTTCTACTACGTTCTTAATCTTCATTGCAACGTTGCTCTGTTGCAGTCGATAGTTTGTTGTTATGCTAGCTGAAAAGCACTGCTGCATTATGGGTGCTGAATGTTAAGCCTCGTAAGAGAGTAAGGAGTGGCTTCCCTTGGAGAGTGGCGGCCTTGTAGTTAGGGCATTGCGCTTGGAATCCTGAGGTTCTCAGTTCAAGTCCCACTCCCACGGACTGCCACTTTGGATCCCTGAGCAAGACCCTTAACCCCACACTGCTCCCCGGACGCTGCACAATGGCACCCCACTGCTCCCCAACGGGATGGATTAAACACAGACATTTAATTTTGTTACTCTGTACTTGTGACAGTGTAATGACAATAAAACGCTGGAAAAAAGAAAATTCACGCTTCCTGCGCTCTGATTGGTCCGGCCAGATCTGGCCAGAGTCAACAGCGTTTTACTAGACTGTTTGGCCAGGCTACTTCTCAGTATAATTATACTTTGTTTTTCTGTTCTCAAGTATATATTATAAATGTTATAGAAAAATTAAACTTCCAGTAAACTACCTATTTTTTAGTATAAAATCTCATAGTAAACTTGAATAATGACTTCTTTGCTAAGGGGACGACAGAGCAAGCCAAATGTGACGATAACGTGGACATAAGCTACTAATATAACTCATACAGGTGCTGGTCATAAAATTAGAATATCATGAAAAAGTAGATTGATTTCAGTAATTCCATTTAAAAAGTGAAACTTGTATATTATATTCATACATTACATACAAACTCATATATTTCAGATGTTTATTTTGTTTAATTTTGATGATTACAAATGACAACAAATGAAAATCTCAAATTCATCATATCAGAAAATTAGAATATTACTGAAGACCAATAAAAACAAAGGATTTATAGAAATGTTGGCCAACTGAAAAGTATGAACATGAAAAGTATGAGCATGTACAGCACTCAGTATTTAGTTGGGCCTCCTTTGGCCTGTATTACTGCAGCAATGCGGCGTGGCATGGAGTCGATCAGTCTGTGGCACTGCTCAGGTGTTATGATAGCCCAGGTTGCTCTAATAGTGGCTTTTAGCTCTTCTGAATTGTTGGGTCTGGTGTATTGCATCTTCTTCTTCACAATACCCCATAGATTTTCTATGGGGTTAAGGTCAGGAGAGTTTGCTGGCCAATTAAGAACAGGGATACCATGGTCCTTCAACCAGGTACTGGTAGCTTTGGCACTGTGTGCAGGTGCCAAGTCCTGTTGGAAAATGAAATCTGCATCTCCAAAAAGTTGGTCAGCTGCAGGAAGCATGAAGTGCTCTAAAACTTCCTGGTATGTGGCTGCGTTGACCCTGGACCTCAGAAAACACAATGGACCAACACCAGCAGATGACATGGCACCCCAAACCATCACTGACTGTGGAAACTTTACACTGGACTTCAAGCAACGTGGATGAAGTGCCTCTCTTCTTTTCCTCCAGACTCTGGGACCTTGATTTCCAAAGGAAATGCAAAATTTACTTTCATCAGAGAACATGACTTTGGACCACTCACCAGCAGTCCAGTCCTGTTTCTCTTTAGCCCAGGCAAGACGCTTCTGACGCTGTCTGTGGTTCAAGAGTGGCTTGACACAAGGAATGCGACAGCAGAAACCCATGTCTTTCATACGTCTGTGTGTGGTGGTTCTTGAAGCACTCACTCCAGCTGCAGTCCACTCTTTGTGAATCTCCCCCACATTTTTGAATGGGTTTTGTTTCACAATCCTCTCCAGGGTGCGGTTATCTCTCTTGCTTGTACACTTTTTTCGACCACATCTTTTCCTTCCCTTCGCCTCTCTATTAATGTGCTTGGACACTGAGCTCTGTGAACAGCCAGCCTCTTTAGCGATGACCTTTTGTGTCTTGCCCTCCTTGTGCAAGGTGTCGATGGTCGTCTTTTGGACAACTGTCAAGTCAGCAGTCTTCCCCATGATTGTGTAGCCTATAGAACTAGACTGAAAGACCATTTAAAGGCTTTTGCAGGTGGTTTGAGTTAATTAGCTGATTAGAGTGTGGCACCAGGGGCCATCAATTTTGAACCTTTTCACAATATTCTAATTTTCTGATATGATGAATTTGAGATTTTCATTTGTTGTCATTTGTAAACATCAAAATTAAACAAAATAAACATCTGAAATATATGAGTTTGTATGTAATGTATGAATATAATATACAAGTTTCACTTTTTAAATGGAATTACTGAAATCAATCTACTTTTTCATGATATTCTAATTTTATGACCAGCACCTGTACTCTCATCGTTTACTTTTTACCTACAGGACTGAACTTGAAACAGATTAGGCTTCCTTAGAAAGACTAAAAACAAAGTCAGTTTAAATCTTAAGCTGTCAGTGCAATTAGGGAGAAAAAAGCAAAAGTAGTTAATTGCGTTGCCTGAGGTATAGACATGCCCAATCAGTCAACCATTAGAGGAGGTCACACAAAAGGCAAACAGAAGAAATCAAACACACCTGTCATTAGTGGAAGCATGAATACAATCAGTGAGAGAGTGCCTGCCCTGTAAAATACTGTGGGATGTCTGAAAGTCCCCTCAGAGGCGGGGTCACCTGCCATGTATGTTTATGACAAGTTCTGGTGTCATGGTGAATAAAGAGTTGAGTGAAAAAGCTCTGAATTTAGCCACCCCCTTTGATAATGAAACAAGAGTCATTATAGCAAGAGGAAGCTTTTGGATACAGGGTGGCTGGACTCAACCTTAGACTCATCCAATAGGAGCCTGGACAGCAGCTGCTGCTCCTCCCATTGGTAAGAAAGCAGCTGAGGTGGTTCTATATATAATAATATATAACAATCTGGACATATGGTTCACCTCCATGACCACATCCAAGATAGAGTAGCTGAAAAATAATAAATAGAGGAACCATCAGAAAATAAAAAAACCAAGGTTTGCATATCAGGGTTCCACAATGAAAAGACCCATTCACAAAATTATGATCCATTTAATAAATTGCAATATGATTTAAAAGTCAAAGATATTGTGGAGGATTTTTGTGATTTTTTTAAAAGACCTGCTCTGTACGCTGTACCTGCTCCCGAGAGGGAACACCAATTAAACTTGTGGAGGGCAAGCACGAACCCATTTCTTCTCATGCACAATCTGTTCAATTCAATTCAGTTGTGTACTCCTACCCCTGTCTCCATTCAAGATGTAGAAACCTATTTGCTTTTGTGCATCCATATTCTTTTATGTCATGAGAAACAATGGAATCTGAAAAATGACCTCTCAGTAATAATAGTGTGACTTTGTCACCATGTTATATGAAATTTTCAACAAGTTATTTTTGTGGAATTAGGTTGAAATCATCCTTTGTTTGGATATATTTCAAGTGTTGTAAATTTATACATTTTTTTCAACTGATTTAATTCATTTCTATTCAGTTTATTTACATAGCGCCAGTTCAAAACACGTCATCTCAAGGCACTTTACAGTTCAACCAGATCATCCAGTCAAATTGATTCAAAGTTTTCTATCAAAGGAAAACCAGTTGACTGCATCGACTCATTGACTCAAAGGCAATCCCTCACACTAAGCATGCTTGTAGCAACAGTGGTAAGGAAAAACTCCATTTTAACAGGAAGAAACCTCCAGCGGAACCAGGCTCAGTGTGAGCGGCCGTCTGCCGAGGCCGACTGGGGTTAAAGGAGACAGAAGCAGAGATACAAAAAGAAGCAGAGATACAAAAAGCAACTGTAAAAAGGCGGCCCCGTCCAGGAAACACACAGCCAGGCACGCGAGCTCCGAGCAGCTCCCATGTCAGAGGATGAAGAGAGCACATCCAGCTAGTCACAGTCAGAGAAACAGGACTACACTGGAAAACAGGCCGATCTAGAACATCTATAAACAAAGGTGTTGAAGGCATCAGCACAGCTGATATTTCTCTCGGGTATGGAGTCACAGCCAAACAGGAACAGACGAGGTGTATATTAATAATTGACAATTAGGAGGACTGCTTATTTAGATGATTCACAAGGACATAAAAAAAATCATCCCCTAATACCTTTAACTTAATTAATTTTTTGAATAGTATATGATGAAGATTAATATAACACAGACTGACATTTCTAAACCCTTACATTTCTGTTAATACCAATGTTTTTTCTTACTGTTTGTAAAAACTCAACACTAGCGACAACATTTACCAAATTAAACAATGGACCCAAGTGCAAACTTCAGTGAGGTTAGCTATTGTCTCTGAGTTAAGTCTTAATTGTTAAATTGCTGTTTAGGAGGTCGGTCCATTGCTATTGGGTGCCCTGCCACCCACTCAAGTAACAAACAAGTCCACTGAGTTAAGGTAAACATGTAGGAATATGAGGATTCAGATGGACGTCAAGGTGGAGCGATTGATTAATTACTATGCAAAAAAAGATGAATTAGTGTGTCTTAGAAATTCACTCAAAAAAGCCCCCATTGAACCAAAGTGACTGCTCAGAGGGAAAAAAACTGGCAAGGCTAGCAGCAAGATGGTGCAATGATACATGAAGGGAAGACGTTCCTCATCTGGCTTCTGAGAATCCTTTGGTTTCTTGCTGGATCATCACTTTTATAACATAAAGGGAGGCAACCAACCACTGAGTTTGCATAATTTATTGTTTAGGTTTTGAAAGTGAAAAATATTACAGGGAAAGTAGGTGTTGCCCTTTGGATCCTTTGGAAGTCAAACAATGAGCTGAGAAAGGAGCAGTGATAGATAAAAACAGTCCTGCTGTCTAGATCACATCAGGAGAGGTGGCCATTATGCTTGCATGGATTCTTTTCTAACATCGTCACTGAGGTCCTCAACTCTACGATCAGCTCATTTGATTTTGACTCTGACTGTTAAGGATTTAATGTAAACTGACTTCATAGTCTTGAATCAGGGGGAGTTTCGTGTGCAACAGTGTTGTTCAGGGCTGTAAGTGAAGCACGACTGAGTTATGAATAGCTTCGTTTTCTGAATAAAACATGAGAAAATGCTGAGTTAGCAAAGACTGAATGATGCTGGCTGATCTTAGGAGGTATTTTTAGATGATACTTTCCATTTTTAGACCTGATGTTCCCACCGCTGCACAAAGCCATTTGTAGCATGCTCTCAAGGTTAGCTGAGCATTTGACATGGTTGTATGATTGCAACATCTGCATTCATGGGTTCAACATGGAGGTGCAGGAGCCCTTATGAATGGCTGCTGCACAAAGACAGGGAGACAGTGAAAAGGCTCAATGAATAGGGCCACAGAGGCCTGTGATGTATGCAGGTTGAATGTCAAATACATATATTGCAAATATTTGTCTATTTCAAATGCAGTCTGGTGAAAAAAAGCCTGAATAAACAGCCCACACCCAAAAAAAAAAAAAAAACACAGCAGACAGATACCAGGTGAACTCATTTCTGGATCTGACTTCAAAAACTGAGGAGATATTTTATCTCTGAAAGCATTCAGAACATGTTTTAACTCCCTGATCATTAACGTTTTTACTATTTCAACACTTGACAGCTTAGAAAAACATATCTTTTTTTTAATGTCTCATTGAACCTTGGCCATAAAGGTAAAGAACATGTCTAAAATATTTAACCCCCTCAGTTTAAACCTAAGCGGTCTGCTGAATCTCAAACTCCACCCTCTCCACTCCAGGTTTTCACCAGGTGCAATGAAACAATTCATTACATTAAGTGCTTTACTGATTTATTGTGTTTTTCTTCAGTTTTTAAACTTCTTTTTAAACCAAGGTTTACATATGTCAGGGTTACTTTGATTCTAAAGCAGACAGGAAAGGTCCCTACGAGAATTCAGATATTATTCTTTGGCTGGGTTAATTCAAGACACAGCTGTTGGTGTGTTTCGATGCAACAAAATGCTTCCGTCTTTGATATCATGGACATTTTAAACAAAAACAGTAGATTGCTTAAAGGAACTGTGGCCTTCCACTTCAATATGCATGTTTTCTAAGCCAAAGGCTTTACTGGGCTACTGTATAAAACCTTGAACTCAACGCTATTTCTGACATTTTGAATTGAAAAACCTTCTGGATGGGAAGCGAAACGTCTTCAGATTTGGAAACAAAGTCCAGTGGATTGTTTTTTACTTTTTTGGAGTTTGGCCTTCTTCAATTCTGGTTAATACTTAGGTTCAACTTCCTGATGGCTGAAGCTGAGAATGTTCAGCCTGCTAGAGAAGGAGACTGTTTCTGTGTCCCAGTGATGAATGTTTCAAAGTCAGATTGATTGTTCCTTATGTTCCTAACAGAGCATTTCACTCTCAAACTGCAGTTTTACTAGTCGTACCTAAAGTGCCTAAACGTAGAATGGGAGGCAGATCTTTTAGTTATCAGGCTCCTCTCCTGTGGAACCAACTACCAGTTTTAGTCCATGAGGCAGACACCCTGTCTACTTTTAAGGCTAGGCTTAAAACTTTCCTTTTTGATCAAGCTTATAGTTAGAGTGGCTCAGATTAATCTGCTCATCCTCACATTATGCTTCTATAAGCTTAAGGCCAATTTATGCTTCTGACGCATAGCCTCTGCAATGGTCAAATCTGTCTCTGTGCGCGACCACGCGGTATCGGCTGTTGATCAAGTCCCAGTGCTGTATCTGGTGTTTGGCACAACGTGCTATTATCCAAGTCATCTTGAAAACATTCTTCTTCCAAATGTTGGCTACATATTACATGTTTTTTTCTCTGGCTAGAAGTTCGATGGCAAATCCTCCCTCTTCAAGTTGGCAATCCAACCACGAACCCGTCCGTGGAGGATCATGAATCAGAAAGGTGTAAAATATAGAAATATATTTTTTTTCACTTTTACCCAATTTCTTCCAGCATCCAGCTGTAATGCACGTGGGCATTGTCAGTTTCACTATAGCTCTGGTGAATTTCAATGGTGAAGTCCTCTGGAAATCTTCAATAATTGTTGTTGATTGCAGATGTGTCCAGTAGTTCCCATTGATTTTGCTTGTAAAGCGGAGAGAATGGCGCTAGGCTTGCCGCACCGTGACGTCACTGCTGGAACTATATTTGAGCAAAAATGGCCAGTCCCAGACTCAGTGATTGCAATGAAAATGATTGTTTTTATTTTTTTACTGATTAACGCTGAATTCATTAAAATACAGCAAACATATTACTTTTAGGTATAGCTAATGATCCATTGATTATTCCTTGCTGACCGGACTTTTGCTTTAAGAGCATTCCTTATTTCATTCTTTGTCAACATTACTTTCTCTATCATCTACTTTGATTTAAAAGCTTGCTTACTTGTTTACAACAGCTGAGATGAGGGGCTGTGTAACAAGCCTGAGCAGTTGTTCGCACTGTAGTTCTATAAACAATAAATTTCTCTTCCCTACACAAGTAACTCCAGCTGTTTCAGATCAAGCCAATATGCAGCAAACAGTAGATACTGTGGATGGAATTTCTTCATCCTTTCATAAATAATTGCACCATAAATAAATTATATACTGTAAATTTAATCAACAATAATATTGATCACTGAGGGAAGTTAAAGATTGTAAATGTTAATTTGCATAAAACTGTCTGATAAATGACTTTAAAGGTTAAATCAGATGATATAAGAGAACAATTACTCAGTATTTGAGCAGCCTTTTTACAAAATACTTTTTTTTTTTTAAACTTTAGTAAGCGATATGGTAAACTAAAGTAGTGCTACTTTTAGTTGATTAAACTTTTTGGCTACTCTGCAGCTACAATCCTGATGTTGGAGCTTTATGTTGAAATATGAAGAAGACGTGAAAGCTGGAGCACAAACGGATCCTCCAAGTATACCTCCTTCGTCCCGCTAGCAGGGATTGCAGGAATTTATGGTGAGAAATTTAGAAGTTTGCATAAGCCTTAATTGTTAGGGCTTTGATATAGTGTATGTTTTATTTTTGAGAGGAAATCACAGCTCAGTGGAAAATTTATGAAGGGTGTGTAAGTAAAGCAGCCTGGATCAGTTTCACCGGTTTTCTAAGGAGAAATGGGCCAAAATGTTTAGCAAAGTACAGTGAAAAGTTTGTAGAGGGATAATAACAACCTCAAGTCAGTTTAATTTTTTTTTTGTTTACCACATATAGAGGAAATGTTTACATATTTTTAATTTCAGGAATTCCTCTTAGAACATATCACTTTTCACACTTTTTGGTGATTTTTATACACATGTGCTTTACAGATAATTTCCACTATTAACCTACAACTCTTTCAGCATGATTTAGAAATGCAACCTCAGTTTTTTTGAAAAGCATAATTGTCTAATTCCATAAAGTAAATAATGAATAAATCCTGACAGGTTTGTTTGCTGCTGCCGGTCCACTGGAAAGTGAAACTCTACCTCAGTCTCACATCTTTTGAAACCTCTTAGAGTTTTTCTTCTTTTGTTTGTCGGCTAAAAAAGTAAAATTTTGGAAAGTAACCCTGCTGAACCGAGCAGTCCATCCATCAATTTTCCACTTTTCCCAAGTTGGGTCGCGTGGGTTGCTGTCTACGGGTAAGAGGCGGGGTCCACCCTGGACAGGTCGGCAGTCCATTGCAAGGCAACACAGAAACAAACAGGACAAACAACCATTCACGCACACACTCACACATAAGGAAGCCATTTAACCTAACAGTCATGTGTTTTGAACCGTGGGAGGAAGCCGGAGTACCCGGAGACAACCCACAGCTGGGGTCAAATCCAGAACCTTCTTGCTCCAAGGCAGCAGTGCTACCCACTGCATCACTGAGCAGCCCAACCAAGCAATCTTCATTTTTAAAAAGGTTCACACTGCTGTTCCAACGGGTTGTTTAATGAGAGGCAACTGCATTTAAAAACAATAGGAATTTTTTTTAGCATCTTTGATTTCAGCCTCATCTTGACTTCAGTTGTAGCTTCAGCTACTGGGATCTTCAGCCTCCTACACACATGATGTTCTTATACAGACACATAACTCACTACAAAGAAGCAGATATTACAGACTCAGACCTATGGAATAAGTTTATTTCTAAATTCGGGGACTTCTTACAATCAGATATGATGGGTTACTCATTAAGAAAAGTCTGTGGTGGATGTAGATGTACTGTTGCAGCCAAATGCTGTTTTTAGGAGTAACGAGGCCCGATGCACTTTCTTTGACCTCTGACTAGACCACATGCACCATCTTTGCACATATGGCAGAAAGAGAAAAAAAGAACAAAACAAGGATTTATTTTTGTTCCCAGATAGATGAGATGTTTATAAACCTTGAATTCCAAATGAATCTTAACCCCTAAAAAATACAGTTTAAAGATAATGACCTCATAGCTGAAATGTGGCAAAGGCAGACAGATAAATAAATATGGGCTGAAAGGACAGAACATGTGGGAAAGTGAGAGATGAGCTCTGGCTTCACCCTGAGTCGTCTTTTTCTTTCTTTTTGAAATCCTTTGGGTGGAAACCAAGTTGGTTTCTGTTCCTTTTCATAGCAGCGAGTTCATAATTAGATGAGGGTTAAAGGGACAATCAGAGTAACAATGGCCTTAAAAGATTATGATTGTTATCAATTATCCATGTATAGAGGTCTGTTTGATCCAGCTATTAATTAAACATGATCCCAGCAGTAAAAAAAAACACAAACACTGGGAACATCTACCCCAGGCCTGGACATCTTTTGTTCGACCAAAGCTCAGGTATGGCTTGATTACAGGTTAAATAAAATCATCAAAAATAATTTTGAAACACCTGAAAAAATAAATCAAATCAGCTGCTGTTTTTTTAACCCTTATGAGGGTCTGGCCTCCCTTATGAAGCCGTTTTAACGGCAGACAGCAGCCTCATTGTACCGTCTCTCCCAGACCTTTATCTTCTCCAGCCGAAAACACGGTGGTCTCCAAGCTTTTTACCACCAGGGACAAATTAACATTTTATAAAGATAGTGAAAAACATTTGTTTTATTAAACAAACTGCTTGCTTTTTTATCCTCCTAGACGTTAAACTAGACACACACCTGTTTTTTTGCCACTTTATGAACCAAAAAGATCACAAAAAACTTCTCAGTGACGTACATTTTCCTTTTTGTAAGAACAATAAACACCCCCACACAGTCACATACAAACAATCTGATATTCAAAAAAAAAAAAAAACCTACACATCAAACAAATGAAAACAAGACATATTCACTAGCTAATTAACTTAAATAGACACAGACTCAGAGAACAGCAGCATATTATACATGCTCACTATGTCCATTTTAAGCGTTGGTGTCTGGAATAAGTGACATATCAGACGTGTTGACATACTCAAGGAATGGTCCCCATAGATTCAGAAACATTTTACTTCTGCGGGTCATTGACAGTCTGATTTTTGCTAATTTGAGAAAATAGCTGATGTCTTTAATCCAATTGGTTTGTGAAGGTGGTACAGATTATTTCCAGTTCAAAACAATCGTCTCACCCAGAGGGTGGCAAAAGAAAGAAAATCTTCTTTAGATTAGATTAGATTAGATTTTGCAAAAGAAGAATATGTGTAACCAAGAAGAGGGCGGGGTGCCAAATAGTGCAGTGAGTGAATTCGGTTTGACTCTTTCACCTAGTGCTTCTGACAAAGTGGTAAAAATCTCTGTCCAATAAAAAAATGGGCAGTTCCAAAACATATATTTTGGAACACATGTTTTTACAGATTTGTTTATAGATTTTGGAGATCGGCCTGTTTTTCAGTGTAGTCCTGTTTCTCTGACTGTGACTGACTGGATGTGCTCTCTTCATCCTCTGACACGGGAGCTGGCTGGGAATCAATTTGACTGTATGATCTGGCGAACTATAAAGTGCCTTGAGATGTGTTGTGATGTGTTGTGAATTTGTGCTAAATAAATAAATTGAATGGAAGTGGATATGAACAAGGTTTGCAGTAGACTGTTGACATCTATCACGAGTTGCAGTTATTCCATCATACATTTTGGCCAATCTAGCTTTAGTATAATAGACACAGTGCACCACTTGTCATTGAATGAGAGCATTTCTAGCACAGATAGAGGATTTATGTATTTGCTGCAATATCTCTGTCTAAATTTCTTGTGAAAATGCCACCCCAAGTCTTCCTCCCACAACCTTTTATATGGAGTATAAGGGTTCAGAACTAAGAAAAGTGATGTGATCATAAATATAAGATATGAAACCTTTAAGAGGTGATAATGGTCCAAAGAATACATCAAGGGATGTGTTTTCTCTTAGGGTGGGAAACCCAAAAAAATTGAATGAAATGAAAGCTACGGACCAAAAATATCTAATAAAAGTGCTGCTGAGGAGTGAAAAATGTTTCTATAAGTTCCTGAAATTAAGCAAACACATCATCATAAAAATGTTAACACCAAGACTTTCCGAATTGTAAATGCACTGCCCACTAGGGAAGGAGGACACACATCGTTCTCCCTGACATGTCTTTACCCACCTGTAAAAGCCATAACTAGATTCAATTAGATGCTATCACTGTGGAGCACATGCCAGATGGTCTCTCTCTAAATATGACCTGAGCAGTCAAATCATTGAAGCTGGAGCAAATAGAAATTAATTGATTTTTTTTCTTCCACCTGTATTTCCACATGTACACAAATGGTTTAGAAATGACTTAAATGGTAAATTATGCTATAGATATAAGTTCAACCTCCTGCAAGTTTTAATTCAATAAAAGAAAAGCTTATTCTAAAGAGGTATTTATGTCTAGGGGCTTTCTGTGGTTATCTTGGGACAATTGGGTCTGGAGAGACATTAGGTGGAAAGATTTATTAAAACAAGAGTCAGTAAAGAATCTGACAGTCATTCTGGCTCAGCTGTGTAAGAAAGTAATATTTTAATAACTGATTTCAGAAAATAACCTTCTGATGTCAGAATAATGCTCCACACTGAAAAAAAAGTAATGTAATTAAGTAATTTTTCTTGAAATAAGTGTATTTCCCCTTAATTTGAACAGGTAAGACAGCTTACCAATGAATTTAGATTATTAGCTTTTAAAAGAAGAAAATAAAACTCAATTATCATATTTCAAGTGCATAACATCAAACTATTGTATTATAAGAAGAAAAAAAAATTCTCCCATTGACATCATCTTATCTGCCTGCTTAAATTAGGGGAAAAGCTATATTTGTTTTTAGCAAATTTTCACTTATTTGTACATCAGGAAAGTACTGAGATTGTAACATAACAAGGAAAATGGTCTCTTAAATCCATTAAATAGGTCTGAAAACCACTAATCCTACACTACAAAAAATATCTTAATTCAATTCAGTTTATTTTTATTGCACCAATTCACCAAATGTCACCTTAAGACATTTTAAAGAGAGGATTCAATCAAACCGTCGAGTCAGATGTTTGCATCTAGTCCAGAGCAATCCTCACACCAAGCATGAATGCAGTGACAGTGGAGAGGAAAACTCCCTTTAAACAGTGAGAAACCTAAAGCTGATCTTTCATAGGTGTCAGACGTGTCGCCTTCATGACTTGTTACAAACTGCTAACCGGATATCCTCAGAGTTTCCATCGGCTTTAATGCATCTCAGGGTTTGTTTTTAGTTATAAACATTGATCCCATGAAGAAAACTATAAATTTGTAGATTCATATTTTTTTCCAGTCACCACTTTTCCCACCTGAACTCAGGATCTGCAGTTCCTCCAGAGTAACCAGATTCTCTGTTCCCTTTGACCAACTTGAAGCTGCTCAGCTGTGCCACGTTTAGGGCAGGGCAATAAATCAAAACCAAATATATCTCAGTGGACACCATCATCAATATCAACATAAAATAAATCTCCTGAACTCTGATCCGGAACCACATGTTATGCTGGGAGATGTAGGCAGAGGAAAGATTTAAGCTTCTCATCTTTTCACAGCCAAACTAAACAAAAAGCTGGCAGGAGGGCTGGCCGCTTTTTAAAGGTTAAATTTAAATATGGTTACTATTTAGATTAGGACTCATGTGTGGAACTCGTGTATTAGATATGGTACACTTAGTGTTAAAAGGTTAAATTAGATATGATGGGTCTGTTTGGTAAATAGGTTTATAGTAAAGTGCAGTGTTTTCTTTTTGGAGGGTAAAAGATTAAAAGGAGTTAAGAATTAAAATATAATAATAATGATAATAACAATTTAACTTTATTAATCTCACATTGGAGAAATTTACCTCTGCATTTAACCCATCCCCTTGGGGAGCAGTGGGCTGCCATTGTGTGGCCCCCGGGGAGCAGTGTGGGGTTAAGGGTCTTGCTCAGGGACCCATAGTGGGAGTCTGTGGGAGTGGGGTACACACTCAGAACCTCAGGATTTCAAGCTCTGTGTCCTAACTACTAGGGCGCCACTCACCTAACAGGCTTACAGGTGCTGGTCATAAAATTAGAATATCATGAAAAAGTAGATTGATTTCAGTAATTCCATTTAAAAAGTGAAACTTGTATATTATATTCATACATTACATACAAACTCATATATTTCAGATGTTTATTTTGTTTAATTTTGATGATTACAAATGACAACAAATGAAAATCTCAAATTCATCATATCAGAAAATTAGAATATTACTGAAGACCAATAAAAACAAAGGATTTATAGAAATGTTGGCCAACTGAAAAGTATGAACATGAAAAGTATGAGCATGTACAGCACTCAGTATTTAGTTGGGCCTCCTTTGGCCTGTATTACTGCAGCAATGCGGCGTGGCATGGAGTCGATCAGTCTGTGGCACTGCTCAGGTGTTATGATAGCCCAGGTTGCTCTAATAGTGGCTTTTAGCTCTTCTGAATTGTTGGGTCTGGTGTATTGCATCTTCTTCTTCACAATACCCCATAGATTTTCTATGGGGTTAAGGTCAGGAGAGTTTGCTGGCCAATTAAGAACAGGGATACCATGGTCCTTCAACCAGGTACTGGTAGCTTTGGCACTGTGTGCAGGTGCCAAGTCCTGTTGGAAAATGAAATCTGCATCTCCAAAAAGTTGGTCAGCTGCAGGAAGCATGAAGTGCTCTAAAACTTCCTGGTATGTGGCTGCGTTGACCCTGGACCTCAGAAAACACAATGGACCAACACCAGCAGATGACATGGCACCCCAAACCATCACTGACTGTGGAAACTTTACACTGGACTTCAAGCAACGTGGATGAAGTGCCTCTCTTCTTTTCCTCCAGACTCTGGGACCTTGATTTCCAAAGGAAATGCAAAATTTACTTTCATCAGAGAACATGACTTTGGACCACTCACCAGCAGTCCAGTCCTGTTTCTCTTTAGCCCAGGCAAGACGCTTCTGACGCTGTCTGTGGTTCAAGAGTGGCTTGACACAAGGAATGCGACAGCAGAAACCCATGTCTTTCATACGTCTGTGTGTGGTGGTTCTTGAAGCACTCACTCCAGCTGCAGTCCACTCTTTGTGAATCTCCCCCACATTTTTGAATGGGTTTTGTTTCACAATCCTCTCCAGGGTGCGGTTATCTCTCTTGCTTGTACACTTTTTTCGACCACATCTTTTCCTTCCCTTCGCCTCTCTATTAATGTGCTTGGACACTGAGCTCTGTGAACAGCCAGCCTCTTTAGCGATGACCTTTTGTGTCTTGCCCTCCTTGTGCAAGGTGTCGATGGTCGTCTTTTGGACAACTGTCAAGTCAGCAGTCTTCCCCATGATTGTGTAGCCTATAGAACTAGACTGAAAGACCATTTAAAGGCTTTTGCAGGTGGTTTGAGTTAATTAGCTGATTAGAGTGTGGCACCAGGGGCCATCAATTTTGAACCTTTTCACAATATTCTAATTTTCTGATATGATGAATTTGAGATTTTCATTTGTTGTCATTTTTAATCATCAAAATTAAACAAAATAAACATCTGAAATATATGAGTTTGTATGTAATGTATGAATATAATATACAAGTTTCACTTTTTAAATGGAATTACTGAAATCAATCAACTTTTTCATGATATTCTAATTTTATGACCAGCACCTGTATTTGAGAAAATATGGATTATTTTTCCTTCAGGCTAATTTGTCATAGAATCCACCAAAGCGTGTGGTTGTGATGCACCAAAAAGAGACGCTGTAGGTTAAAATGAAGCTCTCTGTGGTTTAAACCTGAATCAATCTGCTTTGGCAGGTAAAATTTCTAATCAATAACTTTGATCAATCAGTTGATTCACTTCCTAAATGGTGAGACTACTGAATGCGAACAATTAGCTAATGACATTTACATCAAGTGGCTGATGACCTGGACGGTGACTAAGGTTCAAAATGATCACCAGGGCAGTTGTGTCCTCTGCTGATTTATCTTATCTGTAGAACATTTGTTGTGCACAGAGGATGTCAGCAGGTTAAAGCGCTGCAGTGAGGAGGAAGCCTGTGTTTTCAGACAGAGCTGGACAGCAGGCAAAATGGCACAGGATGTTGATATGCTGTGCAGCCCAACAGCCTGAGGACAAAATGTGGGGACATGTCCAAGAAGACCTGAGAGGAAGAACGTTTGGGTTCACACTGAATTCAAAAGGGGGCCATTTTCTTTTAAATCGGCTCATATTCTGATTAACATGTTTGTTTTAACATATTTATGAAATTATAAATGTAACTAGTTAGAGTTAAACTTTGTGTGAAACTAAATGAAAGTCTCTTTCTGGGCAGCAGCAGTGTTGAGTTAAAAGATGGAGGTTTATGCAATGCAGGCAGCAGGATTATCCACCAGATATTAAAAATTCATCATCACGTATGAGATGATCATGATGGCTCCTGCTGTAGTATGTGGCAGAGCAGCTTATGAGGAAACTTGTTCATGGTTTTCCATCTATTTGCTTTTATTTTACAATTTTATGATCCTCATCAGTAGAATTATGCTTCTTTTTCTTGGCTTTCTTCCCATTGGGTCTCTTTAACCCTTTATAGGGCTTTCAGTGAAAATCAGAATTTCAAGCAAATAGTGTTATTGGAATCCAGGACCAGACCTTGTTACTTTTTTAACATTTTTAAAAAATACAGATATTTTGATGGCAACAATTGATGTCAATAAATTAACAAGAAATGCCAACTTGCCCGAATATATTATAAAAAAACAAAACAAAAGTGCTTCTATAAGAAATTCATGAAAAGAAAAAAATATTTGTTTTTGGTACAACACAACCTTAGAGGCATTAATGTTGATACTGGCTCTTACATTTTTTACGGTACAAAAAATGTAGCCTCAGTTTCCTGTTCTTAGCTGAAAGGAGTGGCACCCGGTGTGGTCTTCTGCTGCGGTAGCCCATCTGCCTCAAAGTTCGACGTACTGTGCGTTCAGAGATGCTCTTCTGCCCACCTTGGTTGTAACGGGTGGTTATTTGAGTCACTGTTGCCCTTCTATCAGCTCGAACCAGTCTGGCCATTCTCCTCTGACCTCTGGCATCAACAAGGCATTTCCGCCCACAGAACTGCCGCTCACTGGATGTTTTTTCTTTTTCGGACCATTCTCTGTAAACCCTAGAGATGGTTGTGCGTGAAAATCCCAGTAGATCAGCAGTTTCTGAAATACTCAGACCAGCCCTTCTGGCACCAACAATCATGCCACGTTCAAAGTCACTCAAATCACCTTTCTTCCCCATACTGATGCTCGGTTTGAACTGCAGGAGATTGTCTTGACCATGTCTACATGCCTAAATGCACTGAGTTGCCGCCATGTGATTGGCTGCTTATAAATTAAGTGTTGACGAGCAGTTGGACAGGTGTACCTAATAAAGTGGCTGGTGAGTGTATATATCTTTCAAGGGCTCATCTAATTGGTCAAATGCCAAATAAGATGTACAGCCATGTAGCAGTATCTTTGTTGAATGGCTGGATATAGATCTTGTGCTTCTAGACTTCACTGAGGGATGTGTGGGGGTGGGGGGTCTCCATTTGTAAGGGGTATGCAAGTGAGCAAAAACAGTAACTTGCTCTGTAAAAGCTTAACAGTTCGGACTGGAGGCTTTAACAGAACTCTAATACTTTTAATGAGTGAAACCGTTTAATTTACGCAGCTGTTAGATTATCTGAATTTCTGGCATCTTGTATTTGACTGAGCTCATATACTTTAATAATCCCACAGATCCCAGAAGCACTGCTGCCAAATTCAGAGGACCCTTAATTATCTACATATAAATGGAAAAGTAACTGCGTGTGTTAGAGGAGAGTAAAAGATGAAAATAATTAAATAAGCAGACATTTTAATAATGCATGTAATGTGTTTTAACAGGCTAGTTAAAATGTAATGGTATCAATCAAAATCTGCCTTTTGTAACCTGTTTAAAACAGATCTTAGAGCTCCCTCTTGTGGTGGATTCTTTTTCTGCAGTCAAACAAAGTTCATGATTTCCATGAAAAAAAGTATCATTATATAGACAACAATCACTAATTCTAAATTTATAGTTATTACTTTGATTTATGTTGGATTTACAGCAGCATTGGAGTTTGGAGCAAAGGTGCCTTCATTTCTTTTAGGTACAATAATTTAAAGTAGCGACTTTTATCCTTGACAGTGAAGCCACTGAGCATAGAATGTCAGCGTTGTCAGCAAATAGGCTTTTTTTTTTTGTCCGCCTCAAGGCATCTTTTTCTGAATAAATATACAGGATCAACATCTGCCCGTATTATTTGAAACTCCTGACATATTCTCCAGATCTAATAATTCCATTTAAATTATTATTAAGCTTTAAAGAGAGACAGAAATAAGAAAAACTGATTACAAAACTTGTTTTTATTTTGTTTGTGAAATAAAACAAACATCTAAGGAGAGTCTGGGAAACACAATGAAAGGATGCTTGGGGCAGAAGGCATTAAAGAGACACATTGTGGTATTCAGGTCGTTCAAAATAAGGCCGAATTTCAGCGCTGAATGTTTCCATCAATTCGATTCAAAGCAGCTGGAATATTTCACTGAAGCTCTACAGTAAATTCCAACCGACAAACCGCAGATGAACAGACTTTTTACTCCGAAAGACAAGCTCAGACAAAAAACATAAAAATAAAAAAATCACAGCTGGGCGAGTGGGTCTGCTTTACGATGTGTCCATGGAGGCCGATTCTGAAATGACACAAGAAATGACCACATTTATTTATCTGACTGAGGTTCAGGCTGACAGAACAAGATGCTTTAGAAATTCATATAATTAAATTAAAGCATATTTGATCTTCCTCTCCTGCAAATACACAACCATTTTCTTACATAAGAAAAAGCATTTTATCCTTCTGTTTATATGAAGTTATTAGTTTTTCTGTCCCATATCGGATTGGAACATGCCTAAAAATATCAGTTTTTATCAGCCTCCTGATAAAAACAGTTCTTCTGTCTAAAGTTTATGTAATCTGTTGGTTAACTAGTGTTAATGACACTATATTTACAATTTCTAGTTTTTTGTGTGGATAAAAACGTTAATAACAGTAATAAAATAGTTTTTAACTGAAACTCTCTGCCACATAGAGCAGGGTGTCCATGACCCCTAGGGGGTCCAGTAGGAACTATCGCGAAAGTTTTGGTTGATTAGACTTTTTATTTATATTTCTCCCTGCAATTTTTTCCACTAATTGAAATGTCTTTAAATTCACATTAATATGAATTAAACACACTGTAGTAAACAGATAAATAGAGGCAGAAGATGTCTTTCAGTCATCAATGCACTCAATGCCGTTTCTTTTGACTCTTTTTTTTCTGAGCAATGTCCTCAGCTGACTTTTCATGCTTTCTCACAAGGAATGAAAGATTTTTTCCAATCACTAATCCCATTATAACTTAGCTGATTGCTCCTTCCTGTGTTTCCAAAAAGGCTAAAGCAAAGTAAATAAAGTCCTTCTTTTCAATGTAGACAATCCATGATCTGCTTATCTGTTCTCCTTTTTTCATTTGGATGAAATAACAGCTGCATGAATCATGGAAGCAGACAAGATAGAGGAGAGGGTTATAAATCTACTTGCTCTGGAGAGCAGAGTTCGCTGCTTTTAGAAGTAGTTGCTAAAGTAGCAGAAAAAAGTTGCTAGATTTGGCGCTAGGTTCTTTTTTAAACAAAAGTGCTAGAGGGATCTGAAAAGTCACTTAATATAGCGACAAAAGTGCTAAGTTGGCAACACTACTCTTCACATCGTTTGTTTTCAAAGGGTTTGCTGCCGTTTGTTTGGACCTTTCTGAATATGCACTGCAAATGGACTGATCCAATATGGTGGACACTGAAGGGGGGGCTGAGACATACCTATTATCAGCATTCTGATGGCGGTTTAACTTAAGTATTTTTATCAAAAACATAATTAATATGCACAAATAAGTAATAAAAAAAATGAGATTTATGGGCCCCCAGGGACTTGGGGCTCTAGGCAACTGCCTAGTTTTGCCTGATAGTAAACCAGCCCCAGATTATAAAGCCAATTAAAGCCATGATTATAGATTGATGAAGACCTTTTAAGGATCCGCAGTGACCCTGCCATAATGACATCTTTCATTTCTGCTCTCATCATATTTCAGCCTTTAGACCAATAAACAGGATGTTGCTTCATGGCAGCAGGTTCTCCAAGCTGCTTAGATGAGTAAAAGTCAACTTTACCACTTTGCTTTGAATCCAAGTTGAACATAAAGAAGCAAACTGAGAATCTGCAGTTGAAATGAAAACTCACGTGCTTCGTTGAACAGGAAGGAATCCTGATATTCCTTCATGTACTGGGAGGAGCGGGCCTCATCCAGGAACAGCGAGTAAACCCTTTTAATGTCCTCCACCTGAACCTCCGTCCCCTGAGGAAATAAAACCCAGTCATCACCCAGCAGCTCATGTTTACAAACCTAAACATGAAGCTGCAGCTACACCAGAGCGGGAAAACAACCACGCAGCTGACACTGCTTCTCTACCGCATCTAAAACTAATGAGGCCAATGGAGGCAAACATCAGCGAATTTTTTACTTATCAGATCTGCTTTTCAAACTGACTAACAGGCGGTTCACCAGGCAGACGAGGATGGCTTGCTCTCGTTTCCACACAGCCTACCTTGCGTTTACGACACACCAGCCCCGCCGTGCTGATCAGCTGGATGGCGTAGCGCAGCGACGTCTCCATGCCGATCCGAGTGAGGACCGTGTGCGCCTCCTCGCTCAGCTCCACGTCTTCCTCTTCGCACCTAAAAACCGGAAGAACCAAATTAATACCCTCCATTCTTTTTGCTAAGAGAGGAGATCTCAGCGAATGAGGATCCTCACCGGATCTTTAGGATCTGCCTCGTCTCTTTCTCTGTGTAAGGAGACGTGGCGATGATCAGCAAACGGTCCAGCAGGTCGATGGGGATCCCATGAGGGCTCTGGTAGTTTGTTCCACGGATCCTGCATGGAGGTCAAAGGTCAGTATATGATGAAAACACTGAAACAGCTTACCATGTTATTCATCGACACCAGTCTGGTCCAGTTTAGTTTAAAGCTGAGGCTGATTGCTTTAGCATCAGTCTAACCGATCCTCAATACGCTCTACTGATATTTCTGGACCGATTCTTAAAGACGATATTTCTTTTATTTCTCCATTTAAATGATAAAAATGAAAACGGTATTAACAAATGTTACATTAGGTCTCAATTTCAAAGAAATTTAAATAAACATTAACAGCTTATAGTAAATGGGGACGATTCATTAGCTTCACATGATCTCAGTGTTTTTGTTGGACGCCCACTTTGTTTATAATAAAGTTTTTGCATCCCTTCCATGTCAGTGGGCGGCCATCGTGGGGCACCCGGGGAGCAGTGTGAGGTTAAGGGTCTTGCTCAGGGACCCAGAGTGGCAGTCTGTGGGAGTGGGGCTCGAACTGAAAACCTCTGAATTCCAGGCTCTATGCCCTGACCACTAGTACAGCCCCCCGCCAACTCTACTTCAAATTGGAGATGCACCGTTTGAATATCGACCCTGATACCGACTCGTTATCTGGATCGGATATCGAAGAATTTGAGAGACAACATAGTAATAATCCAAGTTTGTACATTTCCATTGCTGATCTCATTAGTGCGTCTAGTCGTCTGTAGCTACCAATGAATGTGAACCAGATGGATCACAGCATGAAACTTTACAGACTGGAGTTTTCTCCTTGGGTTAGCGTTCACAGTACCGAGTGATGCCTCTGTTGGTCGCCATGATGAGAACAGGGGACAGGTCGCTCTCCAGGGCACGGTTCAGGAAAGAGAAACACTCCATGTCCAGCATGTGGACCTCATCGATAAACAACACCTGGACACACAGACCAAGGCTTTCAGTAACACGTTAGCCGAGAACCAAAAACAAAAGGGACCCGTTTGTACGCACTCCAGGAATAATCTCTGCCTTTCCCTCCTCCCTCCACTCGCACACTTTGGCGTTAATCTGTTCTCGGACTTCAGACTTGATCTCTCCGGTGTCTCCAGAGAAGAGAGCCAGGAAGCCTTGTGTGCGGCTGTTGATGACATCGATCTCGTGGAGCGACACGGTGTGGACCACCTCCTTCCTCTTCTGCAGCTCCCCCTCCGGACACTGGACGAACTTTGTCTGAGGAAAAAAACAGAACTATGAAGCATCGCTCTGGTCTTTGCATCCTGAGCATAGAGCAAAACCCTTTTGCTGCCATTTTTTACCACGAGGTATTTTAGGAACCGTATCCACCAGCTTTATATGCCCAGAGACGCTGACGTTCTCACTCCAGACCTCTAGGTGGCAGTAATACACCTCTAGTTGGTTTGGTGCCACAAAAAGGTAGAGCAGCAACTCGTGTGCAGATTCACACATATTTAAACAGTAAAGTCCTGTGACCAAAAGCTTTCAAGATTCCCATGAAATAAATAAATGTGAAATGAAATAAGTATTAAAATATATTTTTTAATCCAATACATAATTAAAACAATAAATATGCAAATACATTTGGAAAAGGCACTTTTAAACAACTTATTGTACCAATAAATATAAATAAATTTATAATAATCATTTATAAATTTAAATGTACTTTTAAATAAATAAATGTATCTAAATACATATAAATTTCACAATATATTTGCAACTAAATATAGAATTAAGTTTTAACATATATTCTTAGAGAGTCGTCAGTCTGTTGCATTGTTATTTTTCGGGTCAAAGGTTGAAATGTTTAGAAGATTCTCTTCCAGCCTCTGATGGTTGAAGAAAGCCTTACCTCACAGCATGATACAACCACCACCATACTTTATCATGGCAGAAACATTGATCTGATAACTACTCTCAGTGCAGGAACCAACAGCTTCAGTTCACTTCAAATTTTTCAAGGTCTTATTATTTGAATTTCTTATTTTATAAATTTGGTATTTTTAAAATTTCCGATAGAAATGCTTCTTTGCTCCTCACCCCAGAGGAAAACCCACCCCCAGAAGTGAGGAAAATCTAACCTGTATATGAAAAGAATGTAATTTCTTAAATTCAAGTATTTACATTTCAGAAAAAAACTATTTCATTAAAGAAAAGCAGAAGAAATACTATCAAAACATCTTTTTGAGTTTCATTTCTGGATATCGTTTTCTTCTATTTTAATTTCGCCAAAATTTTCTTTGTTTGCAACAATAATGGAACAAAGTTCACTCCATATCCATGAATAGAGCTTCCTGAAACGTCCAGAATCTGGATGCCACTTAGATCCTAAATGATTTAATCTTCCCTGATCTGTATGTGCTGCAGCTTGGTCTTCAAGATGATGCTCATTCATATTTTATTCTTTAACCTCTTAAGGTCCACCGGGTCGCCGGCAACCCAGTGGACCTTAAGTGGGGGTAATAATTCAGAATGCATAAAATTCCACCGGCAAATGTTTACCAGCAGGTGGAGCCATTGCACGCAGCTCCAAGTTGACACCAATAGTTCCAATCCCCACAGCTCTGGAACTGTTATAGCTAGAGGTCTGAAATGTTCTGCATGTGTGGTTGACATGATGTAGAACAAATAATACAATAAAACCTGCCTTTTCTCAAGAATGTCTTTATTACTGCTTTTCAAAAAAGACCTAACATTTCCGAGAATAAAAAAACAACAACTTTGAGTCATGTTTGAACTAATGCAGGTTGGTCTGTGTTCTAGTCACCCAATTTTATATATTAGGGAACTAGAGGGTGTTAGCTTATTGCATTTAACATGCAATTTGGGCTTAAGTTATTTGCTTTTCCATTTGGGCATGCAAAATAGGCGAGGATTACCCAAAATGAGGCAGATGTTAAGAGGTTAAGAAACCCCCAAAGAAATGAGCTGCACTGGTAAAAAAGGGCCCCGAATATAAATGTGTGTCACGCAGGATTAATATGGTGCTACAAACGCTGCTTTGTTTCCCATTTCACGGTGTTAGGTCGACCTTGTGCTGCTTTAGGCATCATCTGTGTATTGTATGTACAGTGGTGCTGCATTATGCCATTTGTAGTGTAACCATTTGGCCATCTATAGCGATTTAGCATAGCTGTACATGTCTCTGCAGTGAGACTTACCTGAGCTCCCATAGCGTCGTAGTCTCTGGCTCTAGTGAAAGAGCGACCCAGCTTGGTGATCTTACCGGTGGCTTTGTCGATAGTGATCACGTCTCTGAGATACCAGGGCAGCACAAACAACATTTGTGAGATTCTGCCGAGTATCTATTATATCAGAAAGAACAAACAAAGCAGAGAAACTCACCCGGCTTGAACCTTCTCTTTGCTCAGACTGTCAATCATCTTGTTGCCCAAATCATATATAGTCTCCATCTCAGTGGTCTTCAGGGTCAGCTTGCCCACCTTTGCACCCTGATTGAAACATGTTCATCATATTAGTGTCCTTAAACATACACTGCATGCCTTCTAGTTTCAGCGACGGGGAGCAGAGACGATAGGTAAAGCAGCTCACCGTTCCAGTGGCAGGTCTATCAATCTGGATCTCCACCACCTCTCCTTCAATGATCTCTGTTTCCTCCCTGCCAATAAACAGTAAATGAGTTTGTTGAGTGTAAAATCAAGACTGTTTACAGACTGGTCACTGCAGCGAGTCCCTCACTTGATTCTCACTCCGATGGCTTTTCTAAAAGCTTGGCTCAGCGCCTCAGTCTTGCTCATTTCCAGAGAGAAGATCTCACTCCCAGCCAGAGCTGTGAAGGGCGTGTCGGGCCCAAGAGACTGAGCTATGCCTGCAGGAGGACAAACCCAGGTAATGTGGAAGAGGGAGAAGAGACCCTGTCTCTGCTTAAATGTAACTGAATCCAATTACATCCTTGCAATAACAAAAAGAGGATACTGTAGCTCTCACCCATAGCAATGGCAGTTTTCCCGGTGCCAGGTTGGCCGGCGATCAGGACGGCCCTGCCAGCGATGTGGCCGTCTTTAATCATCTCCAGGATGACCCCTGCTGCCCGGCGGGAGGCCAGCTGGCCGACCATCCCCTGAGACACCTGCAGGTGAACAGGACAGGTCACCTTCAGCACAACCTCAACACCTTCTGATGCGCACCAGTACAGAAAAGAATAATTAATCATGTCTAGTGCAACGCTGCTTCCCAAAACAAAAACATTTACAGAAAAATAAAAAAATAACAGAAACAAAAGCATTGTCTTTACGGTCTTATTGATCAAAGATTGTGTGGAAACTCCAGAGCCCAAAACGCAAAAATCACATCCAAAATATATTTTTTTAACATATATCACACTGTGTGAATGCAGAAACATTTTTTTTTTAAAAAGACACGTATAAGTTTGCAGACGAGGCTCCGCCTAACATCGGTCCTTCCACGCTCCCACATCCGACCAGAAATAAACCGTTACGCACTGCGGGAATTTTATTGCATAATTAAAGGAGACAGCTGAACCACATTTCTCTATGGTTACCAATGGCAACCAGGGGACATAAACAAGACATGCAAGCAGTGTTATGCTTAGCGGCAGCTGGGATTCTCAGCTTTATGGATAAATTTACAGATTTATTTTGTGTCTAAAATCTTCAGGCAGTGATCATGTTTAGCACATGTTGGGAAATGTAGGCTGTTAATAGAAGACATAGAAGTTGAAACCCTGCATAAGCTACCCACGGGGTCTGTTTCATGAACTTATTATCTTTAGATGTTGATTAATCTCTCTATTAACAGGGAAAGCGAGTTATTTTGGATCTTTGATAAACCTCGGCCCGAAGCCGAGTCCTTTTGTGCCCAAACTAAATAATCTACATACACACATCTATAATTTTTAAATGAGGATGAAATCTTATATAAAGCATGCAGTGCTGGTTTTCCATATTCTTATTCTTTCAGTGCTGTGCACCCAGCTGCCCCTCTGGTATTTCGTATATTGTTGCAGTGCACACCGGCATCCTGATGAACAGGGATGATGTGGGTTCAGCAGGTCGGCCTTTTCAGCACTGATAGATCCAGGAGATGTGCTCTGATCAACCATTAGTCACCATCTGATACCGTTAGTGATCCAAAAAACTTGTTCCCACCTGATTCCCCCATTTTGAGCGTCCTCCAGCACAATAGCTATTACGAGCATCGCAGCAGGAATAAAATCTCTACAGTAATTGATGTGACGCCTTTTGACTAAGGTGTTGATCTGTGTTGAATGTGATGGAGAGAAAAAAGGTAATATTGTGTGCTTTGATTTAAGCTGCTCAGGCCTCTTGTAACGTTACACAAGTCACGGTTTTTCTTCAGTAAAGCAGCTGATGGGAAAATATTAAGCATTTTGTGATTACTAAAAGGTTTGCTAGAATTTAGCTTGTTTTGTTTTATGATAACGAGTCGGGCTGTCGGTTTAAGCATTAATGTTTAAGGGCCCTGTAGTCACACCTTGACAATTTAGCATATGCCTGATGCCCCAGAATGTCTTAAAACGCTGGCATACGCTGAACTTTCAATGTATTTTCAATACATTGAAAGATATAAAATGGGCATTACGCTGTTAAAGCTGCTCCCCACCGCTGATTGGGGTACTAAAGTAGCTGCTGTTTGCCGCCCACCCAGACAAAAAGAAAAATAAATAAAAAGAAAGAAAGAAAGGTTTGCAGCTGGCAGCAGATTCAGCATCATGTCTGCTAGGAAGTTTGTTGGCCGTGGGCGTGAGCGCAGGGAGGATCCATCTTGCTCACTTCTCGCTTTACGCTATGATGGCAAAGAAGTCTGGAGGAGAACTGACGGTTTCCTCCTGTGAACCTCCTTAAACCAAAATGCTGCCACTATGCTATTACACAGTAGCTGGAAGTTAGAAACACGTCAAATATGATGATATGCGATTGAGATAAGTTCTTGATAAGTTAGGCTCACATTACTCATAGGTTTTGGATAAGCTAGACTAGGGCTGGGCGATATAGAAAAAAAGCTTATCGATAAAAAAAAATGCATATTGATCGATATCGATTATTGAAAAGATTTGAAACCATATTTTATGTGCAGCTCTGCCTGGACTTTTTATAATATTGCTAAATGATTTAATTTTAATAAAAAACACAAACACAGACTTCGAATAAAATCTTTATTTAACCAACTTTTTTAACCATAACAGAATTGTTTTAAAGAAAAATAACTTAAGAGACCTGAGTTATGTTATTAAATACTGACAAAGAATAAACTAAAATGACCAAAATAAATATAACAAATAAATAAATGCCCCCCCACCGCCGCCGCCGCCCCCGTTTCCTGCTTTAACCTGAGTTATTACTTTGAAGTTTCTGGCCCCTCAGCATTTTTATCTCACTTGTTAGAACTACGTGGGAAACTGCCCAGAACTGAATATATATTTTCCGAAGATTCCTCGGAGTAGTACACAGCTCATACTCCTGCGGCTGTGAGCGGCTGAGATGATAAAAAAAAGTTGGTTTCGTTATCAGACTGGTTTTCACTGGTTCCCGACACATTTTCCAGATGACTGTGGTTTGTTTTTGGTCCGACTTGCCATGACCGAAATACTGCCAGACTGCCGAACTACAAAAACCTTTCTTTGAAACAATTTCCTCCGTCTCTCCTTGCTGCACAGCTTCATATGCTCTGTGTTGTGGTTTGAGAGGGCGGCGCTTGGTGACGGCGTGCCTGGGTCCGCGATTGTGATTGGTTGGGAGGAAGTAGTGACTAGCATAAACCTACATGATAGGCTACAATGAGAAGGAAGGAAAACTGCGTTTCTTTTTTATCGAACTTTTATCGACCCTCTTTTTTTCTATTTTTCTATCGATCGATATATATCGTTATTGAATTATCGCCCAGCCCTAAGCTAGACGCCACGACTTAAGAGCAACTTACACTTAAGGTATGTCAATGATCAGATAACTTAGCTGTAACTTATAGCCCACATATGAGCATACGCTGGTATACGTCGGGAACGTTTGAGCATGCTCTAAATTTCTCAACGTACTTGGCTTGCGTCGATGTGTGCCAGCATGATTCAGCGCACTTCAGCGTGCTCATAACTTTAAAAAAAAAACGTACCCATAACTTATCCAAGGTATACCAGCGTTTTTGCAAGATTTTCCGTAAGTCAGGCATATACGTTTCCTCCAACATGTGTGTCAATGTTGGCGTTAGAGTCTGCATGTTTCGACGCCAAGTTAGTTTTTCATGAAAACCTTTACATAGAAAGTGACGTACGCCAGTTTCAGGCCTTTCTCCGTTTCTACGCAAACTTGAGAAATCAGACCCCTGGTTCTTAAAGCTGGAGGAAAGAATAATATTTATTTAACCAACAGTTATGAGTTTAGGACCCTGTATTAAGTGCAATAGAAGAACCATAAAAGAACTTATACAACAAAAAATGTAAAAAAAAAAAAATAAATAAAAATCACTGGCTGAAATTTAAATGGAAAACAAAATTTATAATTCAGTAACACATCTAATCCAACTTTACAAAAAGCTCCAACAGTTTTGTTCCTTTGTTTCAGGCAGATTAACAAGACTAAAACAGCTCTAGGTAAAGCGCTCGTTTAGGGACATCTGTGCTGAAGAATAGAATATAATAACTAAATAAATAATCAACTAAATAAAATAGCCTGAAGAAGGACATCTCCTCTGTTCAATTGTTAAAGAGGAAGCCCCACTGATAAAAACTAAAAGCCTTGTCCAACCTGTCTTGGCTCCAAAGCATCATCCAGACCAAGGCCACGGATGTGAGAATGTGCCCCTAAAACAAGAGGTGACAAGAGAGCAGACATCAGCCTCATTGGAAAGATTAGAAGAAGAGGCCAAAACAGATGTGGATTCTTACCAATTCGCTCAATCCGTGTGATGTCACGGACCTCTGGAACTTTTGTAGCCGCCATCTGCGCCAGCGGGACCAGCAGAAAAATCTGAAATCTAGACCACAAGTGGAGACAGTCGCATTTAGACCTTTGGAGTTTGAATGAGCTATAAATCTTATATAAATTCATTAAACTTTCATCAAGCAGACATAGTTTGTAATTTCATAAAAAATATGAGACATAAAAGAATAAATCCATTCATGGGAAGAAGGTTGGATTTAATGTGATAGTTATCTTTGTGGAACTGATTCTTACCTGGATGCTACCATTATAGTTACAATCACAACCATCAGCATGAATTTAAAAAAAGCTTCATACATAAAGGATAATAAATTAATCAGCTAGTTAGGAATGAATAAGAGCGGTCTTTGCCTTAAAGAGGTTGTCACAGTGATGACTGTAACAATGTAGGCAGGAAGCCTCTTTTTGATTTGTCAAAGAACAAAATTAACAGAGACATGGTGTCCCATCTGTTGATACCTGGAAATTACTTAACATTTCATTATAAGCCAATACTGTGATAACAACATAGAATTTTAGCTAAAATTTAGCCAACTGATTAAATAAGATTTTATACAGAATTTAAATCAATTCAAGCTGATTACCTGAGAAGTTCTGAATAGATTATTCTTCACAGCAATTAAAAAAATATGACTACTCTAAGTGGGTTAGTGTATCAGCTAGATACATGGTTAAAGTCTGTGATCTCCAATTAATTAGTGGACAAATATTGCAATAATCGATTAATCACTTATTATCCGATTAGATGTTCCAGCCCTACAGAGGTTCCATTTAATTCCATTAACAGAGAAAATGAAAGAGGGTAAAAAACTGAGAAAGAAAGATTGCTGGGAGCTTTCAGTTTAATATAAAAGTATTGTATCATCATTAAACATAGAATAATCTTGTTGGCTATTTAGGAATCTCTGTGAAAGATCTGTTGGGTTCAATTGGTTGTCATAGTGACAGCTGCGACTCATGCCACAACACAACGATTCAGGCAGGCAGCATGTTAAAAAACAGTTAATGTCGCCAGAAAGTTGTTAAATATTAACAACAAAGCGATGCGTTCATTTCGTTAATGCATATTTACGACAGGAATGATTGCAAATGTTGCTAACGGTAGCTAATGTTGTGCTAGCTTTTAGCTTCCTCCATTCATAGCTTTCCCTTAAATCTGTAGCAACACAGCTTGTTGAATGAGGACCCCACCAAGACCCACGTTAATTAAAAAAAACTTCACTTTAGCAAACACTCAACCACACCCGCGTGTAACACAGTAAAATTATACGAAATACACTTCACATGTTTACAATACAGCGTGTGCGCTTACCTTAACGTGAGAATGCGGCGGCGGCGCTTCTTCAGAAGATGCAACACCCCAATGTGTCCGGAGCGAAACAATTCTCTCTCTTTTTTGTGTTCCTGTGCGCTCTCTGTTCGCCTCTGCAGATGCGGTGAGAAGTATTCGAAGCGAAATTGAGCACAACGCATGTTTTACTTTAAAAATCCCATTAAGATAGGTAAGCAGCTATTTTATATTTATATCTATTATTATAATTAGTATATTCATTCAATCGTGATTTGGAGTCGGACCATTATAACTCCAGTAGAGCTCTGTATATCTGAAATAATTCTATTAAAGTTTATTGTAAATAACGACTACTGTTTCGAACATGAACTTTAAACAGGTTGCGTCAGTTTATTATTTAAGTTTTGTAAAAAATTATTAATTCACATCACAAATTAAAGTTAAAAACCTATTATCAAAACATGTCTTCTTTTAAATCTAATCTGAATTTGATTTATTGGATGGTGTATGACGTAACAGCAATATCATTTATTTCTGTGGTATTATCTGGAGTGCTTAAAGTTATTTGTTTTTAATCTGATTATGTAATGGAGATTACATGTTTTCCTCTATCACCGAAACATGTATATTAGAAAACCAATACTTCTCTATGGGGGTGGGGGGGGGTTCAGTAATATATCTCAAAGGTGGAAGCTTGCTCATTTACAGGCTTTAACTTTTGTCACAACAATCTGCAGTATAAGTACCAAAAGTGCGTTTAAAAAGAAAAAAAAATGCAATGCTGTAGACATGTCACCAGCAGAGGCTGCAATACTCAAGCATTAGATGTTTATGATCTGAGCCCGCTTTGCAAACTATTCATGAAATTACATCCTTAATGCATACATGTTATGGATAATTTTTTTTTTAATAGACTGATAAATCTTTCAAATAGAAAAGAAATATATAGATTGTTTAAAGTCGTTTTTTTGTCTCTACAAAAACTATGAAAAGTTTCTTATTTATTTAATCAGTTAGATCTGAATAAAATCCAAGGCCACCAACTCCTCCAGGACAGTGTGTTCAGTTTTATCTCAGTATAATTCATGCTGTTGAATGAAAGCCTCTGAGTTTTGTCAGGGATATTAACAATAAACACCGCAGTGAAGTCAGGGATACAGTTGTTGGGGCGTTTCAAGTGGGGTTTAGGTTAAAAAAGAAAACTTTAGACTCTGAGCATCTCATGCAACTCTTTTTAATTCTTCATATAGAGATAAAAGCCTGCGGCTCAACTAGAAACCCTATGAGACTTGGTTGTCCAGGTGAGCAGACAGGCCAGGAAATGTAGAGTATTGGATCAGTTCAGAAGAAAAAAAAACTTTGAAGTATTAGGATGGCTTAGTCAAAGCTCAGCCTAAATTCTAACTGAAAATCTGTAGCAAACCTTTAAAATGATTACAAAAGCATGTCAAATAATTAATTTTTTCTATTTTCAATTGTAAAAATGCTTAAAAAAACATCTCTACCTGCAGAGCCAACCTGCGCATTTTTAGTTACTCACTATGTGTATAATATTAACTGACAGGTTGTTCTCCACAGCCAACATTGTGGGTTGCATTAAATTGCTTAATCAGACAGTTGGAATAATGGTTTTGTCAAACTCTAGTCTTTAAGTTTTGTTTTCATGCAGCTTGAAGATGTATCCCTGAATCAAAATGTGGAACAGTCCCTTCAGCATCAATACAGAGTTTTGCTAGAGACCAAGAAGCATATATATGTATATAAAAGGTACAGGGCAGCGACCTGCAGGAAGCTTTTTGTGATCCTTTCTTTATATGAATCTGAGGAGATCAGGCTGTTGTTATCGTCATACATTTCAGCAGGGTTTTATTCATCTGTGTTGTGCAACCGTTAAGCTAATTTTTAATTAAAAATGTAAAAAGCCTTAATCTTCAGAGGCATTAATACAAACTTCATTTCCTGAGTATAAGCTGGAGCAGAATTTCATATCCTTTCTACATTGTTTTTTTATTGCCCCCTAAGGAGAAGGTTACAATATTCCACTGTTACTTCTTTTTCCAACATGACTCCAAATGGAAGCAAACTCCAAACTTTACATGCTAGGTGGTTGCAAGAAGTAGAAAATTCTGAGTTTTATTAAACAGAAGGGAAAAAATAATGCATTTTAGAGCCTTTCAGTTACTCCTCACCTGTTTCTGTATAGCTCTCCACAAGTTTCAGCGCACTACAAAACCAACACCCTACTGTTTAGAAAAAAGCTTGTTACGTTCACACGTTGTGCCTCTGTGAATGAGTAAGAAAATCTCTTTACTTTATTGTTCACTTAGCATTTGTTTGTAAAGGTGGAAATTTACATTTTATGCTGAAGGCAGGGGGGGATTTAACATTAGGCAATAGTAGGCAGGTGCCTAGGGCCCCCATTTCCTGGGGGTGGGGGGGGATAAACTCGTTTTACATGTATGGTTAATACAACTATCCTACATTTCTGCACATTAATTATGTTCTTGATAAAAAATCCTTCCACTAAAATGCAATCAGAACGCTTATAACATTAAGTGTGTCTCAGCCCCCCCTTTAGTGTCCACCATATTGGATCAGTCCATACAGACAGCAGCAAACCATTTGAAAACAAAGGATGCGAAGAACTTAGCTCTTTAGTCGCTATATTTAGCAACTTTTCAGACCCGTCTAGTACTTTTATTTCAAAAAATTACCTAGCGCCAAATCTAGTGACTTTTTTCTGCTACTGGAGACTTTGGCTACAAGATCCAAAAGCAGACAACTCTGCTCTCCAGAGCAAGTAGATTAGTAACCCCGCCTCCTGCTCTCCTCTATCTTGTCTGCTGTCATGATTCATGCAGCTATTATTTCATCCAAATGAAAAATGGAGAACAGATAAGCAGATCATGGCTTGTCTACAGTGAAAAGAAGGACTGGGTTATTTACTTTTGCTTTCACCTTTTTGGAAACACAGGAAGGAGCAATCAGCTAAGTGAGCTTTGTGCCTGGAAAAAATTTTCCATTCCTTTTGAGACGGCATGAAAAGTCAGCTGAGTAAAAAACATAGAGAGGAAAACAACAAGAAAAGGGACAAGAAGAGAAGGACAAAACCTAGAACAGATAATGGATGTCTGTTCTATTAACAATTTCTGTATCTGTATAATTGGTCTGTTTTATGTGTTGTCTTCACAGTTCAGAGGGCCTCCTGCCTGTCTTTGCCTGGGGCCCCGAAATCCCTAAATTCGCCCCTGCTGGCAGGTAAGCATGTATGGTTTGCTATCTTATTGAATAAGACATCAAGTGAAGCTGAGGAGCAATCAAACACCTTTTGAATTACAATAAATGTCGAATAATGAAAATAACTTTAATAGCAAATAATCAAACCATACATCAATCAGTGACAGTATTTGGAGTTACTCCATAAATGCTTTCATCCTAACATTTGTTCATATTAAGGCATAGAAAATTCCCACTCCATCTTATAACAGCTTCCCTTTGATCAAAACACATATTTAATGTAAAAAACAAAACAAAACAGCAAATGTATTTTTGTTAGATAGATGCATAGATATGTAGAAAAAGTAATCACAGACGGCGTACTGTGGTCACTGGACGGATATTATTCATTCACAGCTGGGTGAGGGTGATTGCAGACTCATACCAAACCCAGAACCCAGGATAGACAGGCTCAGTAAAGGAGGCCTTGAAGCGGTGGAGGAGGGACATGGTGTCTCCTACGGCGTAGAAGGAGAGAGCGCCGCCGTCGTAGTCCAGGAAGACCCCGATACGAGAGGAGTAAGGCGCTTTGATTTCTATCTGGTCCTTGTTGTGGCGGGCCGAGTAGCTGGAGTCCGAGCAGAAGAGGCTCCAAGATTTGCGGTTGTACCCGATGCGGCAGCTGTCTCCGTAGCCCGTCCTCTTGATGCCCTTGTAGGTGACTCCGATGGCGGCGCCCTCCCCGCTCCAGTCTACTTCCCAATAGTAGACGCCTCCAGCGAGGTTTTCCTTACACAGGACCTGGGGCAGGGAATCAAACCTGGCAGGGTTGTCGCCATAAGATTGGGGTTCTCTCTTTAGGGCGGCCTTTCTGTTCCCTCGAGACAAATAGAGCTGTCTGTAGGCTGTGTTTGGGTCCAGAGTGAGCTGGCAAGCATCTAAATGATAAAAAAAAAAAAAAAAAAACAGATAAAAACATCCACTCAGCAATAGGAATGATTTAACTTAAATTGCTTGGGGTTAAATATCAATGAGTAAACCAAAGGAGACCCTCACCAGCGCACCACTAACTGTTAGGTCCCAGAGGTTAGCAGAATCTAATTAGCATTTCCACCTCTGTTAGATGTTTAACTAACGTTTGCAGAAGCATGCTTTGCAAGGGGGGAAATAAAAAGCAGGAGACCCTCTGGCTGGACACACACAGAATCAGAAAAATCTCAGCGGTAAAATGTCACCTGCCTGCTGTGTACCTCCACCTCTGCAGGTCACAGTAGGTGGGACACCCGGTTGCCTCGTCTAGTATGGCCCGGCCTTTGATCTGGAATGCCAGAAGTATTGACACTGTTTGTGAATTCAACCACAAACAGAACTGAACAAAGACTGCCTAAGAGCTCAGATCAAGGACCTGGGAGACTCCATGTCAGTGTAAATATCAGCTTCTGGACGCCATATTTCAAACACTTAGCAAAGGAGCAGAACGGAACAGGGAGAGGCTTGCAAACTAAAACTAAGCTGAAAAATCTCAAACCTCCTCGAGTGCCAGCATGCAAAAACCTTTGCAAAGACTCAGCCCCAGTCTCTGTCACCACTGTTAGACTTGTAGCTGTTTCTGATATCAGATTATGTGGTCAGCCACAGGGTCTGACAGAGAGCCAACATTAGCATCTAATTTGCCTCATGCGCTGGGCTGAAGAAGAGGAAGCAGTAAAGAGTTTCACAGCAGAAACGGAAACTCACATCTTAAGAAGTCGTCCCTGTAGTGAGGTTCCTGGACAGGTACAGCCTTGTACATCACAGCCTCGTCACCTGTAGAAGCAAAGGTTATAAAAGAAAGGATCAGAAACAATGGAGGTCATTTCTGTCTGCAGGTCAACCCTGATAGGCCGACACTCCTCATCACGGTTAAACATTCAACCAGGCTGCAACTGAGCTGGTCTCAGAATGGCCTTTGATAATAATCATGGGCAAACAATAGGGACTGAAAAGAGTCTGACTTTCAATTAGGGTCAGGTGATACCCAGAGGCGTAGCCAGAAATATTTAATAAGGGTGGCCAGGCAATAACCAATGTACACTAAGGGGTGGCCGAAAGTGGAACCAGAACCTTAAGGGTCAATCTACATTGTTCCAACAGGAAAATGAACGAGCAAAACATCCATATTTTCTAAATAAAGACAAACTATACTTTCCTACAGCCTTTGCTAACAAATAGACAAATATATATAAACATCCGTAATTTCTAGATAAGAGGTATAGTGGATAAAACTCCCTTAGGTTTGAGTTTTGGGCGAACATCTTTTCCATTGTCTTACTTCCTTAATTTTATCAGTAATCATTCTGTATAAAATTGATATTTACAAGTACTAATATCTACATAAATTGATTATTTAATATGTTTTTATTAAAAATAGTTATTTATCATCTATGATTTCACTGAAGACTCTTGCAGAGACACATAATTTTCTCTTTACCCCATAAAACACAAAAATCTATTTATGAAAAGAGCATGAATTCTGTACTTATCATGTTTAATGTTAGTATATTGATGTGTATAATTAACCACAATTTTTTTGTTGTCAAGTAATTGTTAATATATGAAAAATTTAAATGTTTTGAATATTCATCTGTATTATAGATTGAAAAAAATGGTAGAGGTGGCCAATGATTGGCTAAAGGTGGCCATGGCCCTCTCTGGCCCCCATCTAGCTTCGCCCCAGGTCATACATTATCTAGTTTATGGTTAAAAAAAATTTTTTTAAAACACTGAATACATCAGGTAAAACCTTTTCTTGACTCACTTTTAATTGAGCGTTTCTTTTTGGGCTCATCCAGCTGACAGAAGGTCATTTTGTTCACTGCGAAGGCAAAGAATAAAGAGTTTAAAGTTTAGTTGTTGTGTGGAACTTATTGGGATCATTCATGATTCTTCTCTAAATGCTCACCAGCTTTGGCGACTTTCACCAGCTCTTCATTGCCGAATTCGTTCAGGTGTTGCTTCATCTCGGACACTGCCTTGGTAACAGAGCCGAAGGTGAAGTAGGGGTTCACGGTGACCGATGGCAACTCCTCAGCCTCTGTCTGGGCTATCAGCATGTGGTAACTCTAAAAAGCCAAAATCAGCCTTTAACATTAAGGTTTGGTCGATTAGTGTGAGAGTTACATGGGGATTGTGATCTGGCATTCACCTGGATGAAGTGGATGTGATCCTCCGTTCGGGACAGCTGGGTGATCTCGTTGTCTCTTTTCTTCAAGTCAGCAATTTCGTGGGTCAGACGCTCCATGTGGCCCTCGGCGTTGTTGAGCGCCGCCCTCTTGTTGGTCGATATCAGCTTGGCCATTTCCGTCTGCATCCTCTCTATGGAGCGCATCATGTCGCTAAACATCTTTTCACATTCCTGCAGCGTTCTCTGGGCTGAATTCTGCAGCAGGAGACATCAGGCGGGTTGTCATATAAATCAAGCAGTTGCCGGGCCAGTTTTTTGGCTTTTTTTTTTTTTCGCAGCACACTTAAACAAGCTGTCATCATTCTTTTGAGATGGAATGTTGTCATGCATGGCTGGTTTAATGTTTCTGTCAATGTTTAGTGGTTGGTCTGATGGATCTGGGGTTACGAACCTTGAGTGAGTCCACGGCTTGTTTCAGCTCCTCCATCTGCTTGAGGCGGTCATGAATTCTCTCCTGGATCTCGGCCTGGGTGGCGCCCAGACGTTGCTAAAGATTAAACAAGAGAGCATGATGATGATTATGACGACAGTGCTACAAATTTGCAGCAAAATCACTTTTATCCTTGGATATAGATCTGAGTTGAGTGGAAACTGTCTTTCTGATGACTAGATATTTCAAGGCGCTTAGCATAAATTTGGCTTTTTTTCTGACTTTGTTTAACTTGATATATATGTTACCTGGACTTGCATTATATATCTAGCTTTGCACAGGTCTACATTATTAGATGTTAAGTATTTAGACAGGCTATATTATATAACTGTAAGCAAATCAAAAGTCGAGTTAGCAACCAGTCTGAGTAGTTTGTCTAGTGTTACATACCTGCTCCTCAGCTCTCTCCTGCTCGGCTGAAACCATGTCATGGCCCTTGTGTTCTTTAACGGTACACAGCACACAGATACACATCTGATCAGTGCGGCAGAACAGCTCCAGGCCTTTTTGATGCTGTGGGCAGATCTGCCTGTCCAGGTGGCCGATCTCATCAACCAGTTTGTGCCTTTTGAAAGTGGCTGACTCGAAGTGGGGCTTAAGGTGCTTCTCGCAGTAGGAGGCCAGGCACATCAGGCAAGTCTTGATGGCTTTGTGCTTTTTGCCAATGCAGATGTCACAGCCAACATCCTGGGGTCCGGCGTAGTTGTAGTCTGGGGACGGAGGTGGAGGTGGGAAGGACTCAGAGTTGCGTTGGAGGGTAGATTGCCGGGAGCCTCCCATGCGTCTCGGGGTGGGCCTCTTGTTGTAAGTGACCCTGCACTCCGGGCAGTGGTAGGAGCCGGTGTGGTCCGCATGGTCCCAGTAGGTCTTCAGGCAGATGGAGCAGAAGATGTGGCCACATGGGATGGAAACCGGATCCCTGAGATATTCCTTACAAAGGTAGCAGCTTTCCTGATCAAAAGACATGGTGAAGTAAACTTTCTTATGCAGTCAAGATGCTGTGAAGAGAGAAGCTGACCTGTGTCAGCACAGTGGCAAAGTGATCCTACAGGTAGTGCAGGGGCAAGTTTTATAGAGTAAACAGAGGGAGGATAAACTGGTTAAGCCGAAACCAGGTAAAATATGGGCGGGGTAAGAACAGGACACAGTGAATGTGTACAATTCTTACAGAGCGCAAAGAGAATGAATGAAATGTGTGATCAGGAGATACAAGTGTTGATCTTGACTGATGGACAGAAAAAAAAAACAATTCTTCACTTTTTTCTATTATAGCACAAAAGTCAAACAAACATAGCTTAAGACGTCTTATTAGGAAAGTAAGAGGTGCAATCAGAGTACTAAATTTTGAATTTAATTACTTTTTATATAGTTGACATTTTACCAAAAGTTTGGCAAAAAGAAGTAAAAGGAACATTTGGACGTATCTGAGATAAAGTGTTCAGAATCCACAGGTGCGTCACTGCACACTGAAGTGGACTTCAGTTACTCACTACCTGGAAATGCATGCTTCACAGACAGAGGCGATTCTAGAGTCTGTGGGGGGCCCCAAGCAAAAAATCCTAGGAGGCCCTTCTGACCAGTGTTCATCACCATTATTTTAGGCTATAAATAATCTGACACCAATGAAAAATGTATTAAATAAAACCTTTTTTTTCCCAAATGTTCTAAACATGAACAACCTTGTTATTTTGGAAAATATAAAAGAATAAAAGTAAAGAATAAACTAATAAATTAAAATAAATGTATAATAAAATAAAAAAAAAACAGTAAATTACTTTAAAAACCCAATATAAACTTTGTACAAAATATAAAGTAGCTATAGTAAGTGTAGTGAAATTATTAGGGTCCTATACTGCTTCCAGAATTGCTGCTTACGGGCCTTGGCTTGTGCAAATGCAGACATAAGTCCTCCAGATCCAAAGACCTTCACACACTATACTCTATGGAAATAAGCGCCAGTCCTGAAAGTCTCTCTTGAGACATGGAAAATGAATCATTTTCCTTCAGCTTAGTTACATACCGTAAATCCTCTAATATAGGCCCGGGCCTTTATTTCACTCAAGTGCATCGCGGTCCAGGCCTTTATTGGAAAGAGGCCAGAATTAGAGACAGGCCTCTATTGCTATTTGAGCAAAACAGACTACCAGTGGAATGAATAAAAATGAGATTTTGTGTCTATTTGAACCTATAAAACACTAGGTTCATTTATTGAAAAAGTACAGTTACCATGTCTCGCTTGGTTTGAAGTAAAAAAGAAAAAAAAATCCTCCAATTCTGTTTAATCCTCCTCCTCAGTTTCCTCCTCCTCTTCATCTCTCCCTTTAATCTCCTCATCACTCGCGCTCCTCCTCATGTTCTGCTGCGTGTCTGTTCTCTTCCTCGCGCAGACGGGCAGCAGCCAGGGTCTGTCGTCCAGCAGCGCAGGGCTATGGTACTTGTATGTTACTACCACAAGTATAATGTTGAGGTATGCCCAGAAAAAACGTTTATAGCCCCGGCCTGTATTAGAGACCGGCGATTATTTACCTCCTCTGACAGCGAGACCGGCCAATCTTAGAGTCCCGGCCGCTCATGGAATACAGGCCAATATTAGAGAATTTACCGTAATTGCTTTCCAATTTACTGAACGATAGGCCTACAACGTCACCCATTCGCTAGGCCACGTTCATTTTCATTAAGGGAAGTCATCCACCTGGGCTGGGCTGGATTTTGACTGGGCAAAGCCAATGTCAATCAACATTCCATCCAATCTGAATTTTTATATGCAGTTGTGCATCTCCTCAGTTACTATAGCGTTGCCACTTCATGCTCGCCTGTTGCTGTTTATCTACCGGGTGTACAGTAGCTGGCTCTCGGGGGCCCCCCAGCGGCTCGGGGCTCCAAGCAGTTGCTTGGTTTGCCTGTTGACAAGGTGCGCCTCTGTTCACAGAGCAAACAAGCTGACCTCTTTCTTAAGTGACAATTTTCTGTTGTATGCTTCATGTTTTACAGCTCCTTATTAACAGTAGAAAAGAATACATGTCTCCTTACCTAACTGGTACTGGGATAAGATTAATTCAAATTATTGTTGGATTAAGCTTTTTGTTTCCTTTTTATATCTACTCTGCAAAAAATCTAAATCTAGATAAGTCATTTTTTCTTAAAATAAGTGCATTTGTTTTTGGATTGAGGAGTTAAAAGGGATATTTTGCCATTGGAACAAGATCATTTACAATGAAATTACAATTGCATTGTCTTATTTCTAGTGCATTTTATCTAATTATCTTATTTTAAGACTAGAAATACTCATTCCAATGGCAAACCATATTTTTAACCTAGTCAAATTAAGGATTAAATACAGTTAATTTAAGAAATTTTTACTTATTTCTAGATTGTTTTCCCAGATTAGTACTTTATGAAGATATTAGATATTATAAGTGATGGAACAATATTCAGATATGCAAAAAAAACAAACCCTGTTTAAACAGAAATTCAAGCGAGAATGATTTTCCTTTTAAACTCTGACTTTAAAAATTTAAAAATGAAATGACCGCCTTGCATACAATTATGTAATTTCATAAACATTATTTTGTGCCCTGATTCCCTCTTTAGATCTTTACACAGTTTGGTGAAGGTTTCGTAACTGAAAGGACAACATGGAAACACATGCATTGTTCTTAGCTGGTGTCGCTAATTGGAGTTAGCGGGATCAAAAATACTTTAATGATCGTGAAAGGAAATTAAATCAATGTTATGTGGTTTTGACAGAACGCTTAAAAAAGCAAATCCCACAATTTATTCAAATCTAGAAACATGTTTATAATGAGTGTGATTTCATTCTCAGCAGTATTAGTCACAAGCACAATCAAAACTAGATACATTCATACATACAATCTTCATCCAGACACTTAAAATAGCTACTTTCTTGGGATTTTATGTGATAGATTGCCAATGAGATCTGCATAAGTGTGCAATAAAATGATAATAATGATATAATTTGTAGCATGCAATTGTTAGCAAACAATACATATGTTAGCCCAGTTTAACAGATATGTAGACTTAGAGAAACTTTATTGTAATTTTGTACACACAGGATGCATACATAACAAAATTTCCTTCAGCACAGCTCTCAAGACATTTCCATTTCTTAAAGTACAGCAGTGAACAAATACATTTGCTGTATTGTTGTAATCCTTTTCTTTCTGTTCCCCACATTCAGTACTTTGTATTTATCTGTGATAACATCCAGACTAAAGGCATTAAAGCTTTTGGATGTATTGTGACCAAATGTGTCACTATTGTAAACTCTTCTGGAAAGCACTGTTGTCTTCTTCAGTGACTGTGATGCTGACCTTCACCCCACCTGAAACCGGTTAATCATCAACTCTTTCGCCACTGATTTCCTTTGACAGGAAGCCCCTAGTTTCTACTAATCCCCTCTTAAACTGTATCTTTGTTATTTATTTATATTTTTACCTGAAACCAATTTAATCCAGTATATATAGAAAGAAAACAGTGTTTTAATAAGATTGAAACACCTCTGTGTATAATTATTCTCACATAGTGAGCACACCCCCCAGCCAAGATGGAGTTTCAGTGCCGTTGAGATGGAGCTAGGAATGCAACTACACTTGATAGCCCAGATAACAGGAGGGCCAGGAAAGTTTGCCTAAAAGATTCCATTGTGTTTGGGCCAGCAGGGCCTGAAGAGAGTGCCAAGCATTATATAGTCTCTGTTTTGTGTCAACAGCAGGAACTACAGATGACATCCAAGACCAAGCCTAGAATATTATTTCCTCCATTTATTCCTTTTATTAAGATTAATGACGGACATCATAAAAATGTAATCAATATCCTAATTAAACTTGTCTTTAATTTGGAATGTTAATTAATCTGCCTCAGATAAATAACTAACCCCTGGTAATATTAGCTTTGAAGAAGGCTTGTAACCAGATTTAAATGAAATGTAATTAGTCAGCTGTTAATTAGTTGAGGTAAAGTTGCAGATTGTAAAGTAACTTTAAATACAAGGTGAATAGTTTCAACACAAATCAGCTGACATCTTAGACAGCTGCACACATTCAGGGAGTGCCGGTAGGAGTGGAGGATGTTATTGTTCTGCAGTAATATTTAGTTTGGTCAACATGTAGTTTCTGAGCAGAACGCTTTTTGTTTTTTTTAAGACACTCCCTGATCAGAATAGTCATTCCTAATGTTTTCAGTTGATCCTTAGTGTGGCCTTTTTTTAACCAAAATGAGGACTTTGTTCTCATAAACAATAGACATTTTTTATAGATTAGGGGGAATAAAACCCTGAGCTTCCCTCATCAGATGTCTCAGTCATTTGAAATATTTTATCTCATCTTTTGCACTCTTTTTCTCAGATAGAAGCTGTTTAATATCAAGAAAATGTTTCTAAAAGATGAGAGAAAAAAAAAAACATATTAGATACAAAAAAAAGCAAGTAACTTTCTGTACATAAGGCATTGTCTGCTGTTATGGGCGTGTCCCAGAAACACGGAGTAGTTTCCTTTCAGTTGTTTTTGAACAAAAGCTCAGAGGTGGCCCTTCCTTTTAAGTTATTACTCTGGCTGTTTAATATCTAACCAAATAACATATTAAACTCTGCTATCACCTATTTTAGCTGCAGAGAGTCAAACAAAAAAAATGTGCTGTTAAATTCTACATTGAATGTTGATCTATGTGGTTTTGGATGTAAGAAACAACTGCTTTGGTCTTAATCCTTTTGTTTTAAAGCAAGTCTCACTCTTATCAGGTCACTATTCTTTAGACTAATCTCTGCAGCTGAACCCTTGTTAGTTTATATTTCACATATGTACCGGAAACCAAGAGTTTCTCCTTTGCCTTAAGTGTTTCTTGGCTCATCCTCAGTTTTTTTTTTTTTTTTTTGTGTGTGTGCCTTTGATCAAATACCAGTTGTCCTCCCCTGCACTCACTCTGCTGGACAAGACACACTGCACACCCAAAGCTGGGGCGGACCCCTCACACTGAACTTGGACTGAACTCAGGTTAGCTGGAAAATGTCTGTTTCCTTCAACAAAAAAAAGGAAAGAATGAACAATTCCTAGGCTGCTCAGTGGCGCAGTGGTTAGCACTCTCGCCCGTAGAAAGCTGGAGACGCCAACAGGGATAAGCGTGGGGGAAAATGGATGGAGGGATGAACAATTCCTAAAATAAACCTGTAAATTTTTTTTACTCTTTGACCTTAAAAAAGACTAAATATTGTCTTTCAGTTAGGACTTCAAATATTTATTTCATTACGTTCTTTAAATTCAAAAGTTTACATAAACTATGCATTTAAGCTATTTGGCTCCACCTAGATAATTAGGCCACGCCTTTAAGAGCTTCTGATTGGTTAATTTAAAATATCTACTGTAAGCTAATTGTAATTTATTTTAATACTCTGAAAGCTAAAGGTGCAATGGTTACAAACAATTATACACATTTATACTCAGCATGAGAAAGTCCCTGATATAAACATCACAAAAATGCTGGTCAATCCTAGAACAAGACTAGTTAAGATTTTCTTTGAATCTTGATTAATTTTCCCTGTAAAACAAGCCCTTTACCAACATGGGCTGAAATGCCACTCTCTAAAGAAGAAGCCATTGCTACAAAAGCAATAAAAGAAATAAAACCTCAGTTTTTTAAATTACCTCTTTAGGAGGTGAAGGGTTAGTAGCATCATAATGCGTAGCTGTTCAACTGCAGGAGGGACTGGTGCACTTAACCAGATCTATAGCATAATGTGGATGGAAGATCATTCTAATTAGTAAGGGAATCAAAACTAGGATGTAGATTTCCAACCTCAAGCATGCAGCCATATTTGTTTTAAAGCTACAGTGTGTAATAAATACAGGGATATACAGTCAGAAATGTAATATATTATACATAACTATGTTATTTATCATCATCTATGAGCTCAGCCTCTTAACCTTAATATTTGCGCTGCCTTAGAATTCGTTATTTATAATTACATAGGAGCAGGTCTCGCAGCCATGGAGGCAGACATCTTTGCGCTACGGCAGCGCAGAGCCAACAAACTAGCGATTGCGAGATCGCCCATTACGCTCGAAAAGTAACTACGGCAAGTTGAGAGAGATGAACTGAGACGGTACTGAACAATAGATGGCAGTATTAAAATGATCTATGTAAACAAACCTCATCACTTGAGAATGTAGGTGATGCGGACGTCGTGGAAGACATTTTGTCCCGTAAAGCTCGCCGTACTGTTGGGGGGGAGAAGCGGTGGGGGGGAGACGTTCATGTTGCTGCGGTCTGCAGTCTGGACGTTAGATGTCGCTAAAAATTACACACTGTAGCTTTAAAGTGGCTTAAGGACTACAAGGTGAGTTTTTAGGTTTTTATCACAAAGCCCTGATCTGAGTGGTAAGAACATTTGTGGGCAGATCTGTTTTGGTGTGTGTGAGCATGTAAGCCTACAAACCTGACTCAGTCACACCAGTTCTGTCAGTAGGAATGGGCCAAAATTTCTGCAAACTATAGCAAGATACCTGTGGAATGAGACCCAAAATATTTTTCCCAATTTATGCAGCGGTAGTTTCTACCAAATACTAAGAAAGATTATGAAAACCTAGCCAAAATCATCACTGATCTATTATTATTATGGTTTTTTATTAGCAGAAATATTTGTTGTAGAATTCCAGCTGACCTAAAAAAATGAAATCAATGCTAGTTAGTGTCTGAATGTTCTTTGCATGCTCTGCCTGTTCTCTGCTACTGATTTTTTTTTTTTTTCCGTGGACCTGCAGTTGTTCCCTCCTCACACGGGCTGTAAATCCGTGAGCATGGAGCATTTGCCTTTCTCTTGAGGAAGGAAGGAAAACAGGCTTATCAGAAACCCTGGCCTAATATGGAAAGGTGAAACTAACAAGTGGATGACATAAAGCAAGATACGAACGGTGAGGTAATTACTACTTAGATAACTTCAGATTTTAGATGGCTCCAAATCAGTTTGAAAATGTAACATGTATTTTTTCTTAATATCTAATTCAATATATGTCAGTATGCAGACATACTTTTATATTTCTGCATATTGAATTTGTTGTCAAGATGAGAGTAAACACTTGAAATGGGACGTCAGCATTGAGGTGGTGGTGATAGATTAGAGTTATTGGAATGCTAATAAAATGGTGCTAATGTCATGTAAATCCCTTTATTGTTCCACAATGGGGAAATGTGTTCTCTGCATTTAATCCATCCCCTTGGGGAGCAGTTGGCTGCCACTGTGCGGCACCCGGGGAACAGTGTATGGTTAAGGTCTTGCTCAGGGACCCAGAGTGGAGGCTGTTGGGATTGATCTGGGTACCTGCAACCTTCTCAGAGCACAAGCGCACTGCTCTAACCCACTAGGCCAACACTCCCCACTAAACTACTGAAGCTTTTTGTTCAGTCAGGGTCTTGCCCTGGATTTTTACCACCATCTGGTGTTAAACAATAAAACGTGAAGTCACGGTGACAGGAAAAGTTTTTTTTTTTTTTCCCCCTGGTAGAAATGTGACATAGTGTGAATGAAACATGCAGGGTAATACAGAAACAATCCATTGCAACACAGTTTGACGTGACAGGAATGTTGTTGGTATTTGTTCATGCATACCTGTGTGTTTCCATCAGCCATGTCAAGCGTGCCTGTTTCCCTTTCTGCCGCCCAGCCGGTCCCATGCACATATCTACAGTTCTACACGGCCGGTCGGAGTGAACAAACAGGTCCGACCGGCAAACTGTCAATATTGCAAACCTGAATTCCACATTTTTTTTGTTTGTTTTTTTATAAACTGGAAATTAACAGCATGAAAGTTTCGTCCTGGTTGTTTGAAATAACTTCATGTGACTTTGGAGCGTCTGTTTGTCTATTGGGTGGTCCCCCCCCCCCTTAAATTCCTACAGTACCTCAAGCTGCTTTAATGTTTGGTGAACTATAACCGGTTGAAGACAATGGCGATTCTGTGCGACAACAATAGGTGGAAATGCAGCTGCCGGGATGTAAGTGCTCAACCCGGCCTCAGATGAGCCTCTGGAGGAGTTCAGGAAGCCAGCGAGCGAAAGGAAATGCTTTCCTTCAACACTGAATGTGATTTTAGCTTTTCACATTTCATTCATTCTGCTTCGCTCAGTCTCTTCTCTCTGATCTTCTTCCCTCTTTTCACTGCTTCTTGCCTAACTTGCTTATCTGAGCTGGGCAGGGCTCTATGCACTTACGGCACAGGGGGAGGGGCCTCGCCTGCTTTCAATCAATAACCTCTGGAATTTAGAAATACAAGTAGATCCTGTCCCTGGCAGGCTGTACCACACCGCTGAGGGCGGGCTCTCTCACACACTCAGCGAACTCTCTATCCACTTCTGGCATTCTCTCTGTCTGTTTCTGCAGATCTGACCGGCTCCAGAGCCCATCACAATGGCTGATCACTCTTCTGATTATTTTAGCTGCTCCCTGTGTCAGAATCTCCTCAGGGACCCAGTGGCTATACCCTGTGGCCACAGTTTCTGCATGGACTGCATAAGTGGCTACTGGAACGAAGCGGACTACACTGGGATTTACATTTGTCCCCAGTGCAAGATCACATTCACCCAGAGGCCGGTGCTGCGACCCAACGCCACCCTGAGCATGGTGGCTGAGAAGATCAAGAAGAGTGGCCCCAACCTCAACCTGAGCACATCCCAGGGAAACATCTACGCCTCGGCCAACGACGTGCCCTGCGACTTCTGCATTGGGAAGAAGCTGAAGGCGGTGAAGTCCTGCCTAAACTGTCTGGCGTCTTACTGCGAGAAGCACCTGAGGCCGCACTACGAGTCAGCCACGTTCAAAAGGCACAAGCTGGTGGATGAGCTGGGGAACCTGGACAGGAAGATCTGTCCTCAGCACCAGAAGTCCCTGGAGCTCTTCTGCCGGACGGACCAGATGTGCATCTGTGCCATCTGCACTGTCAGCGAGCACAGGGGCCACGACATTGTGTCTGCCGAGGCGGAGAGGAGCGAGAAACAGGTAGGGCTTTGTGGTTTCATAGAGAGATTTGGGCGGGATTGTTCAGCTGTCTGCTTCCCAGAGTATGTAGGCACACTTTCAGTTAGCTCCACTGAAACCTAGTGGGGTGGGGAGTTGTTGTTTTTTTTAAAGTTTTTTTCTCCCACCTCCCGTTGCTGCTTGGACTTTGACCCAATTCACCAACGCTATCAGCTTCCCCAGCAGGCATTCAGGGCCGCCAAAACAAACCCAGCTCTGTGATTAGCTGCCTGGAAGCTGTGTGTGTGTGTGGTGTGTAGGGGGGGGGGGGGGGGGGGGGGGGGGGGGGTATAGATATCAGCCCCCCCCCCAACACACTCACTCTTTCCTGAAACCTTCTTTCCAGAGAATATGGTGACCCAGCTCTGGGATGAACACTACAGCCTTTCTAGCTGAGTGGGTTCCCACCTGTGGGAGTGGGGCCTGAGATGGGACTGGAATGTCAGGGAGTAAAGGCAGACAACACCTCACTCCAATCTCACTCTGGCAACGACAGGCGAAATGACTCACAGATGACAGCGCCTGTAAAACAATGTGGAGCAGATAAGGGTGTCAGCAGATACGGCGGTGGGAAGCGGTTGATGAGCAGAGGGAGGGTTTTTATGGCTGAAACGCTTTTAGCTCCACGGTGAAGCAATGCAACGCAGAACAGTGGCAGCAAGGATTTACAACCTGATCCTCACATCCTTTACTCCATCTCTCCCCTCCCCCCCACCTCACCCTTTCCTAGATTCCCCACATTCCTCCAGCTTATCTTGAAGAATGGGTTGTCGGGTCAGAGTGGAAGCTGAATTAGAAGCCTCCTATTCTATCGCTGCACCTTGAAACGTCGCCTCAAACAGCCAGACAGCAGCCGTAGTTTCACATTCCTTACATGACCAGAATTCCTCCGCAGATCTTTTTTCTTTCCTCCCTCTGAGATAAAAGCGAGCCGCCTTAAGAAGCTCCTCTGAGCGAGGTTTTGTTCCGCGTGCCAGAAGGGCCTCCCCAGATACTCTCTTTATATCCCACTCTATAAAAACTCCTCATATTTGGCTGCATTTGAGTTAAAACAGCTTATTTGGGGCCTTTTATGGCAACGCTGCATGATGTAATACGGGAGGATAGTACTGTTTGGTTATCAGTGTAGGAGTTTTAGCCTAAAAAGAAAGTTTGTAGAAAATGGATCATTTTTAATCCTCCTTTATTTTCCAGAAACTGTTGGGAGTTTCCCAAGCTGAGATTAGACAAAAATGCCAGGAAAGGGTGAAGGACCTGGAGGAACTCAAGACTGCTGTAGATTCACTTAAGGTAGGGTGTAAGTTTTTAATGTGACAGTTTTTTTACCAAACTGGCTGCGAATGAACTCACAAAATGGATTTTTTTGTGTGCAGAACTCGGCCCAGAGAGCCATGGTGGAGAGCCAGAAGATGTTCGAAGACATGATTCGCTCCATCGAGAGGATGAGGTCAGAGGTGACAAAGCTGATCGGCATCAACGAGAAGGCCGCTTTCAACCAGGCCGAGGCGTTGATCGAGCGACTGGAGCAGGAGATTGACGAGCTGAAGAAGAAGGAGTCCGGCCTCAAGCAGCTGCACAGCACCGATGACCACATCCACTTCCTGCAGGTACAGCGCCTCACAGAAACAAGCATCGCCTGTTCAATGGATTTACTTTAGATCTTCTCTTTGATAACTTCGCTTGTCTCCTCCCTTCAGAACTTTAACTACCTGTGCACCCCGACTGATGACGGCTTCATCCCCAAAGTGACGGTTAATCCCGACTTCACCTTCGCCTCGGTCAGGAAAGCCGTGGCTGAGATCAAAGAGCGCCTGGAGGAGTACGGCAGAGAGGAGCTGCTCAAAATTTCCAAATCAGGTTGGACCTTAGCGGCAGAAAATGTTACTTCTCAACTTCAAAAAAGCTGTTTTCTTCTAATCAAACATACATTTGCTCTGCTTTGCAGTGAATGAAGTCCCGATCTATACTACTGCGAGCCGGACGTTGGACCGCAGGAGCAAAGGTGAACGTTTAATTATTGTTTTGTTTAACCTTATCTCAGCTGTAAGCTATAGTAGGCGAGCTGCTCTACCGACCCTCACTTATGCATACATGCACAAAATCAGCAAAGAATGATGTGTATTTGTATCCATCCCCCCTATATCTAACTTAAAAAATGCTTTCAGTTGTGAACTAAGTAGAAAAAGAACAAACAAACAAAGTCCAACTGCTCTGACGTCCAATGCTTTATTAGAGCTAATTAGATAAACACCATAGGCAGGTAGGGGAGATTAAAGCAATGTTAGGTCATAGAGAGCGATATCCAAAGCTATGAACATCTCGCAGAGCTCCGTTCAAGACATCAACTGCAGTCCTACCAAAGCACCATCACCTTATCTGACAGGTGGAGGAGGAGAGAGCGAAAAGGTTATCTTATTTTAAGACCAATACATTTATTGATCTTATTTTAGGGGCAAATATAATGATTCTTTTGGCTAATAGTTTTACCTCCATGCTCAAACGATGCGTAAATACATTCATTTCAAGAACATTTAATCTGTTTTAGATATTTTTTGCACTGTAGAGATCTATGGTACCACTGGAGGAGCTGCTGATATCTAAATGTCTGAACATTTTTTGACATAACAGCCCCAAAACAGCGGTGAGAGGAGAAGCACTGTTGACCCACTTTACCAATTTGCTCTGACTGGATGAGATTATAACACCTTAAAACACAGTTTCCTCCAAGAAACACGGTGGTGGCAGCAGATTAGAACTGATTATTGAAATAATCATCAAATCATTTGGTAATTCAAATTGAATCAAGAGTAACAGCACAGATGCTAAAAAGTACAAACCTCTACAAATGTAAACTATAAACATTTAACAACATTGAATATATAACATTTTGCATTAAAGATCAATGTGTTACTTTGTTCAAATTTTTTTTCTTATACCTTTATTTTTACAGACAAGTCATTAAGAACAAGTTGTTATTTACAATGGCAGCCTGACATTGTAGTAACCACTTAGGAAAAGGGAAGTAGGGCTAAAATAAATACAATACATTAGAAATACATACATAAAATACAAACACAGTTGTAATATTTCTATAATTAAATGCAAATTAATGCATATTTCCAAAGCACCTAAAATATTTTTTTTCATGTTCCAAAAATGTGTTTATTTAGAAATGTTTTTTCAACAGTTAATTAACAAAATAATCCATACTTGCAGCCCTATTTTAGATCAAAGCTTATTGATAACTAATTGATCATCTACAGGACTGGGTGGGTAGAGACTTACCCCTAAAGACTTGAAGTTATGAAAGGAATTAAGGAGAATAGATGCAAATACACCTTTATTGTGCACTAGTGCTGCTTCAGCGCTTACAAACAGGATCAAGATGAATGAATATTTTGAAGGTGGCTTGTAGTAGTAACATTACTATCTGAGCACATCAGCAAAGCATTCGAGGTATTTTGATGGGTGTGTGCCGCTCAGAGGGACTCACTGGTGCTTACTTTTGTCATTTTGCACATCTTTGATGTTGCTGCTATTTTCAAATATCCATTCATGTAAAGATGTCCATAGCTTTATATTGTTATTTATTCTCCAGGGGCACAGTATTTATATTTTATTGTTTATTTTTTAACTCTTCACTATTATGTTATTGCTAAGGTCCATATTTGTGTGACCATTTTTTTCTACAATCTTTTTGCTGCTGTAAACACCAGAATTTCCCCATTGTGGGACGATAAAGGGATTTTTTATTAAATTCTATTCTATTACTGCTCGGCAGGTAAAGAAATGACGGTGGACAATACTCCTCCTCCAGAACCAAGGGCCAGAGCTGATTTTATCAAATGTAAGAAACTCCTTTTTTTTTCTGCAACAAGAGTCGCCACCTATCTGATCTCAATGACAAACCTGTTTTGATTCTGGTTGTTCAGATTTCTGCCAGCTGAAGCTGGATCCCATCACCGCCTACAAAGAGCTCTACATCTCAGAGGGCAGCAGGAAGGTCATCCGCACCAGAGACCTGCAGCCCTACAGCGACAACCCGGAGAGGTTCGACAGCTTCGCCCAAGTGCTGTGCCGGGAGGCCCTGTCTGGAGGCCGTTTCTACTGGGAGATCGAGTGGAACGGGGAATTCTCCATCGGGGTGGCCTACAAAAGCATCAGCCGGAAGGGGAAAGGCTCGCTGTGCCTGCTGGGCTACAACGACAAATCCTGGAGCCTCCTCTGCTCTGACACGGGATACTCCGCCTGGCACAACCGGGTGGACAAACCCGTCAGCGGGCCTCACTCGTCCAGGATAGGCGTGTACCTGGACCACACGGCGGGCGTGCTGGCGTTTTACAGCATAGGCAGCTCCATGACGCTCCTGCACAAGTTTCACACCACGTTTGTGGAGCCCGTCTACCCGGGCTTCGGGGTCGGAACGTCTGTGAAAATCTGCAACGTCAAGTGAACATTTCTATCTTCACCTGGAGATATTCAGAAATGTTTCTTTTATCTTAAAACATACAGCATTAACGTGTAAATTTTGCTGAAATGAACAACATTATCAAACCACACTAATAGTTTAATTATGTTTAAAGGAGAATTTGTTTTTTGTTTTTTAAACTCAACTCATGCCATTCTGTATTCGATTTTGCACTGCAGTAAATCCCAGCTTCCAGAAGCTGTATTGTAATGAACAATCAACACGTGGAGCAGCTGATATCTCCTTTATAATTTTACAATGTGTCGGAGTGGAGTGAATGTAACCATCAAAGTGACATTTATTACACTCAGTCCACAAATTGTGTTTCTTCCTCACATCTATTACACATAATTTACACTTTATTCAGCTTAAACTATTTAATCAAAACCAGCATAAGCGCTTTCACATTTTCTAATTTTGTTATGATTTATTTTTGTAATAAAAAGCTCCAGAGCAGTTGTTACGATCATTCACTATTTGAATATGAATGAGCTTTACAGGGAGGGTTGTTTTGGTTTGATGCTTTCAGTTCATTCTGAAGAATGCTTCATCATCATTTCATTTTTGTTTGCAGTTATTTGATAGCTGTTGCATCAGCTGAGAGCTCTGAACGTTTTTCACTTGAACTAACTCTTATTTAATTATATGTATGTTTTGCAATAATTATGTAATTCAAATAATGAAAACTTTTTGTAAAAAAAGATATAGAATAAAGAATAAATACACAATTTGGTTTGTTTTGTGATGCCAGAATGCTTTATACAGGGCTAGAAATGTAAAAATCAAGTTACATTTAATGTAAATATATCTTTAAAAATTATCTTGTGCCTGGTTAAAAATGTAAAATGTTGCGCATTTATTTAAAAGTTGAAATTTTGTTTTTTTCCTTGTGTGGGTAAAACAGTAGCACCTAAAACAGTGTTTGATCAAACTGAATCATGAAGGCTGAATCATGAAGGCTTCCTTTGAGCTCCCCCTGCTGGCGAACAGGAGCAAGTGCACCACAATAGTTGGTATGCAATAAATAAATTAGCATTTGCAGCAATTTATTAATTTGATGTCACTTCATCAAATTAATATTAGGGTGGGTGGAAAGACTTAGAAATATGCATTAATTTGCATTTAATTATACAATTGTGTTTGTATTTTATGTATGTCTTTCTAATCTATTGTATTTATTTTAGCCCCACTTCCCTTTTCCTAAGTGGTTACTCCACTTTTCACTGAGAGAGTGAGAGTAGCACTAATTTATCAGATTTCTACTGAAATAAAATGTAGCTTTTAAAGAAATTACTCAGGTAAAAGACTACTTGCTAAAAAGCTACAGAGTAACTGATATACCTACTAGTTATGATCACAAAAAACTAAAAGTAAAAAAACTAATAAGTAATTAGACAGTAAAACATTTAGGTGTAATGGACACTATTCCAAATAAGCTGATAGTTACATTATGTAAAATAGGTGTTAACTGTATTTTTACTTAAACCCCAAATGACACAGCAGACTCAGCAAATGGAAAATAAAATCTAATCAATAAGCCTCGAGTACAAAAATAAAAGAAATGTCTTTCAAAGCAAATTCATATAAAATAATCTTGTTTTTATTAAGTTACAAAGAATGGAGTAGCCAGAAATGTTACTCATTAGGAGTGATGCTTTTTGATATTTTACTCAAAAGTAAAAAGTACAATGTTGTAACTAGGGCTGAAACAATTAATCAATTATTGAAGAAATCATCAACTAATTTAGTAATCGAATAAATGAAAGTATAGAAAACTTTAGCAGAGAAACCCACTTATAGCAGTCCTTTAACCACAATTTTAATAAAACATATATTTTGCACTAAAGATAAAAAAATGTTTCCATCATTCAAAATGCTCTATCCAAAACTCCCAATAGTTTTTGGATCACATGGTTTGAATTTGAAAAAAATCCCTAATCATTTGCTATTGACTATTGAAAATAATTGACTAATTAGCTAAATAATAGTCTGTTGCTGCCCTTAAATTTCTCCTAAAAGTGTTTTAAGTTACTGTATTAAACAAGTTACTGCCCACCCCCACTTTTCATTATTGACACTTAGATAACTTAAATTCGTCTTAGTTCCTGCCACCAGAAGAGTGATATATTCCAACAGTGGGATTTATCACGAAGTGAAGCAATGAGCTGTTCTTTTTTTCAGTGTTTTATGTATTAACATTCCTTCATTATTCATACAGTAAAGCTGAGGTAAAAAATTTAAATATGTGGACAAACTGGGTTTGACCAACCATTAACAGCTTCAATCCAAACATCTCTAAGGAGTAATACCTAACTTCATCATTGCCTCACTACACTACATCAAGGTTTGCTATGTGTTTAACAAACAGTGGATCCAGTCCATTTAAAACAACACACATTTTAATTTTCTGCCTTTTTCTTTTCGTTGTGTTGTGTTCCATGACCCTGTGTGGGGCTAATACTCAACTTTAGCAATCATGGTTCTACTTTTGACACGTGCACTCTGGTTTACAAAACTCACTGAGCGTAAAGCAAGCCTAAATCAACCCTTCACAGCAGCTGACAGTTTATCTGCTGGGTTCTCCTCTAAAATATCCGTGAGCATTAGACCCAAATATTACCAACATGACATTTCTTTAAAGGCAGTTTGCCAGTAAACTTTGAAATTAACTTGGGCATAAGTCCATAAAAATCATATATTCAGAAGTCCCGAACACACCATTTACATCTGACATTTCATGCACTTTTCTTTAGCTTTCTTTGGCTACGTTCACACAGCAGGCCTTGATGCTCAATTCAGATTTTTTGCAGTCTGATTTTTTGCGTTGCTGTTCATATTTTGTCCACCATTGTTTTTCTCTGCCACTTCTGCATTGCAAGAAGAAGAGTGAACACTGTTGGGTATTAATGACAGAGGTCGGATGAATGCACAGGTTGCATTTTGAAAAGATCAGATTCGTATCGGATTCAGGACCAGAGAGCCAAGTGGCCTGGGTCACACTGGAAAAGAAAAGAAGGAAGAGAAAAAAAAAAAAAATCGGATCTTTGTTGCTCAGACTGTCACAAAAAGATCAGATCCAGGTCACTATGGGTTATAAAAAAAAAAAAAAAAAATCAGATTTGGGTCACTTCAGGCTGTAGTGTGAACATAGCCTTTAGTTTAGATGAACCAATTAGCCTGCAGGAAACATCTAAGCATTTCTATAACACATAAGGTAAAAAGTCAGACTCAAACAATAGATATTTGTTTATTGGTTCCCAACATCTTACAGGAGGTAGAGCATAGAACGCTCAACAACAAAAAAACGCCAGTCCAAATAAATCAGACATTGTAGCCAATAAGGCTGCCTTTGCCGATGCACTCTCCGATGTAGAACCACATCAGGACTTCAGTGGCCACCAGCCCGTTCCTCAGAGCATCCTGAAACAAAAACATTCAATGAGCAACACAGCCATCATGGTTTTAGGAAGGGTTTGACTTGGCATCAAGAATTAAACAAAAAAAGAAACTCCAGAGCGCTTTTTTTTTAAAACTCACCCTTTCTTGGGAACATTGTCACTTATTAACCTTTTTACATCTACAGCTTTGTAACTGTCTCAATATTGCGATGGTTTTCATTTTCGGTTCACACAACTTTAATTTAGCTGCTTTCCCACTGAAAACCCGGGTTCTTCAAAACTGGGTTAACCTGCTAACAATCGGCTTTTGACTCTTTTCCCTTTGGATCAAAAAGCCGAGTCTGACACCCTGCTGGAAAGCTGCGTGGCCGCTGTCCCCCACTGCTGGGTGTCTGATGACAGTGTTCGGTCAGATCAGCATACCCTTTCAATACATGTTTATCCCTTTAGTTTTGTATGAAAAATACACTTTAAACTACCTCAAGGGTCGTGTATTCCTTTATTCATTTACAAAAGAAAATAATGAATTACTTTTTGGTGATTTTTGATTTTTATGGTGATCTGACCCTAATTTGTTTTGTTTTTTGTACATGACTAAAGGGATACACGCCTGTCGAGGTTGTTTAAAGTATCTTTTCTGCAAAACTAAAGAGATAAAGGGGACTAGCATACACACATGGAAATCGGACGTTTTGCGCATGAGTATTGACGATGGGTATGCTGTTCTGACAGAACACCGGCATCAAGCTGGACGAGAATTGACCAGGGAAGTAAATAATGGAGAACAACATGAACGGGGGCCAGAATGTAAGTCAGTGTCCTTTATTGTTTCGCTCTATTATCTGTCCGAACCCCTCTCACCAGAGCTGCTCCATGTTGTTTCAGCTTGTTAGATCAGAAGCGACTGGGGCAGTGCGGTGGAGTCTGTACGCTGCGTTCAATGCTATCAAGTAAATTAGCGGGTCTGGCATGCCGATCAGAGCCGAGGAGATTTTAACTGTGTTCGCGTGTCGAGTGGTTTGACCAGGGGAGACCCAAACTAACTGCTTAATCAAAGGTGGTAAAAATATAATCTCAACCTCCAGCTGCAAAGGTTTTGCTGTATTGATCAGAGATGGGACAATGATAATTAACCAGCTGTGATCCATGACCAACCAGCCCTAAACTAAATATCTATTCATTTCTCAACATGGGGAGGCATCACACTGATAAGATGACAGCCTGTGCTCAAGTTTAGAATCATTTCTGAGTCGAGTCCACCGCCTGTTTTTTTCCCTATTTTTATTTATTTATTCTACATATTTATTTATTTTATGTAATTATTTATGTATTTATTTTATGTAATTATTTATGTATTTATTTTATGTAATTATTTATGTATTTATTTTATGTAATTATTTATGTATTTATTTTATTTATGTTTTTAAAGACAGAAACTGATTCAAAAATGTGTTTCTTTAGACTTGTACTTGCAATTAACAAGTGGCTGGGAGAATTACAGTTGTTCTGTTTCAGGATCACAAAGAAATCAACTGTCTTTTTAAAAATGCTGGATTTGGATATTTTGCATTTTTTCTGTGAAAATACCACTTTTGATCCACTCTATAAAGCAGGGGTGCCCAACCAGTCGATTATGATCTACCATTCAATCACAAGAAGTTTTACAATGTAGACCTATTTATGGCTATGACAAAAAAAAATGTTTCAAAAAACACTAATCAAATCATTGATCACAAGAGGCCAACGTCTATTTTCATAATAATAAAATGAAAAGTAAAAAGTATGCAGGGAACCTTTTTATATGCATGGTGATTGCTGGGCATGGTTTGCCACGGTTGCTAGGTTACCAGGGACTCTAAAGCGTGAAGAGGAATCTGGAGAGATAATGACATCTATCACAACTGATGGGGCTCCATCTATGGTTGGGCACACTGCTGGATTGGTTGCTCTGTTTAAGCTGTCTGAAACTTTCCCGGATTTTTGGATCGACCACTGCATCATTCAGCAACAGCTGTGCGGCATTATTTTAAATATGAAGCATGTCATGGACGTTGCGATAAAGATCGCTTGCTCTGTTCGGGCCGGGAGTTTTCAGAGGCGTTTATTCCGTGTCCAGCTCAAGGAGGCAGGTGCAGACCACAGTGATCTGCTGCTGCACACCGAGGTCAGGTCGCTGAGCCTTGGCAGATTCTTCAAAAGATTTTTGGAACTGTGTTGTTCTTCGATTCTACATAGAACAGACGAGGCGTGTAAACTTGGTCTGTATATTTATTTCCAAACTTCCACAGAACCTTTCAGTAGCAATGTACATTCAGAACTGCCCTCTCGCTCTAGCCTCCATTGCATGCTTGGTATTGGAGTTCAAGAGCTTTCCGGCTCATAACATCACAGGAACTTTTGCCCGAAATTAAAGAAACAGTCAACAACCCTTTCTGCTGTATTTTACTCTTCACATCCACATAGTTTGTACTTAGTGTTTTCCTATTTTTTTCCTGTTGAATTTTAATCCATCTGCCAGTTTCTCTACCAATGCCAATGCCCAGTGAAGTTTATCATTCTGAAATAGTGGACTTCCCTTCTCCTTCTTCCTGCTTTGAACTTATCTTAGACTTAGACAGATTTTATTTGTCACTTTGTTTACACAAGTGTAAAACAAAAAGAAATGTAGTTTGTAACAGCTCTCTGGACAATTTCATCTTTTTTTAAAGCACAGCCTTGGAAACTAGTAAAAATAAAAAAAAATATGTATAATATATATATATATATATATATATATATATATATATATATATATATATATATATGACTGTAAATTTACAGTTCTAACGTTTTTTAGTTTTCTCTCTACTGGACTGTGTGTGTGTGTGTATCAATTGGTGTATTTAGATTTTTTTTTTAACTGCACAGCCTTTGTCTGGAGATCTTGACTGCTCTTTTCTATAGTTTTGGTGAGTGAGTGAGTGAGTGAGTGATATGGTGTGAAGTTCTTATGAGATTGTTAAGTTCTGTTCTTGCTACCTATTTTTTGACACAATTGATCATTTCCCCATTTGTTGGACTTACTGTTTATTCTCCACCTGTGCAAATAGAAAACAAATACTGCCATCCCTTGTGTTTGGCTTGGTAGATCTTGGCATGCCATCAACTTCAAAAGTAGATCTTGGTTTAAAAAAGGTTGGGCACCCCTGCTATAAAGCATCGACCTCAGCGCCATTTCTAACATTTTTTTTTTTTTTTTTTTTTTACCTTTTTTGGAATAACTATGACCTGGATGACTGAGAATCTTCACCAGCAACATACCACTTAACTGCCAAAACAATAATTTATCCCAGCACCAATGGAAGTATTCGTAACTACTTTATTTTTTTGTTTTTGTTTATTTGGATCTCTAAATTACCCCTGAATTTCTCCTCAGAGTTACACATGGTCTTTCAGTCCATTTGACAGCTATTTTACTGTTACCCCTGGTTCCAGAAGGTGCTGTGTGGCTGCAGGTTTTCTTTCCAACCAATCAAAAGCACACCAGACTCCAGTCTCATCAAATGAGTCCAATCTGAACACGATGACTCGAGGAGATGAATGGACTATGGTTTTCTATTGCTTGGTTGGAAAGAAAACCTGCCGCCACACGGCCTTTTCTGGAACCACTTTGACACCCCTGATCTTAGGGGAACTAAATGAGTTTGCTGTTGTGTTTGTCACACACCTTCACAGTGGTCTGACCGAGGCGGCCCGTCTGGAAAGCCTTGATGAGGTTTGAGGCCCCCTCGATGGCTTTGGGGATCTCAGCTGGGGTTGGAGGAACCAGCTCAACGCGAGCATAATACCAGAAGGTAGAAAGCCGAGGTTTGGAGTAGGTGACAGCGGCTGTAGAGAGATGCAAATATAGTCAATGTCGCCAAAAAATATTTAATTGAATTACTTCATTCAAATCTACAGTTAAAAAGAAACGAAAAACTGCAAATAAGAAAGCTGAATCCACGCTGCTACACATCCTTAGTCTATTTATGATGGACCCTGAAACAAAGGACTAATAGGGTGGATAAACTATTACACATTTATAAAATTATATTTTACTAAGCTTTCTGTTGCATGTTAGTTTTTTGTTGATATGATTTTATGTTCTGTAGTTTTCCAAGGTGATAAATAAAGTTATGCAAAAAAAAATGGTGAACTACAAAGTTGCTAGCTAAGCTAGCATTAGCGGCTCGGCTAGGAGTTTTCTATTTAACACGTTTAACAACTGAATTTATCATACGGGTAAATATGAGCTCACCAGCTTAAAACAACAATATTAACTTCGAATAAGAACGTTAAATATAGCCACATTTGTGTAGCATCGGCTTAATTCATCTGAAGGCTAGGCTAACCTAGCGTCATCCTCATCGATCTACTTAAGGGTTGCTAACGGGAATTGGACAAATTATACCATTCTGCGTTAATCGAAAACAAAATTCAGATAAATGACAGACCTCCAATGAGAGATGGTACTTTAGAAACCAGTTTCTGCACAGCCTGTGCCATTATTGAGCTTCAAACTATCCCAGGTTTCTGCTAGCCCACTGAATGTCACCTCCAGCTGAAGGACCTCTAACTCCAGCTGACCGCGCTAGTGCCTGTGCAGAAATCACTGGATCTCACTGCTGCCATCTTGTAGGCATGAATAAATCTTACAGCGCCCAGTCTCAGTTTGTCATAGGTTTGCTTGTTTTGTTTTTTCAAAAACATAAAGAACAGTTTCCTTGCAGATCGTGAAAATTATTCAATGCTATGTTTATTTTTGTTCATAAAGTCAGTGATAGTTTATTTAATGGCGTATTTTACACATAAAAAACAGCTTCACATTCCAATTTAATTTTAAAAGCACGTCAAAAAAGATAAACATTAAATACAAATCTTATTGGACTAAGAATGGCTATAGATTTTGTTTTATTTTTTAACAATCCATGTAGTTCAAACTTTAGAGGTAGGTATGGTTTGCCTTCTGATGTTTGTTGCCTCAGCTTATTCTTACTAGAAGAAAAATAAATCTTCATGAACTAAGAACAGGAAGTTGTGCAAAAAAAAAACAATAAAAGCAGGAAGCTCAGGCCTGTTTTTCTCATCCCAATGGAGAACATTCACTGGATTTTTTTAATGCCTATATTGTGTAATTTCCTTACTGAGCACAGGGCTTTTAACAGAGTGGGAGTTATTAACATGCAGGAGAGCAGCCCCTTAACCAATCAACTGAAATTTGATAATGTTTGTAGCTACATCCCTTTACACAGCCTGTGAAGAAAGTGCTACTTACTCTACTTCTTACTCTACTTCCACTTACTCTGATTCTAATGGATATTGAAATCCATGCATTTGGAAAAGACTTATCATTAAACATTTTTGATTTTTCCACATTGTCTTGTCCTGGTTTTACCAGCAACAGGGGATTTCTGCTCTACAAAACAAGTATTTGGAGATGGCAATAAGGTCTCATCAGTGTAAACAGGAATGTATAGTTTTATGACCTTCAGCCATTAATCACAATTTGTTATTGTGATAACAATTTAAACTTAAGACAAAACAAGCTAATAAATAGAAATATATTGTATACCAAACCCAACAAACAAACTTAAGTATTTGTTTCTTTTTTTTTTGTCCCTTTTCTGTGGAGTTAACCCCACTGACTAATTGGCCTGCTGCTGTGGTAAGTAAGCTCTGTATTGGTAGCAACAAAAGGAAAAACAAGCTGTTGAATTGGTGTTACCCCCTAAAACTCACTGATAAAGTACAAAAATTTGAATCTTTGGAAACAAAAATAATTTTTTATTGTAATTTTTACATAGTTTTACAATTGGGATATCAGTTGCTATATCAGTTTCATATCATACATTTTATCAGGCGAAATAAACTTGAAGATATTTATATTTTGAAAATCGCATCAGAAATATGCATTGATCTTACCACCACCTTATCATTTTCTACAGTTTCAGAAAACAAAACATTTTCACATATTTTCTCACTCATAGAATTGTTTTTATGACATTGGTGACTATTTGAGCATCTTTTGCCTCAGAAAGACAGCAACACAATTCTTCAGCCAAAATAAACTTCAATAAACTGTTTTAGTAGATCCAATATCACCTTAAACTATAACACTGAAAAGAAATGCTGTACTTTCATTCAATTAATTAATTGAACTTTATTGATCTCACATTGGATAAATGTACCACTGCATTTAACCCATCCCCATCATGGGGCGCCCAGGGGGGCAATCAGGGATTAAGGGTCTTGCTCAGGCACCCAGAGTGGCAGTCTGTGGGGGTGGGATTCAAACTCACAACCTCAGGATTCCAAGCTCTATGCCCTAACCACTAGGGCACCACTCCTTCTAATATTCTTTATGAAATCTGATTCCTTTTTAGCTTATGTTGTTGGTTTTATTGTTTGGATCGCCTTTGAATCCCCTCCTTTAGTCAAGGTAACTGAGGGACAACAGTTGCATTAGTTATCCTCCTTTTCAGGTCTTTTCATAATATCCAGAAAGTGTGCATGGTGCTGAAAAAAGGCCTCAAAACTGTTTATCCTCATAAAATCGAAATCTCAAAATTGTCTTCATCCTGCCGAGATACAAAAGGAATGCATGGTAAGGATATAGTTAGCAATAACAGTAAATTTGTTATCAGATTTAATATTCCCTCACCTCTCTGTCCGTCACAGCAGGTTCTGATCTCTCTTTCTCGTTCTTTTTGTCAAAGCTTACTCGATCCATAAGTAATAAGGAAAGATATTTCCCTCCATTTTTCACTAAAGTATTCACATCTTCTAGATATTTCTCCTTCACGTTTTCGCCATTAACCTCCAATAGAACATCTCCCACAACCAGTCCTGCTCTCTGCCCAGAACCTCCAGAAGCCACCTACAGTGGAAAAAAAAAAGTCAACATCCCTGAACAAAAGGTGCCAGTGAAGGCATCTTACAGTTAAAATCCTATCCTGCTTGTGAGCGCATGCAGCTTTGGTGTATGTTGGTTTTGGGTCCAACCTCACTGATGAAAGTCCCAGGTCTCTGCACAAAAGAGTCGAGATGAAAGCCATATCCGAGAGGACCTCTTTCGACTCTGCAGAGCTTCGGACTCAATGAGTCGTTGTTTTTCTTTGCAGACAGCTGAACGTCAACAATGTTCTCAGGTTTTATCTCAGCTGCTTCACTGTCAGAGAACAGAAGAGGAGACAGGCCCAGCTGGGGGAAAACAACACAAAGGATGAACAGTATTATGTCATCATTAATTACAACGGGAAATCTGTTCTTGAATTCTGAGCTACAATCATGTTTTGTCCAACATTTTATTTGATTTGAAATATATTTAAAAAAAATGTAATATATATACCCTTTAGCCATTTTAAATTTTTTACATTGATTGTTTCATTGGTTGGTTGGTTAATTGAACTGTTGGTTGGTCAGTTGATTGTCAGCTTATCTTGTTAGTTGTTTGGCAGGTTGGTTCATTACTTGGTTAGTTGGTTGGTTGGTCAGTTGGTTGGTTAGTCAATTGGTTGCTTGGTCAGTCCGTTAGTTGGTTGGTTGGTCAGTCGGTCGGACAGTTGGTTGGTTGGTTGGTCGGTCGGTTGGTTGGTCGGTTGGTTCATTAGTTAGTTGGTCATCGGTTGGTTAGTTGGTTGATTGGTTAGTCGGTCGGTTGGTTAGCTGGCTGATTGGTTATTCGGTTGGTTAGTTGCCTGCTTGCTTGGTTAGTTAGTTGGTTGGTTGGTTCATTAGTTGGTCGGTCGTCGGTTAGTTAGTTGGTTGATTGGTTAGTCGGTCGGTTGGTCTGTCAGTCAGTTGGTTAGTTGTTTTGTTGGTTGGTTAATTGGTTGTTGTTCATATCATTGAATTTGGTTAGCTGGTTGCTCAGTTGGCAAGTCTCTGATTGCCAAGTCTGGTGATTGTCAGTTAATTATTTTTATTTCAGTGGTTACAGGGTTTATTTTTAGTGAGTTTATTGCTCGTTTCTTTGCTTGCATTTTTTGTAATTGGCTTGTTTAGATAGTGGCTTTGTCTGCATTCTGAGCAGCCAGTTGGCTTTTTGGGCTTTGATTGTTTGGTAAACATTAGTTAATAGGAATGAAAAGTGTAAAGTGCCTTGAGATGACATGTGTTGTGAATTTGGCGCTATATAAATAAACTGAATTGAATTGAATTGAAATAATCAGCTGTACAGTTGGGTGCACCTAACACAGGGAATGGCCCAATGTTGTACTGACATGTATCTGGACAGTGGACCTTTGCAGGACAAAAACTTATTTTACCCTCTGCCTGAAAGATAACCTAACAGGATGAAGTAGGTAAAAAAAAAACAAGGGGGATGGATCCTTAGGAAGGATTTGTTGTTGGAAATTTGCACAAAAGCTATCAAGTTGTTTCATCTGTATGGTTACGATAAATAAAATATTAGATAGCGTGATAGCTATAAGAGTAACAGTTTTTAAATCCGCACAGAGATTACCAAATTGCTAAAAGATGTTCATATGCCATATGAACATAATAATCAGGGTAAAGAAACTGGGATATTTGAAGTACATTTCCCGAAGACCAGGAGAAAAAGTTAATATGAACTTCCATGTTGTTTACAATCAAAGGGATAGGAAGTCTTATTTTTGTTGTTGAGTTTTTACAGCACTAGTGGCAGTTTTTTGGACAGTAGGTTGACAGGAAAGGGGGTCTGAGAGAGGGGTAGAGATATGTGGCAAAAGACCACAGGTCGGATTCAAACCTGGGTCGGCCGTGTCGAGGACTAAGGCCTTTCTACATGGGTTGTGTTCGCTAACCACTGCGCCACCAAAGCACGCCCCTGGAAGTCATTTTTCACTATTTGGAAATAACAAAGCTGCAAATAAACAGTGCACATGAAATACCCAAAGACCTTTTCCAACTATGTGTCACTCTTCTTTTTGGCCAGGTTAAAGGATTACAAGGAAATGCTTAAAAATAACAACAACAAAAAAAAGCCCTGTGAAGGATGAGACTAAAGTGAACCCCACCTGGTTGTAAAATCCTAACCCAGACTGAGAGATGGTGGTGAGGAAGACCTGCTTTCCACTTAATCTCACTCTTTCCACAATCTCATCGTGTCTGAGCGAGTCCACCGACTCTCCATTGACCTCCAGCAGGATCTCTCCATCCTGCACACCTGCCTTCTCTGCTGGACTGCCACTCTCCACCTCACGCAGAAAATGATCTGTTAAGATAAAAACAATCTAAACCAAAACAGGCGAAGAGGGTTGGTTTGAATCTCTTTTCCTTTTTTCTACATGTGTGGCCGGATGACGTCTTCTCCAGTCGGAGGAGAAATCCATATCCTTGTGGCCCAGAGATCAGGTGGAGCTTTCTGGCTCTGAAGGGCAGCTTGTGGGACACAGCCATGGCTGGTAAAATGGGCATCTTCTTTTTCATGTAGATCCTCTCGCTTTCACTGTCTATCACCAAGATTGTGATGCTATTTCCATATTTTTTCATCTAAAACGAAATGGAAAGTTACATTTCATTTATGTCCTGAAATGCCAAACAGTATTTGCACAGCCTTCCAGTGCAGCAGTACAAACCATTCGACTGAGGGCAGAGTGTGTGAGGTGGGACACCATTACTCCGTTCATCCAAATCAGATGATCTCCCTTGCGGACTCCTGCTTTTTCAGCCGCACCCCCTTTCACCAGGTTCACTGAAAAGCGACCTTTCTCTCCTTCAATGCAGAGACAGAGGAATCAGTCTTATATCTCTGTGCCTACCTCAACAGAACAGCTATCTAATCTTGTCTTGAACATTGGACCTGATGGGATAGGCAGGAGATGAGTTACCTTCCAAGGCTGTAAAGCTGATACCCAGACCTGAGCCAGGATGCTTGGTGATGTGGCACAGTCTGGGCGGCTTGCATGGTTCTTCAGCTACATTTCCCGACAACAGTCGAAGGTCCAGGCCCCTTTCCACAGCCTGCTCATACTCATCGCCATCCAGAACCAGCAAGCATAACTGCTGCCCGCTAAGCTTAATCTTCCTGGCAACCTGAATCCCAAATAGATCATAATAGAAATTATAATTTGCATCAAAACAAGGGTGACTTCAGGATTAAGTGATGGTACCTCAGTGTGGGGAACATCATCAACGTAAAAGTTGTTGACCTCCAGAAGTCTGTCTCCATCATGCAGGCCGCTGTGCGCCGCGATGCCCCCTGACACCACATTTCGAATCATGTGTCCATTGCAACCTTTCTCCATCCGTAGGTTGAAGCCATACGTCTGGCCCTCCTCTCTCTTGAGAGCACACAGGCGTGGCCTGGGAGTCCAGCAGGGATCTGATTAAAAACAGGAAAAGATGCTTTGATATAAAGAGTGGATCTTCTTCATGCTGTGCTGCAGTTTTAGTTAATAATACCTGAGTTATCTGTGATGACCATGGCAGGGTTATCGATTCCTTCTTTTGGATCAAACGTAAATTTCCTTTAGCAGAAAAAAGAAACATGCTTTATGCTATGTGACTATGTGAATTAAGTCTCCTAAAGTGCAATAAAGTTCAGAATTTGATTATTAAGCCCCTGTTTAAAGATGATAAGCTGTAAATATCCTACCTGCAGAGTCAGAAATATGAAGAACTTGAACTAAAGAGGAGGAACTAATGCCGGGTTTAAGAAGTAGAGAGGGATATTAAAACTGAGGTGGAACCAAGTCAGGTGGATATCTGCTATTTGATCTGGTTCTGGAACAGCTGATGAGAAAGTATTTCCCTCACTTAATTCTTTCAAAAATAAAAGAAATGCTTTGAAAATGAGCGATTTTACAACAATTCCCTGGAAAATATTTGATGCTCTATATTTTTTCTGTACCATGGGGTTTAAAAAATGACAAATGGTTAAGGCCATAGAAATATTTTCATCAGCATCTCTCTCAGTCTCAACATGGAACATGCTTTTTCAACAGAATCACATAATTCTTGTGCAAATGATCCAGAATCTAAAACTGACAATAGCAGAAATGCAGATATTACCTCTGTTTAGTAGAAATACTATACCAAGTTTAGTATTGTATCCAGATGCAGCGTTTAAGTATCAATACTTTTTTACTGTATCAGTATTTTTGACAACCCTACTACCTGTGCCATTGGTTTAAAGAGTTGAAAACAGTCTGAAGTTTTACTTTATTCACTGAATTCTAGATGCAGGCAGCCATGTTGGATTCTGCTCTGCAGAGTTTCACCTCCATCTTCAACAGTGGAAAATGCAACTTTAGCAAACATTCTTGGGTTTTCTTCAAAGGAGAACTTTAATATTCTTACTTCAAGATAAAACAGATTACACACTGGAATAATTGAGATCTAAGTAAGCCATTTTTTTTCCTAAAATCAGTGCATTAGTTCTTGAATTGAGACACTTTGCCAATGGAACACAACAATTGACATTTAAAATAAGAAAAAACAATTGCATTGTCTTATTTCAAGTGATATTACCTTATTTTTTAGAGTAAAATTCCGATTCCATTGACAAATTATTTTATCTACCTACTTAAATTAAGCTTAAATACAGTTAATTTAACAAATACAGACTTATTTACAGATCTTTTTTTTTCAGTGCACCATAGTTATCCTTAGAGTAGTCAAAACTAAAGGGTGCTTCGAGGGTAATATAACCAAACTATCCAATTTGTAAAGGTAGTTTAATGAGAAAGCGTTTTCATGAACCTTTTAAACCATTGTCATTTGTTGGTTATTTAAACCAATACTGATGTTTGTCTCCACAGGAATTAATAATTTAAGCGTCAGTTTGCCAAAGATGACCTTCCCTGTGAAATATAAGGCGAGAAGGGAACCCACATGTTTGACGCCTCCAGTCAGTTATCGTTTTAGATTTGAACTGCTTAAGCTGGCTGCACATTGAAGCAGCTCTGCTAACATTTCATTTCCCTTTAGGGTTGATAAAGTAAAACTGAATTGAATTGAATCATTCTGCTTCATTCTATCTCTATTTTCCCATTTTGCAGAATTTGGTAGTTCAATCTGTAATGTTACGCTCTCTGCTTTTTCTCATAGTAGCTTCATCTGGTCTGTTCCTGTTTGGCTGTGACTCCATCCTGGAGAGAAATATCAGCTGTGCTGCTGCCATCAACACCTTTGTTTATAGATGCTCGAGATCTGCCTGTTTTTAAGTGTAGTCCTGTTTCTCTGACTGTGACTGGCTGGATGTGCTCTCTTGGTTTACAGTTGTCTTTTGTATCTCAGCTCATTTTTCTATCTCTGCTTCTGTCTCCTTGAATCCCAGTCAGCCTTGGCAGATGGCTGCTCACACTGAGTCTGGTTAGTGTGAGGGGTTGCCTTCGAGTCAATGAGTCGATACAATCAACTGGTTTTCCTTCGATAGAAAACTTTTAATCAATCTGACTGCATGATCTGGTTGAACTGTAAAGTGCCTTGAGATGACTGTGTTGTGAATTGGTGCTAAATAAATAAACTGAATTGAATTGAATCCCCCATGGAACCATGAAATGGTGGAATGACAAACCAGTGAGACAGAATTTGCTTAAACTACTGTGAAGGTTTTAATTCCCTCTTGGTCTCTAGACATTACCTTCGCTCTTAGGGAACCAACTAATCTGGCCTTGTATAAGAAAAAGTAATTTTCATAAAAACTGCTGCAGGCAGGATGTCAGCGGCTTTCTACATCTTTCTTTTTTATATCCCACCCCCTTTTAAAGAATTGTTAATTATGAATTATTCCCTTTTTCAATTTTCAGGGTAAAATATCAATCAATGTTCAAATGAATGGCATTTTCCACTTTCCCAAATAGTTAAAATTGCATGCAGTTATACTTGCTTTTTAATTGCACAACCTGACTTTTAATTGCAGCAATTACCTCTGCACCAGAGGCCTTGTTTATATGGCCTTAACCCTGCAGTGTTTGTGCAAACCCAACCAAAACATTTCTTTAGAGACAAATACAACAACAGAGAGCAAATATTCTCCAGGTCTGTTGTCTGCTTTCTCTGATTATTGGATTCTCTGGCACAGAACTTCATTAATATAACCCAAATCAATCAACATATTTTAAACAAAGCCTGAACCACTGAAGTTTAAAATATTAAAATGAATGCAGAAAACAAGAAAGTGGACTTACTTTGTCAACATGATGACTTCCAGCACACCATAAAAAACAAAACTAAGAACACATGAGGTGAAATACTTTGACTGCATAAAACTTACTTTATAAAAGTCTTATCTGCACATCTCCTGATGAGAGGATAATGACATTTACATAATATAGATACCTGTGTTTTCGACACTGCTCACATGCTCATTACCTATCAGCCATGAAAAGATATGCTTTTATAACTGGATCTTATGGCTCTGGTTGTGTCTGCCTGATAGTAAAAGCTCATTTTTTACAGTATGGGTCGTATCTGAGCCTCCACCAACATATCTGCTGACTTTTACTAACAAGGGAAACACCATAAAACTAGGTTAGACTTTGTTTTGTCATCTTGGGTCTTTTTCTGCCTCTAGAAAGATGGAAAAATGGCAAAACATTAGAGAACTGGTGTCCTAAAACATGTCTCTATTCAGATCAGAGTGACGTTGTTCTGATGAGGTTAAGCAAAACAACAGATTCAGGTTTTTGAGTTCAGAAACACACAGCATCGCCTCACACCATGTGTGTGCAGGACAGTTGCTGCTAAGCACTGAGCAAGGTCCTTTTATTGTGGAAAAGAACTGCAGGTCATACAGTGCCCTGAAAAGTTGTTTTTTTTCTTTTTTTTTTTCACAATTTCAGTGTTAACAGGAATATAGAATATAACTTTGCATAAATTTCATCCAGTTTGAGTTCAGTTTAAAGGTAATTTTAGAATTAGTTTTTTGTCTTTTAAAGGGTTGTGAGATGTAAGAGATTATTGTAATATTATCTCTGGCTCGTCTTTCATGTGATTATAATGAGATCGAAGGAGCCTCCTATTCATTCTGACAGCAGCTGACTGAACTGTGGTCTGATCCAAGATGGCCTCCCTCAAGGCACCTCGGCCAGCGTCCAATGAGGCGTCTACGTATATAATGTCTATGTGTACATGACCAGCTGTTGCGTAACTTTGTGAGGCAGATCAACAAATAAAAACCCACAAAGCAGGGCATACATCTGACAGAGGCCATCTCTCAAAGTCTATTTTCAAACGTTGCAACAAACTAATAACTGGATTTTTGTCTGAACTTTGACTAGGCCATTTTGAAATAGATATATACTTAAATCTTAAGTGTTCATTGAGGCTCCTGGTGTGTTTTGGTTTGTTATCCTGCTGGAAGATCATTTTCCATCATTCTGACCAGCATATCCTTCCTCTCTGAAGAAAGACATCCCCACAGCTGCTAACGCCATCCTTTATGGTGAGGATGATTCTGTCCATTGTTCGTTTTCTATCAGACATTAAGTTCTGCATGTTGGCCAGCAGGTTTGTATTAGTGTCAAATGAATGGGGCATCTTTAATCCGTCATTGGTAACTCAAAATTGTCCTTAGGTGTGAGTCTGTGTGTGCATGAATTGTATGTCTCTGCATTGCCCTGCGAAAGACTGGCGACCTGTCCAGGGTGACCCCGCCCCTTCCCTTTAGACTGCCGCAGATAGGTCCCCACCGGGACTCTAACAGAATAATAAGGAAAAGATGGATTGAACTGAATTGCATTTTTTTGTCACTTTAATGTGTAATGTAAATCCCTTTATTTTGCCAAAATAGAGGAAATTCACTTTCTGCATTTAACCCATCCCCTTGGGGAGCAGTGGGCTGCCATTGAGTGCCACCCGGGGAGAAGAGAGGGGTTAAGGGCTTTGCTCAGGAGCCCAGAGTGCAGGCTGTGGGGATTGAACCAGGTACTGGCAACCTTCTCAGAGTACAGGCACACTGCTCTAACCAGCAGGCCAACACCCGTGGGTTTTGATCTCACACTGGAGAAATTTACCTCTGCATTTAACCCATCCTGTCTGGGAGAATTGGGCTGCCATTGTGCGGCGCCTGGGGAGCAGTGTGAGGTTAAGGGTTGTGCTCAGGCTTTGGGGATCCAACCAGGTACTTGCAACCTTCTCAGAGCACACGCGCACACCTCTAACCCACTAGGCCAACACTCCCCTCAACAAAATCTTTTCCAAATTTGCCCAAAATCAATACATAGTTGTATTTAAAATTCCAACTGAGCTGTCGCTTTCCGCAGCTCCCCCAGAGCTACCATGGACTTCTTGATTGGTTTCTGTGATTGATGCTCGTTTTTTGCAGCTGTGCTGTACTCTTTCCATTTTCAGATAAAGGATTTAATAACGCTTGTTTTACAAACTAAATCTCCTCCATATTCTTCATAAGCTCAGAGTCTTTCACAGAACATTTGGATGAAATATCTTCCTTTTACTTCCTTTGTAAGAACTTGATTGTGGTAGATTTTATTTAAGGGGCATCCAAATAAACAGGGTTATTACAAACATCTATCTCACCCATCCCCAAGTCTACTGTGGGGTTGTTTGTCACATCAAATCCCAGTAAAAACATACAAACGTGTTGCTTGTTTTGAGATGAAACAGAGAAAAGTTAGTTTGAATACTTTTGCAAGGCACTGTAGATATTTGTGTTGGCTCTTCCCTGCCTCTCATAGGAATGAGATGATATGAAAATGCCTGCAGCGTCACAGTGAGTTGCAGCTGTTCTCTTATCTAACAGTCCAACATGTTGTTGAAACTAAATTTCTCTGTCTCCCTGACAGTTACAGTTACAAAGGATTAAACCTCTGCTGCTGTCGGATATCCAGCTCTTACGGCAGATCAGTGTCACTCCTCTCAGCCACCTCTGGACAACTAATGGGTCACTGTTTGCTTTTCCCCTCATAAACCTTCTTTTTAACCCTCATGTAAGGTGAAAGCCCAAACAACTGGGTACACTTTAGCTAATTTTGTGTAGTACAGAGCTTTAAATGGGTATAATAAAAACAAAAGAGCCTGACAAGCAGAATTTACAGAAAGTATTTCAACAACCCTGAATGGAATCAGTTCATCAAATGAAATAAGTTGTATCAGAGCATTAATCATATGCAACTGGTTGAGATTATTAGGAAAATAAGTCAGAAATAGGTACCTGTAAAGCCCAGATGGGTATGAATGAGAATAAATGTACAGCCAAGCCACAAACGCATTTAAAATGACAAAATAAAAGCATGCCTCACCTTCACCTGAGCTCATGTTGGGCTTCTCTCACATCCCGACAGCAAACAGCAAAGAGGGATGGACCTTTGTGAATGTACGTGCAGGGACTCCTCCCTTTCAGGGTTAATGTTTAATCAGAGTGAGATGTTTTGAGCACACATGTCTGTGTCCCATTGCTCTGTAGACAAAATACTCAGACCAATGTGATTGTTCCTAACTGCCCAGTCTCCTAAGGAATAGTCAATACAGAGAGCTGTGGGGAAAGTTACCAATCATTGTTCTGCCAGAGTTAACAGAGTTACCACCCAGCCTGGCTGCCAGGGTCAGGGACCAGGATCCCGTCCAAACTGATAAACCACCAGGGGAAAGTGCAACATGAAGAGAAACATACCTAGGCATAGAACCAAAAATGTACAATGTCTTCTGAAAGGGTCGAAGATTTCATCACCATATTAGACTACATTAGGAGAGAAGAGTATGAATAATTTTCAGTTTGGTTTTCAAATACAAATGTGAAGAGTAATGACTGTGTTTGTATTCAATCCCCCCTCCCATCACAAAATTAATGCTCCGCAGAGCCGCCCTGAAGCACAGCTACAGGTCTTCAGGCACGTCTCCACAGTCTTAGAGTTTCAAATAGCTCATGGATCAGGGACTGAGTCTGGCAACAGATTCAAGGTTCGGATTAAGGTTTGGACTTTGACTAGACCATCTAGTCTCTTCCAGCCTCTGCTTTGTTTATAGAACAGCCCTTTAACTTGCTCCACCCGTCAGCTCTGACCTGGACCCCGTCCCTGATAAAGAGAAGGCTCTCCTCTGCACGATTCTGCCACCAACAGGATGGAAGTAGGGATAAGGTGTTTTGGGTATTTAACAGTTTCCTTCAGTTTTGGTCTCATCTGATCAGAGTTTCTTGCAAACCTTTGCCTTTATACCCCCTAAAGGCTTTTTTTTGTTTGTTTTGTTTTTTAGTTTTTATGGGAAATGATGTAAACCTTCAGCAGGACCAGACTTTTAAAAGAAGACTGGTTCTGCTGGAGGTTTCTTCCTGTTAAAAGGGAGTTTTTCCTCTCCACTGTCGCTACAAGTATGGTTAGTGTAATCGATGCAATCAACTGGTTTTCCTTAGATACATAACTTTGAATCAATTTGACTGTATGATCTGGTGAACTGTAAAGTGCGTTGTGATGACATGTGTTGTGAATTGGTGTTATAGAAATAAACTGAACAGAATAAAATAAACTGAATGTAATGGGCTCTGAGGTACATGTTTTAGATAAAGATGGCAGAAGGAGTAGTTAACAAAGTCACATTGCCACACAAAAAACTAATAGAAGTTTGACACAAAAACAGATTTATTATCAGCTTCATTGGTACAAAAGTTTACTCCAAAACCTGTCATTTAAACTGGGACAGTTTAAGGTAAAAAAAAAAAAAAGCACATTCTCCATGAGAAAATGGACACAGTTGACAAAACCACCCTCCTCACTTCCCTGCAACACTATTACATTAAACAGCTGATCAAACACAGCCCCCTGAGTATTAGGAATAATTAATCTGTTTCTGTGTCATACTTCTATTTGCTTTTTGTGTGGCAATGTGACTTTGTTTACTGCACAGTGTTTTATCCTTCTGGCATATTTAACCAAAAAAAAAAAAAACTTCAAAGCCCATTAGATCAGGGGTTTTCAAAGTTTTCCAGGCCAAGGACCCCCAAACTTATAGCGAGCTGGAGCGGGACCCCCTAATTATTTATATGGTGTGCAATTGTGTTATATCAAACTCGTCCTATAGTCACTCTATACTGATGAAGTGATGTAACAAAAGTAATTTCTCCCCGGGATTATTGAAGTATTTCTTATTCTGATTCCTGGTTGATGGGACAGATGTTGAGAATTAAACGGTGTCCAGCTTGAAAGAGCTCCTGTGTGTCGCTGAATGTGTGCATTGATGACTGAAAGACATCTTCTGCCTCCATTTATCCATTTATCTACAGTGTGTTGATTCCATGTTAATGTGTATTTAAAGACATTTCAATTAGTGGAAGAAATTGCAATGGGGAATATAAAAAAAAATCTAATCAACCAAAACTTTCGTGACCCCCATGCAGTACCTCCGTGGACCCCCTGTTGAAGTCCTCCTCATTAGATCATTTCCTGTAAAAAGTCGGCCCAGAATACCAGTTATAGAAGCATTTTATACACACAGCCTGCCTCTTCATCACATCTCACAGCTTATCATAATAGTTTAAGGACACATCACTGGCTACAGCCATAACAAAATATCACACAGTGTTCTTAGATCACGGACACTATGAATGCACAGTGACAGAGAGCACGCTGTCTGTCTGTGTTGCCATTTCATTTCCATATCTTTGTTATGTACATAGTGAAGATAACTTTCTATCCTGACAGAAGGACTGTCTGAATTAGATAAACTGCTTGGGAAAAGAAATTAGCCTTAACACGTTACAAGCAGGTATTATTAGGGTTTAACAAGCACAAACATGAATAACAGAAAATAATCCTAACAAGATGTAACAGTGATGGCAGAAGAAAATCAAGGTTTCTCTGTTGCTTGTTAAGAGATGATAAAAAAAAGTTTCATATTATTTATAGAGTGGATTTTACATCATTATTTTTGCAGGCAAAAAGCATGTTTTCATTGGAATGTAACAAACATAAAGATAAATAAATAAAAGAAACACTGTTTTTCTTTATAAATTGAAATAAAAAAAGCTGTATTTCAGGAATTTAAAATTTAAACATAAACTTTATCAAGGAAAGGTTTTAAGAGTAACATTCTTGCTCTTTTTTTTTAATATGCAACTTTTGTTCTTTTAAACTTTATTTTATCTTTTTATTGAAATTTTATTCATTAGAAAATTCTTTTTTTTTCTCAGATTTTTATAAATTGCATTATTTTCTAATTCTCTTCACTTTAAGCCCATTACAAACACTCGCTCATGAATGATAAAACATTTGTTGCAAACGTTCATATAGACAGATGTTTCTTAATCACAACTCCAGGGGAGCATGTATTCAAAGATTATCTCTGAAATACAATTTTAATAGAACACAATTTGTAAAACTCAACCTGAAAAATAAATTTGAAGACTAACATATGAAAATATAATTCTTAAAAAAATTATATAAAACTTTCTTAAATAAGTTCTTAAATAATGTTTTTATTTTAAAAACAAAATGCAATTTAAGTAAACAGCAAAGTTACACTCATTGCACTTTATTTCTGGATTGTAATTTATTTTATTTTTTTTCAAAAGGTGTCCTTTGCTTGCAAATATAACAGAACAAATTTCTTTCTTTCACTTCCATTTTGTGAATGAAATACTGTAATTAATTATCTTACCACTAGATGGCAACATCCTCATCATCTGCGATATGATGGTGCCATTCTGGCAAAATTCTGAGAATATATTTAAAGTCGATAAAACAATATTTTATATATTTCCTCACTATGCTGTATATCAATCTGTTACAAACTGCCTTAATTAATAAGCAGCTGTAGCATTGAATAAAAATTAGTTTTCAAGCTAGTTTTTGTGCAATAATGAGAAAAGCTTCAGACTGGGTAGTTTTTATTTGATCAGATTTTGATGTCTTTTATTGGGCCTCCTTAGTGCTGAATTAGATTCTATTGCCAAACTGTACTTCTGAAGGTTTCACAAGGGCCACAGATGGTCAATTAGTAACTTCTATTCAACCAGGGTTCAAAGGTCAAGTTATACTAAACTACATGAGGCTGAAGAGGAATGGTAAAAATATTAGAGATATACTGGGAGTTAGAAAAGCAGTTCATGTTTGTGTGTTCCTGACCCTTTTACCAAATGTTTAAGCAGTGATAAAGAAATATTGTGATTTATGGTTGCTTGTCTGTTTCTATAACATACTTAAAAATTGTTAAAAAAAAAATTAATTAATGTAAAGATCTTCATTAAGAAAGCATTAAGTTTTGCGACAATAGTCAACTTTCATTGCGTTTAGGCTTCTACAGATCTGTATTTTGCTGTGCTAAGCTGGACATAGACTCTCCAGCTGCCTGTTTTTCTCTTGAGGCTCCTTTGTTAGATTTATCTTTTGACCCATCGTACTGGGAAAATACACAAATTATCACCAAAGTATGCCTTTTGCATGATGCATGTTGTTGAGAAGCTGATATCGGAGGACATGATCTCAGTAGTTTTCATAGCAGGGTCTCTTTAGGCAGAACTGTATGAGGATCCATCACTGTTGGTACGATGCAGGAATCAATGCGTTCTTTGAAGACACAGGGGATGGAGACCAATCCTCTGCTGTAAACCCTCTAATTCTCTGCAGGATTTCAGTCTGCCCTTGATGTTTTATTGAACAAAAGGGACTTCTTAACTTTCCCTCTTTCCCAAGCGCTTTAGTCTAGAATTGTTGAATTTGACGGCATGTATAAACAGCATGCATTGCTTTTTTTCAATGTACCCTGTTGCTGTATATCTGGATACTGTATGTAGAAGCTTGTTGCCTATATGTGGCAGGACAGCTTTGCTCGACGCAAAAGATATCTAAAGATGTTATTTTAAGTGCTTGATTGACCTTATTGTATTCAAAGGGCAAGGCCTCCCCTATCTTCTGCTGCATTGGATCATGCTTTTTCACTCTGTCTTTGCTAAGTTGTACCAGACTATGACCAGTGTATAAATGCTAGTGTTTGCTTACAAAACAACTTAAGTAAAGAATAGTCTGAATATGGTCAGTGATAAAAAAAAGCCAACTTTCCAAGTATTCCAAAAGAAAGGAGAACCATTAATCAACACTAAACATTTAAGTTCAGTTAAATAAAAAGTCAAAGGAAGCATAGCATGGCACACTATAAATTCAAGTAAAGGATGATGGTTAAACTCATCTCAACTCATCTTTGTCTATAAGCCCTTTAAGACAACCACAGCTGCCAAAAAGTGCTGAACCAAGTAAAGTTAAAACTGTATAAAAACAACATAAAAGTTTAAAGGAATTAATAAAATATCATTTAATTAGGGGTTGCACAGTCATGAAGTGGATAGGACTGCTGCCTTGCAGCAAGAAGGTTCCAGGTTTGATTCTTGGCTCTGGGTCTTTCTGCATGGAGTTTGCATGTTCTCCCTGTGCATCCGTGGGTTCTCTCTGGGTACTCCGGCTTCCTCCAACAGTCAAAAACACGAGTTTTAGGTTAATGGGCTTCTCTAAATTCTCCTTAGGTGTGAGTGTGTGCGTGAATGTTTTTTTTTCCTGTTTGTCTCTGTGTTGCCCTGCAATGGACTGGCGTCCTGTCCAGGATGGACCCCGCCTCTCGCCCGTAGACAGCCGGAGATAGGCACCAGCACCCCTTGTGACCCCAGTAAGGATAAGCTTTTTGGAAAATGGATGGATGGATAAATTATTAAAACAAATAAAACCAAATAAAAAGAAAACAAAACAAACAACAAAAACAGAGAATCATGCTTTGTTAAAAGCCAAAGAATAAAAATTGGTTTTAAAATGAGTTTTAAAAATAGACAGATAGGAGGATTGTCTCATGAGGAGGGAGAGCTCATTCCACAGATATGAAGCATCAACTGAAAAATCTGTGCCTTCTGTTTGGATCTCAGTCTACCAGGTGCAGCAGGTCAGCTGACTTGAGACACCGAGTGTGAGCATAGGGGTGGAGAAGCTCAGAGAGGTAGGGAGGGGCCGAGTCATTTAAAGGCTTAAAAACAAATAGAATAATCTTAAAACAAACTCTTAAATGCAGCGGCAGCCAATGGAGGCAGGTCAGGATGGGAGTTATGTGCTCCCTCTGACGTACTCCAGTTAAAAGGCATGCGGCTGCATTTTCACCAACTGGAGACGTGCGAGGGAGGACTGGCTCCCCTCATTACAGTAGTGCAGCTGAGATGTAACAAAGGCATGGATAACTGTTTCAAAGTGCTTCTGTGCAAGAAAAGGTTTGACCTTGTCTGACTGTCTGATGTAATAAAAGCTGCACTTTATTGCAAAGCTGATTTGCCGATCCAATTTAAAATCACTGTCCATCTTAAAACCGAAGTTTGAGACGACAGGCTTTAAAAAAACCTTTGAAAAGACTCAACGGGTGGGAGATTCACAAAGGTTACTGGGACCAAACACTATCACTTCAGTTTTTTTCCGCATTAAGATATAAAAAGTTCAGAGTCAACCAGGCTTTAATGACATTAAGGCATGCCAGCTGTGGTGCGAGGGAGAAGGCATTTTTCTTTCTAACAGGCACATATATTAACTTCAATCTGCAGAATGATAGAAAAAAGAAAATGGAAAAGGTGGACTTTTATCTTATCAAAAAATTGTTAAAGATGGAACAAAAGGATGCAAAAACGAGAGAGAAAGGAGAGGGAACAGAGAACAGAGGACCCTTTAGGGCTTTTTTTTCATTCTTGGCTCTGGACCCAAGTGTCATCCCTGGTGAGATTCTCTCGGCCAAAGGAAGATGCAGAGCTCCCATCTGTGCTTTAATCCTGGCCAAGTTACAGGGGCGTGCTGTGGCGGCCAAAAGTCTGCATAGTTACTACTGTATATGATTCACACTATCTTTTGCTCATCTCTCAAATACTAGCATGGTTGAAGGCTGACCACAAGAGCAGAGCCTGTAGTCTTAACAGACTCCCTAATTTGATTAAAATTGATGTTAGAACCTGTCAGAGGAAGTTGGTGTGGCCTCCCCTCTACAGAGATTAGAGGTGACACACATTGGTTCTCTGTAAGTGCCTGTGTCTGCCGTTTCCTTGGCCTGTGAATCCATGGCAACAGAAACATGAATAGGCCATTTGGGGCAGCCTTCACTGGACGCTGCCTCTGAATCACACTCATTTAACAGACTGGATAAAAAGCTAATGCACAGGTGATGATTGGGTGAATTACAATGGCTTGAGTCTATTTGGGATTTGGGAGAAAATTTGAAATGGTTGAGTCACGATGAATGTTCTTAATGCAGGAGTTGAGAGTCCTTCGGTTCGATTATCAAAATCATCTGCCATTTGTAGATGTAGACATTTTTACACCTTTGCCTTCAATTCAGTTCAGTTTATTTCTATAGCGCCAATTCGCAACACATGTCATCTCGAGGCACTTTAATATTCAACTAGATCATACAGTCAAATTGATTAATCCCTCACACTAAGCATGCTTGTAGCAACAGGGGAGAGGAAAAACTCCCTTTTAGCAGGAAGAAACCTCCAGCAGAACCAGGCTCAGTGTGAGCGCCCATCTGCCGAGGCCGACTGGGGTTCAAGGAGACAGAAGCAGACATACAATAAGAAGCAGCGATACAAAAGACAATTGTAAACCAGCTCCACATTTGGTCACGTCCAGGAAACACACAGCCAGGCAGACGAGCTCCAAACCAACTACCATGTCAAAGCAAGAGGACGGCACATCTAGCCGACTATCAACTCCATCAAGGCCTTAACATCAACTAAATAATTTTTATGATGTCTTTAGAAAAGAAGTGCTGGGACTACCAAAAAATTCTTAATGTGTAGTCTCTGCTTTTCTTCTATTTGTATATAATTTATGAAACTTTGATGTGATTTTAAGGCCTCTTTATTATGCTTGATGCTTTGACTTAGACAAACTTTTGTGTCTGAGATTCTGATACATGCAGCTTTCCGACAGTGAACTGGCATCAGCTTAGCAGTGAAATGAACATTTCCATTTATAAAGTGCAGCAGTGATCAAAAATAAATAAATATATATGGTTCAAAATGCAGTAGAAACACTGAGTTGAGTGCTATTTTGAAGATTCGCCATATAGTGCAAGTAGGTATAATGTTTATAGTGTGATGCAGAGTCTTGATTTGTGACTTGATTAGAGTTTTTTTTACCAGTTCAACAGTTATCCTGCACAAAAATTGAAATGTAGACGATTGGTTTCATGTAAAAGTTGCATTCTTGTAATGGCTGGTACGCCTCTTTTATGTCATCTGAAGAACTTCAGTATCATTGGTGGTCCCTAATTTTAAAAGGTTTAAAAAGAGTGTGTTCCCACTATTGATGGTTCCTACTTCCTTAACTCCATCAGGTTAGACCAATTGTTGAACCTCAGATTTGGGAGAATACTTTTGGCTTGGCATTGGATAGTAGAGCAGATCTTTAACCATGGTTCTGTTGTTGGTTTTATGGTTTAGATCAGTATAATATGATGAGTATTTGCTCAAAGTTAAGAAGCTCTAAGATCTTGATATAAGATGGGTCTTGTTTTTAATCACACTAGTGCAGCTCCAGCTTATTGTGAAGAGCTGACACTGAAAGAGAAGGTTTAGGTTATTAAATGGTGCCTTTGCATCACTTTGTCTTCTGGACGTTACCCCTTCACACACTGCAAAGGGGCAAATGTTTTCATTAAAACGCAGAACTGCTTTAATACATTTGTTATTGTGTAAAGAGTCACATGAAGTCATTAAATTGGAACCAAATTACAACTCTAAAACTTTTCGATACAGATTTCGTTGAGTTGCGAAGATGGGGCCAAGCATAATTTGTTAAACTCACAAGCAACAACACCAAGTAGCAATGCTTCCAGAGTACATTGGTAAATTATTCTCAAATCTTGAAAAAATAGATGTCGAGATTTTAAACCCATCACAGTAAATCCATTATTGTGCTTGTTAATGATAAACAAGGAAAGTAAATATACATTTGTGAAAATTCAGACCCCATCCCTCTATTTACTATCTATTATTAATGTTTCATTTGATTTTTTTAGTGAATGCATTTTTTTTTGTTTAAATTGCAAATTGATAAATAGTTATTGTCAGTGTCTCATTTTGTGTAAATGGGCCAAGAAAGCTATATGGGCTTCAAGAATGGCCCCAAAAAAAGAAAAACTGGGCCTATAGCCTCTATGATACCAGAGGCCTAGCAGTGGCATTTTTTATGCCTTAGATTGGTTTAAAGGGGAAATTAGATGTAAAATGAAATGCTTCTTATTGATTATCATTTTAAAATTCAAAGGCTTCATTTATTGAATTTGCATCTTAAGTCCTTTCTGACCTTTCTGTGAAAAAATACCATATGGCATGTGATGATATTTGTTAACCACACACAGTTGTATGTGGTTGACAAATACTATGACAAGTTTTTAGGAATGTATATTCACTTTCAGTGAACCCTACTTTTTAAGAAGCCATGATCGCTGGCTCAGCAAAATAAGATCTTTACAAATTGGTTTCAGTGGACAGTTATACATTGAGTAATAATGTCACATCCTCTGCCAGCAGAAATTGTGGATGTTAAAAAAGGGAAATAGATACTAGTCTTACTCCACTTAGTATAGGATGTTTGAGTTCAAATATTCAACATCCTGGCAAAACTTTTTTGAGAAGGAAATATGAATCCATTTTTAAGGCCCTAAAAAAAAAAAAAAAAAAAAAATATATATATATATATATATATATATATATATATATATATATATATATATATATATATATATATATATATATATATATATATATATATATATATATAAATTGAAATATATCTATTTTTTTTATTTAATTTTTTTTATGTTTTTTTTTTGTTTTACCAATTATTTTCTTCATTTGTTAATGAAGAGTTGGACCATGTTAGCAAATATGTTCTCCAAAATAAGTAACACAGGACAAATGTATTACGTGACGTGTAATATTCTTAAACCAGTAGTGTGCAATATCAAAAAATGTTGGCTAATTACGCGTTTCAAAAAAAAAAAAAAGTTGAACATCTTGTTTGGACCTGAGAGATTTGATTGGCTGAGATCCGTACACGCCGCGTAGTAATGACGTTAATTTACAAAGACGAATGATGTGGCAAAAATCAAAGGGCGAGTGGAAAGAAGTAGTTCCGTTCTTACATCTCTAATCACAGACTAAAGTAATAAAGCCAAGACATTCTGATTTAGACTTTAACTCGCCGATATTTTCATTAGTTATATAAAACAAGTGGTTTCGAATATAACACATTTTTAATGTTATTCACATTTTTAAAGAAATGTGACAAGGTATTCATCCGCCTCATCGACTGCACTTTCATTTCCGGGATGTTTTAAGTGCTGACCAACCTCCATCGCCATTGCAGGACCAGGGAGTCGGTGTAGTGGCAGTCGGTAATTAGCCGGGGAAACACCTCAACCGAAAGCTGACGGGACGAATGAAAAGTACCAACATACCGACAACACGCTCTGCGGAACCTTTAAAATCATTTGACAAGTGGGCTTTAGAGTAGAGGCTCCCTGGCTGAGCGGCTAGGACCTGTGAGAAGCAGCTTTAGTTTGTTAGCATTAGAAAAAACTCGGAGGAGGGTGACAGGGGAACCGCCATGGCTCAGATCCTACCTATTCGTTTTCAGGAGCACCTGCAGGTATGTGGCCTAAACAATGAATGATAAACTTGTTAAGTGAATTTGGTCTTTCTTTTTTTCGCTTATAACCTTTTTAAACTAGTTTGAAAGTCTTTCTGAATAGAACTTTGAGATAGCTAGCAGGCTAAGTTAGCTTTCGGGAGCTATGCTAACTAGCTTGACAGGGTGGATGACGTTTATCTGAACTAGCATCTAGCCAGCTGGCTAACACTTTGACTAGACGCACTTGCTGTTACTTTACCAAATGCTTTTTTTGTTTAACGACATATACTTATAAAAAGCGAGATTTTGAAACTCCAAAACTTTGCTCAAAAGTTTCTTTAGTTTTTATAACCATGTTCGTCCTTGACGGTACGTCGGGAGGTGTCAGTTGGTGTATGGTGTAGAGCATGTTATGCCTTCAATCATAAATCTATTCCAGATTTATGGACATAATTATTGCATAATTGACTTTCATCTGATCTTATTTGAAATAACTGAATGTACGTTTGCTTGTCATTCGTTAACTATGTTGCAGTAGTAGAAAGGCAATTGAAATTAACTTAATGCTCATAATGATTTGTCTTTGGACATTTCGTGCCTCCCAAGCATCCCACCTTGTCCTGTTCTGGAGTCATGTGGTGTCTGATAACTACACTTCAATGATGAATGGGTTTGCCCATGCTCCCTCAGGTTCATAGACAGCTCCAGCAGGATTCCATTTTGAATTAAACTGCTTTTTTACTCAATAAATGTTACTTTTCTAAACATTAAGATTATGGATTCATGCGTCTACTTCTTGGCTCAAAGATAATCTCTTATTATAGATGTATTTCACTGTCTTTATAATAATCAGAATCGTGAGCTCTCAGCTGAAGTATCAACAGGACTATAGGCACTAATAATACCCCTTCACTTTTAATTGTCTGCTTTCAGACATTGATCCCTGAGAAGAGGTCATGGTCAGTATTTTATTTTAGGCCAAGCTTTCTTAATTTAAACCCTAAGCTCTCTTAAAATATTCATAATTTCCACAAACTGATCCTTTACATTACATACATTTTCTGTGGTAAATTCAATTGTGTGTTGCTTTGTTTCCTCTGATAGGCAGGTGAATTTGATGGTGTGGTTAGGCATGTGTTGCTTTGAAAAATGATAACATTTCTACAGGAATACAGATGAAAAGTATTTTCTTTGTGTTATCATAACAGCATTCAATGAGTTAATATGTGGGCCTGTCACATGATGTTGAATTGAGGCTGGGCTTAACAAAGCTGTAAAAGATCTTTTGTGTTCAGTTGTAGTGAAATTATTAAAATATTTTTGACTTCTTGTTAAAGCACTTGGATTACAGGCGACAATCAAAGCAGTTATCATATAAGAACATTATGCTTAGATTGTGCTTTAGGGTTAAGCAAACATTTTTATCTCAATATTCTGCTGTCCTGCCCTCATGTGTCCTTTGAATGATTCTGTGTTGTAAAGCTTGTATTTTAGTTTCCTTTTAGATTCAGTTTATCAATACTAGATCAAACTTGAAGTAGCTTAGTTTCATGTTTTTTTGCCCAAACCTATAATTGGAACTCAGAGATTATTCATTACCTATGATTACTTCACTGCCAGTGTGTGATTTACTTAGGCGTTCCCTGATTTATCATTTCCAGGTCTCAAAGTATTTCCCTGTGTTTAATCAGCCCCTGGTAGATTTTTCATAGCTAGAACTAATGCAGGACATGGATGTTTTATCATACGCTTTTCAAATTCCATCATTGTAACTGATTGTGCTGTAAAAGGAAAGTGATATCTACCCATCAGTTTTACCTATTTTCTGCCTGTCTGCACAAAGAATGCTCTCTACTTACCGTGAATTGTTTTTTTCTTTTTTTTTAGTACAAAATAAAACAAAGTTAAGCCCAATGACTGACACACACACACACACACACACACACACACACACACACACACATTGAATTTATGTGATTAATGTAGTGTTACGATGATTTCCACTGTAGGAAAAAGTTAGGTGGATTTTGATCATGTTTGCTCCTTAATGTATAGACTTTTCCTGTTTTGGATTTAAAATGTGATTGTGCTCAATTCAATAACTCTTCTCCATGATTACTTCTGAGCCATTTTCAAGGAGATCATGGGTATATTAAGCTGAATGTTGATTTCTTAGCTTTAGTTCATAAAGTCTCAGTCAGCAAAAACTGTTATTCTTTGGCGACTCTTTATCTCCTGTTTCCTGCCTTCTGTTACTCTCCTTCAAACTCAGCAAGCATGTGCCTTTTGTCATCCGGTTAACATGCAAAGCTTGCATTTTTATACATCATCCATTTATATAGTATACGATAGACTGAAGTTTAAAGACATTTAATTGATCTTTTGTCGTTTTAATTGGTTGCATCTGAGCTTCATGCTGCTCAAAAGATGGTTTATTTTTTATTTTTCTCATAATGATAAGATTCTTTGGAAGGCTGCCAGGTCTGGTTTAAAACGCTACTGAATGTTTGGAAAATTAGGGAGAATGTTGTGTTAAATGACTGCTTCTGTTTGGCTCTTGGTAGGAGTCAGTGTAAACTTGGGACTTATTTTCAGTGTTTTTTTTTTTTTTTTCTTCAGGTTTTTCCTTTTAAATCTCTACAAACATGAGTTAATTCCATTTTTCCAGTGACAAAATGCAGTTTTTAAGACTTGCATGTTATAGGTATTTACTAACCAGTATTTGAACAGCCAACTTTTACTGAATTAAAACCCTATTGGGTTGCTTTGTATACATTAGGCATTATTTCTGTGTAGTTCTCACATAGAGAGGCACATAATTACTATGTGCATTATCATTATTTTTCTTTGCTTACATCAAGGTTTGCAAGTACACACAGTAATTTGTTCTGTTTACAAAAGTTGGCTTTATTTACACATAACATAAGGAGACAACAGGAGTTGACTATTTCCATGGATGTCTAATTGAAAATCCAACCTGTTGCTTGAACTTTGTTGGTGTTAACCCAAAAGGTGGTATGTTGATTTCTTTTGCAAAGCTTTTATGTCTCATTACAAGATGTCTATGTTGAACTTTGAACAATGCGTGTGAATGACCAGCTGATAACTCGTGACAGGCAGGCAAGGATGCTGAGTTGCTAAACACTTGACATTCTGCAGGACAGTCAAGATCCTGGAGTTGTCGGAGATAAAGGAAATGGCCCTTTTTTTTATACCACCTCACTAAGACTGACATTAAGTGGAGTTGAAAGCATCTGTTTTTCCTTCCTACGTGTCACTTGATTTCGGACACTGAAGGCAGCTCTTCACTCTTTAGATTGTGGCTGGGCCAAGCCCTTAGTGGAGAAGGCAGTACTATATGCGTTTTTTGGTCCCTATACACAATGGATCCCTAGCTTCCTGTTGTAGTGCATTGCAGTGAACTGCTGCAAGCCTCAGCACATTGCACAGAATATTGTTCCTGATCTACTTTGAACTTAATGTGTGGGTTCTAAATGATTTTTTTCTACCTCTGCTGAGCAGGAGTATATTTCTATTAAACAGACTAATAAAAAAAGGTCCTGTTAACCAATAGTTGCTTGACTACAGTTCTCCCAGGAGCTGTTAGGTGTTAATTTATTTATTTTTTTAACGTAGCAATGGTGTTACTATTTGCACAGATTAGAGATTTTTTCCAATGTAACGAGGAGCATGATTGTGAGGTTTGTAAGTTGAGATGTGACACATCACTTGTATGTTTGTTTTTTAATTTGTTAATAGTACGGAAATGTATTTAAGTGGACAAAATGGATAAATCAGTGTTGTAACCGATAACCTAAAAAAAAGAACAGATGATGCACTAATTTCAGAAATGTATTCCTACTAATGTGCCAGAGGTCATATTCCACATACTAACCTTAATGGATCTCAATGAATCTCCTGGATTTATCAAACCTATTTACCAGTTACTTTTATTATCTGAGGAGAGTGTGGGACTTAATACAAAACTGAGTGGGTGTGATGGTCTGTTTGATGGAGAAGATCAGTTTAATTGACATTGCTGTTTTTCTATATTGTGATTTCAACTCCCAGTTTGTCGGGGAAAGGTTTATTTCTTACTCCACATCAGACATGGAGGTCAGGAAGGTTTGTAGTTTGGCTCTGCAAATTTTCTCTCATAACAAGAGAGGGCACCGATTGTTTTCTTTGCCATGTTCATAAATGTTAGTTGGATCAGCTAATTTTTTGTTTTTTTTATTTACTGGATGATACAAAATCAAAACGGCTTTAAAACTTAAGTACTGATGCCATGTTTTTGCTAAAAATAACCAGCTGAGGTTTTTCCAGATGAAAGCTGTACCAACTTGTCAGTTGGAACTTGAACTCGGTTTTCTGACCTAAGTGTCAGGACTCTGTGGTTTATTGGCATCCTGCTATCTATGAAGCTTCAGAAATAACCCTAGCCTTGAATAAAGTACACATTTCAGGTGTTAAAAAAAAAATCTGTGCAATAAGGTCTACAATAAACAGGAGACCAATAGCCATTGTTATCTAATGGAGCCTTTAAAGCAGGCATCCCCAAAGTCGGTCCTTGAGGGCCACTGTTCTGCAGGTTTTAGAGGTTTCTCTGTCTTAGCACAGCTGATTCTCGTGATTGCAGTTCACCAAAAGCCTGCTAATAAACTATCAATATAAATCAGCTGTGCTGGAGCAGGGAAACCTCTAAAACCTGCAGGACAGCGGCCCTCGAGGACCGACTTTGGGGATACCTGCTTTAAAGGGTGGTCTTATTTTTAAAATTGGATTCCAAATTTATGCGGAAATGTATCGGAGGGATTCATGACTTCAAAAATGTTTTATTTTTTTATCAGTATAGTTGACTGGAACCAAAATAGAAAAGATTATCTAAATTAACAGGAAGTGAGCTAATGCTATCATTGGCATCGTTCTCAAACATTACAGTACCTTCAGCTGGATGCTGGCAGTGAGCAAACACTTATGAGACACTGCAGCACCCTGCAATTAAATGGTAAGCAAGTATAGTGCAATATTTAGATATACTAATGCTGAATTTAAGTGTGAATTTCAAGTTAAAATATATGCCCTAAGGAATGTTAGTGTTTGGAAAAAAATAGTTGAAACGAAACACTTTGGTTCTTTGATGAAGACAAGTGTCTGTTTTTCTATAATATTGGCCGTCTTGGTTGCGTTGCTTACATAAAAAATACAACTGTGAAATTTTTGTGTTCGTTTCAGATACTGAAAGAAGCAGGTATTAAGTTCTGGGTTGAAAAATCATTTTAGTTGCACACTAGTGGGAAGAGTCGGCGATTGAAAGGTTATTTTTTTTTTTAAAGCTGATTATTTTAAATGTAGCCCACCAGTCCCTGATTAGAGCTCTCAGATATTTGTCTTTTTATACATTTTTTATTTAGACAAAAAACTGTCTTTACTAAAAAAAAAAAACTTAACGAAACATTCATAGATAGTAAATGGAGGGAGTGGAAATGCATTGCTGCTGAATGCACTAATGAACTGACAAATGCCCGCATGTATCGGCTGCTGCCGACCCGAGAATGAAAAGGCACGTTTGTCTATATAGAAAAGACATGACTGAAGCTTTGTCAAAAACTGTAGAAATGAATTTTTAAAAGTCAACAGGATGTCATATAAGATTTGAAAGCTTTTTTTGTTTATACAATAGCCTTAAATAAGTGTTAACCTGAGGTTCGATTTTCGGTCCTGCCTTGCCCAGCAATTGGCAGCCTCCCATTTATGTATTCACATAAATCCAAGATGTTACACATATTTTGTAGAAATGCATGATTTTTTTTTTTTTTCTTGTTCTCATTTCCTGTTTTTGTTTATCAGATTGTCATTTAATCAGGGATGACTATCTTTTGCAGAAAAGCTGGTAAAGGGCAAGCGGAATCAAAAAGCTATTTATATTACAAGTCGTTGTAATATAAGTTATATATTATATTAGTTTAATAATTGTTCTGCTGTGAAGGAGGGATTTTAAATGTGTATTGCTCAGCAGTCAAAACCACATGATGTAGATTTTTTTATTTTTTATTTTTTTTTCACGCCAGGGTTTCATCGTTTTCCTCACCTTGAAAGCCTTCATGTCCAGAATCCATTCTCGGAGGAGTTTTTTTGTTGCATGACAAGTGCTTCCTTCTGGTGATTTGCGAGCTAGCTGATGCTGTGTCTCCTCCCTTCTGTATGGCAGAAAACCAAATTCAAGCACTTTATCGCCACCTAAGGGGCTGGAAGGAAAACTCTTCGTAGTCTTCTGTTAAATTGAATGTGACCAAACCAGAGTTCTAGGACTGTTTAAAAATGTAGGTATATTGCAACTGTAATTAATGGCCTAGCCTCTATATAATATACTGTGATAGTTCCAAGTATTGCTTTTTATAAAATGACATGGAAGAATAAAAATGCATTTCCTGTTTCAGCATCTTTTACAGAAGAAATTATCATACATAGTTATTTGTATTAATTATTGCAGACCAGGCTCGGTAAATTTATAAATTTTATTTTTTCTGGCTTATCTAAAACAGTTGTCCAAAACTAGCTTTCCTTTCCCCCTCCATGTTTTAATCATCTTAATTTACTTCTAATGCATTTTTCATTAATCCTCGCCTTAATAACTTTACTTACTGAAGCTAAAAGCAGCTGTGGGGGAGGCAAAGCCAGGCTAGACTGGCTGTCTAGATGGGTTTTCCACATTAGCTGTAGCTCCACAGGTCTGACCTGCTTTCCCCCAAATTCCTGTTTATTGATGTCACAGCTGTTTTAGACTGCAGTGGTTTACTGAATTGTTTTCAAAGGAAACCAACCAGCTAGACTAAACCATGCTCTTCTTAGTTTCCCATCTGTGTGCTTTTTTTTTTTTTCATTCATTGTGATATTACTGTGCGGGCTGTTCCTACTTTAAGTGTTTTTAAATGAAGGGACTTCCATCTACTCTTGTACTAGGTGACTTTATGAAATGTAAGCCTAACAAACTTTATTTTTTTTTTTTTTTTCAGAAGTTCCCAGAATTCCTCTTGTACAGAACATACAGTATCTCATTGTGATTTGCTGAGTTCAGTGAAATTATTTGAAGCTATGAACTTGGATGATGTTAAAATGGCACACAAGATTTGCATGAAGTTATCCCCCAGCATGAGTCAATAAAGGCTGGTGTTATTTAAAGTATATGTGGAAAAAGGTTCTGCTTCAGATTATTTTTCAGTTCATCACTGCTGTAGTGTCATTGTGAGAGAGCCTGGCTACTCTGTTGGTAAGCTGGGTGGGGCAGGGCTGTGGGAGGGTGTAACCCTTCATTGATAAACGCAGTCACCATTCTGCTTAGTAATTCTTGGAAAAGTGTCTGCTGATTAGCTTTGAATGATAGCAATTTATCAGCTGGAATGAGGACACTTGTCTGTTTTAAATTGGATAGATTTGGATTAATGCCTGGAGGCTAAAACTGTCTAAAATAAATCTACTCCTCTACCCTATTAAAAATTGACCAAAGATGATTTTCCCCAAATGCTGAACAGATTCTTCTAATTGCTTTAGAAAATTTGATGAGAAGTACTACAAATGTGGGCAATTATTCATGAGTTGCAAAACTAGAGGAAGTTGCAACAACACAACATGGAGGGAAGCGTGTTTTTTTTTGTTAGGTAGTTTCATTTCCTCCCAGTTTTAAATCATGTCATTGATGTCATCAACAGTTCATTAGAAAGGAAAACATAAAAAGCAAAGACTTATTTTATTTTTATTTTTTTTTGTGCTTGTATATTAGGTCTGCAGAGTAGATTTTTTATACATTTTTTTTTTTCGTTCTTCATAACAGTAAATAGTTGTTTGACCGCAGTGTACAAATTTCTTAAATGCAATATTTAAAAAGAGAAGGTATTATGCATTTTGTTTAAAAACCACATAACAGTTTAAAGGAATAATTTGAATTGAACATTTTCTGCAGAGCGTGCAGCTTAATTTGATATCTCTCTCAATCTCAGTTAATCTAAAGGGAAATCACGAGCTTTAGACCAAAGTAGCATCTGGGCAAACATGCTAAAACCCAAATTTTAAGCCTTTATAGTCTTTAACTAGCTTCCAAAAAGCACTTTTACTCGCCAGGTGTGTTGGGGCAGAAGGCTGCTGGAAGTGGTGCAGAGGGGTGACACAGTTGATCAGAAATGGGGGTGTTCTAAGAAATCACATTAAAGGAAAGGGCTTAAAGTTAATTAGTTCTGTTGTGATCTGCATTATTTACAAAATTATTGGGATGTAATCGATACACCGACTGCCTACAAGGGAAAGAGGGGTTTGTTGGTGGGGATGGATATTCCTCGACTATAATTATAGGGTAAAATGAGGTTTCATTGCAAGATTCAAGCTGAGGTTTTAAATCTTGTTGCATTTGATAAACATGGCCCAGCGTTTATAAGAGGGGATTCTGACGGGCAGAAGAGCCAAACATAAAGCACACTTGCGTCACCCTGGCTGCCTTCCATATTGCTCTCCATTGTTGTCTGTTTCTGATTTCTGTCGCACTGAAGACATCGTCAACGCTAATCGTCAACGCTTAACCCAGCATGATGGTGTCACTAGACACGCGGCAGTGGGGGGGATCAGAGGTCTGCATGACCTCGATCAGCAAGGGGTCAGGCCCAGCTTGCCAATGGGAAGGGAACCACAGGCCGATTGTAAGTTGGTCAACCCGTATTTGAAAAATCAGTTTTAGTGTGAAAGAGGCTTTACTGTTGATCCCATCTGTTTTGGGTTCTTCCATCCACTTTTATGTAAATTAGGTCACGATATCGGAAATAAGGAATGTTCTTTACTTGGATTTGGTTATATTGTGTCTAGATCTTCCAAAAAAAGTTTTTTTTTTTTTGTTTGTTTCTATAATCAAAACAATAACATTCATAAAATAAACATTCATATACTTCACACATTTAACAAATTAGATAAAACTTAATAAAACACAAACATTCAAGAACACATATCAACGCAGCAGTTTTGAGTTGTTTAATAAACTCTATTAACGGATTCCATCTAGTCTCAAACTCTGCAGCCCTTCCCCTGGTTACAAGTCAGCCTTTCCAACATAATACAAGATGCCATTTCCTTTATCGACATATGTATTGAGGGAACATCCTTTTTTCTCCAGGTCAGCTATCATCCTCCTTTCCGGCAGGAGTCCAAAATCAATTAAAGTTGAATCTTTAGGAGTAACAGTAAAGTTTTTTTTGGATGTATACCAAGTATACATCTTTCTGCCAGGTAAGCTATAGGTGCTTGTAGTCTGTTTTCAGTTCACTCTGACACGTCTTCTGTCTTTTTCATGTCTTCCCCAGCTCCAAAATCTGGGGATTAATCCGGCCAACATAGGCTTCAGCACCTTGACCATGGAGTCTGACAAATTCATCTGTGTCCGTGAAAAAGTGGGGGAGCAGGCTCAAGTTGTGATCATCGACATGGCCGACCCCAACACTCCCATCCGGAGACCCATCTCAGCCGACAGTGCCATCATGAATCCCGCCAGCAAGGTCATTGCACTTAAAGGTATGGCTCTGTCCTGGCTCTACAGAGGCCTTTGTTTACACATTTCTTCACTTTTCAGAGACATGTTGTACCAACTTTTAAGGCTAAATGTTTAATATGTCTGTTTTCCTGTTTTTATTTTAAAGACTGCTTTCAACATCAGTCTGACTATATAGATTTCATATTATTGTTAATTTCATTCATTGTCTGTATAAATGCAGCTACTTAAGTTTTCTGCCATAAAGTTTTATTGACCAGTTATTTATTTTATTAAACCTTAAACATTTCTCATCAGAGGTTAGAAATGGCATATTTTCTTTTCTTTATTTTTGTCCATAATTGCTTTGACTTTTTTTGTTTTTTTGTCTTTTGTATGTTTTCTTGCTGCTTTCTTATGTTTGCAGACGGTGAGTTGAACTTTAAATACTTACTGTGAAAGGAAAATCCTGTTTAGACAAGTAAAACTGAGCAAACTGAACCTGCCTCAAATATTTCATATAGCGTCTCTAAAGTAGTGAAGCAGGCAGACCATTGGAGCACATTTCTGTTTTGCTCTTAGGGCCTTTTAGCAAACTTTGCTCAGTGTATCTTTGACATTCTCGGAGAAACATCAGGATTTTGCTCTCACAGCCTTATAGCTTGCTGGCATTCCATCATATTTATCTATGAAATGATTTGGAACATTTTCTTGTGGTCATATTATGGGTAAGAATAATTTTAATTCACATTTCATTTGTAATCTGTGTGCTCGTCCATCTGAAATTGAAAAGCCAAAAACCTGTTTTCACCTGTCTTCCAACTGTCCCTAAAGTAGGTTTTATTTCTTTTTGGCCAAATTGTTCTGTACGTAGGGCTCCTGTTGGCTTTGAGGGAATCGACATATTAGGAAGTTCAACTGCACCAGATTTTGATTCCTTATATAGCACTGACTATACTTTTGACTCAGTTTTGCTCTTCTAAGCTGAGGAGCAGGCATCCTGAAACAGAAATTAGACCATTTAGCTTTCACACTTTGCTTGGACTTGCTGTTGTTCTTTTTCCTTTCTTGTTAGCAATTAATGGGCAGTGGAGCTACAATATTAATGATTTTCTTTAAAGTAAAACGACCCCAAACTGTTTTCTACCATGCATCTTGCATCACAATATTTAAAGCAAAAAAGCTTGAACAGCAGAAGGGTTTTTTTTTTTTCCATTAAAGCATCAAAATAAAGAATTCCTCTTTTGTGTCTGACACAAATCCACCAGCTGTTGACTTGCAGTTTGATTTGGTGGTTTTTAGTTCTAGTCCTCAGAGCCCACTGAGCTGCTTGTTTTAGGCATTTTCCTGCGCTCACTCTAACTTAAGCTGATTATTGTAGGCAATCAGAAACTGTAAATTTATCTTTTAGTCCTTAAAGAGGAAATCAAATAGAAATTTGAACACAAAATAAACTGGGAATTGGACATCTCTTTTGTATTCTCAATTGTAACTTAAGAAATTAAAATTTAAGATTAGAATAACATAGATCTCAGGTGGAACTTGTTTTACAACTTATGAGTTATTTAAGTATAGAATTTAATTCCTTTTAAGGTTTTAATGTCATGTATAACAAACTCAGACAGTATGTACCATTTTTAGTAGGGGAAAAAAAAACTTGTTTAACACCATAAAGTTTGTCAGCTGATAATGTAGATCTTTACATCTAGTTCTAAGCCCTTCTATCCCTCACTGATACTTTCAAGTTTCGCTGTAGCGTAGAAACTCTTCTTTTCCTCATTTTGTCTTCTCTTTGGTGCTTCGTCACAATCTTCATGCGACGCAGTCTGAGCTTAACCTGTTCAATTAACAACACTTGAAAGATTAACACAAATTTCTCCGTGTGATTCTGTTAAATACTGTAATGCTTACTGTCTAAAACATGGCTGCCCAATCAAGTGGTCTTTTTGACGGACCGCTCATTGTACGTTGATTATATGGCTTTGATAAAATTATCTCCGTGGCTGTGCCGGTGCGTTTGTCGACGACTACTTATGAGGCAAAAAGGTTCCACTGCTTTGTTTTAATAAAGCTTAAGCTCACTAAATTAATTCTGACTAATTTAAAACACAAAATGCAGGTAGGTGAATATTTTCTATAAGAAAAATGCCTTGGGTCTATATGAGCCTTTGTCATTCTTTTTTTTTTTTCTGCTTGGTATTTGTTGGTGAAGGCTGTTATCTATGGAGAACCCTAATATTTAGAATTGAATGGTGGGATTATTTATTTCTTGAATAAAGAAATACCCTAATGGTATTAAAAGTAAAAATACTTCAATGATTTTACCTTATTTTACTGCTTCATTTAATTGAATTCACAATTTATTTGTATATATATTCTAAGATGTGTGTGTGTGTGTGTGTGTGTGTGTGTGTGTATGTATATACAGATATACAGAGATGATATATATATATATATATATATATATATATATATATATATATATATATATATATATATATATATATATATATATATATATATATATATATAAATTTTTTTTATTTCAAAATATGTTGATGAACTTTCTTCAAAACATTTCAGAATTTCTTCCATAATGTATTTTATGATCCTTTTTCATTCAAATACTTTTTTTTTTTTTTTTTTTTTTTTTAACCTAATTTTTCTTTTAATCTTGTATCATTCGAAGGAGGGGACTTTATTTTTTTTTCTTTTTCCTGTGGGGAGGGCAGGTTGAAGTTTGGGGACATACTGATGCAATTAGACTTAAAAAAAAGTGGTTAAATGTATGATTTAAAGTAGGGCTGGGCGATATAGAAAAAAAGCTTATCGATAAAAAAAAATGCATATTTATCGATAATTATTGAAAAGATTTGAAACCATATTTTATGTGCAGCTCTGCCTGGACTTTTTATGATATTGCTAAATGATTTAATTTTAATAAAAAACAAACACAGACTTCGAATTAAATCTTTATTTAACCAACTTTTTTAACCATAACAGAATTGTTTTAAAGAAAAATGACTTAAGAGACCTGGGTTATGTTATTAAATACTGACAAAGAATAAACTAAAGTGACCTGAAAAGTGACCAAAATAAATATAACAAATAAATAAATGCCCCCCCACCGCCGCCGCCGCCCCCGTTTCCTGCTTTAACCTGAGTTATTACTTTGAAGTTTCTGGCCCCTCAGCATTTTTATCTCAATTGTTAGAACTACGTGGGAAACTGCCCAGAACTGAAAATATATATATATTTTCCCGAAATTCCCGAAGATTCCTCGGAGGAGAGCCGCGCCGAGGCCTACACAGCTCGTACTGCTGCGGGTGTGAGCGGCTGAGATGATAAAAAAAAAAAAAAAAAAAAAAAAAAAAAGTTGGTTGTGTTATCAGACTTGGTTTTCACTGGTTCCCTACACATTTTTCAGATGACTCTGGTTTGTTTTTGGTCCGACTTGCCATGACCGAAATACTGCCAGACTGCCGAACTACAAAAACCCCTTTGGAACAATTTCCTCCGCCTCTCCTTGCTGCGACATCTGCATGTGCCCTGTGTTGTGGTTTTAGAGGGCGGCGCTTGGTGACGGCGTGCCTGGGTCCGCGATTGTGATTGGTTGGGAGGAAGTAGTGACTAGCATAAACCTACATGCTAGGCTACAATGAGAAGGAAGGAAAACAGCGTTTCTTTTTATCGACCCTCTTTTTTTCTATTGCGCCACACGTCTATCGATCGATATATATCGTTATTGAATTATCGCCCAGCCCTAATTTAAAGGATATGAGTCTCTTGTTTTATAAACAAATGTGGAAATTGGCATGATGGCTAATTGCTAGGCTAGTGAGCAGAAGCAGCTGGTCAGCTTTTAGAGCCCATTACTAGTTTAATATTCCACGCGTGAATCTCCATTCTGTATAATGACAGCAAAGTCAAAATAAGCAGCGTAGCTTAGCAAAAGCCGAATATTAACTCTATCACATTTATTTAATTGGATCTTAGTGATTTGTAGCACGTTAGCTGATGCTCATTGGTACCTGGGTTTAAAGGTCCTTCGTTCCAGGTGAAATCCTCACCACAGAGAAAACTGCCCCTTCGCTTTAAGACTCTGTATTGATTTATATTAACATTTCGAATCTATTTTACAATTTATTTATTTTTTTATCAGGTTCAATTATGAATTTGATTGCTAGTAATAATTTATTTATTTATTTTTTGCTGTTAACTTAATTAACCGACTACGTAGTTATGCCAAATATTGATGTTAGTGTGACATTAAAATTAAACCGCCATATGAAAGGAAAGTGAAAGTTATTTTAAAAGGCCTAGTTCATTTAGTAAGTATATGAATTAAAGCCTATGAGATTAAAAGATCCTAAAAAAACAAAACAAATGAGTGAACGTAAATAGGTGTTGCAAAATTGGAATCCATAAAGAAATCTTGAGGGGAAAATGCCTTTAAAAGTAAATCTTGTAATGAATGAGTTAATCTCAAAGTGATGTGTAAGTAAAGCTACAAATAATGATTTGTTGACGTATTGATTACAACCTTTAGTTTTGAATGAAATCTCTAGTTTTCATAAGGTTAACACCAATTCATTAGTTATGGTGAAGGAGTCAAACAGGCCAGTTTGAAGAGTTTATTCAATAACTTATGTATTTAGTGAGTCTGTATTTCTAATCATAAATGGTTCATCCAACATAGCAAATTGTTGCTTTGAGAAGATATTAAAAAAGTTCTTTCTTTCGGTTTGGCTCTTTTTTTGATGCAGCCTAACATTTAAAACTGGAACATGTCCATATGTTCACTAAAGTAGTTCTTTGGAACCCAAATATGTGTGTATAGATTTTTTTATTTTCTTCTTTCAAACCTTCTCTTTGCTTGATTATGCAGTTTCTCACTACAGCATGTTCAGTATCCCTGTCTATCATTTCTGGCACCATTCCAATTATGAATAAAATTTCCTGCATCTGCTAAATTTTGGTGTTTCATTTGCAATGAAGTCTGTGTTTGTGTGTCTGGGGATAACGAGAAAAAAACCCCTTCACAAACTATAACCTCTTTTGGCCTGGTTCCTGCTTTTATCCTCCCCTCTGTAGCGGCCAAAACCCTTCAGATCTTTAACATTGAGATGAAGAGCAAGATGAAGGCACATACTATGACGGACGACGTGACCTTCTGGAAGTGGATCTCTCTGAACACAGTTGCACTTGTGACTGACACGGCTGTTTACCACTGGAGCATGGAGGGAGACTCTCAACCTGTCAAAGTCTTTGACCGGCACTCCAGCCTGGCTGGCTGCCAGATCATCAACTACCGCACCGACGCAAAGCAGAAATGGCTCCTTCTCATTGGCATCTCAGCTCAGGTAATTTCACTGTACCTCCTACTGTAGACACACTATTTTATTTTGCAGGATTTAGAGTAGCGATGCATGATATTAACAAAATCAACCAATGCCAATAACCAATAATTTTCTGATTTTCATGACCCATAGTGGAAAATTGTAGCTATTGGGCTGATAAAATTCCACCAAGCACACCAGTATAATCTTTGTCCGATAAATGTTGTGCATCCCTAGTTTGGAGGGGTATTTTAAGGCACGAGATGTCATTACTTTCAGGAGCCTTGTTTCTTTACTTCTATAAAGTGTTTATTCTCCTCCTGTATATATGCATCTTTATAGATTTATTAAAATTTTCATCGAATTGGTGGGAAAAACGATAATTGAGGTGAATAAATAACTTAAAAGTGAAAATGATGATATGGCAGTGGTGTTAAAAGTACACACATCTGTTAAGTAGAAATATAGATACTGCAGTTTAAAAACACACTAGTAAAAGTTGAAGTATCAACTTGACCTCTTTACTCAAATAAAAGTATAAAGTAACCTTCAAAAAACCCAGCCAGATGCCACCATATGAATTGAAAGACTATTTAGAAAAATTCTTTGAGACTGTATCCGACCTTTCAGACATTTCAACATCTTTTCTGAATCTGACATTGTAGCATGGCATAGACAATTCATGTTTGCAGTTTGAAGAACACCTGCTTGCTTCTGATGATTTCCTTTAGCTAACCAATGAGTGTTTGCGTTACACGACTCATCCAATCACATTAGTTTTCACTAGATGTGGATGGAGCCAATGATCTGCTTTGGATGGCGCACATGACGTGAAATAAATATTTATAAACATTAAACTGAAGCCAAGAATAACGAGTAACGTCTTAAAAATGTATAAAAAAAAAAAAAAAGAAAGTACAGATACATGTGTGAAAATTTAATGAGTAGAAGTCAGAAGTAGGAAGAAAAAAGTAATGGAGTAAAGTATAGATACCTAAAAAGTGTACTTAAATACAGTTAACAAAGTATTTGTACTCCACTACTTAACACCTCTGTGAAATGGGTATAGAAATGTTTGGAAAATGCATCTTGAATGAATGGACAAAGCTTTCTCTAAGTGATCTGACAGACTTAAAGCAAACAAGATGAAATCCCTTCAAAATGCACATCCTGACGAAATGCCATTTTCTTAAGCAAAAATTATGAAAAAACAAAGAACTGTCTTTAAATCCATGGTTAAAGAAATATACAACCAGCTAACATTATCAATTTATAATTTCTGTAAATATTTGCCCTAAATGTCTGGATGTTTTTTATTATGTTTTATTTTTAGCAAAATCGAGTGGTGGGAGCCATGCAGCTCTACTCTGTGGACAGAAAGGTTTCTCAGCCCATTGAAGGCCATGCCGCCAGCTTCGCCCAGTTTAAGATCGAGGGAAACGCAGAAGAGTCAACTCTGTTCTGTTTCGCTGTTAGAGGACAGGCTGGAGGAAAGGTGATCCGTTCTGCTAACCCAAGCAATAATCTGCCTTTTTTTAGTTTGCTGGTGGGGGAAGGAGATCAATCAACCAGCTTGTAATTTGTTTTCCTGTCTACTTTGGCTTAGTTGCACATCATTGAGGTGGGAACTCCACCCACTGGTAATCAGCCATTTCCAAAGAAGGCGGTGGATGTCTTCTTTCCTCCTGAAGCACAGAATGACTTTCCAGTGGCCATGCAGGTATGTTTCATTCAGTACACCAAATGTATACATTTTTATGAAGCTTTGATTTCAACACAGTGTAAATGTTTAGTGTTTAAAGGTGGTGTCACCATACTAAAATCAACATGACCCTCTATCTTTGATATGTGGCAGTTTTTTTTTTTTTTCCCTCTTTCCTAGTAGGTTATTTCTGGTTAAGAGCATATAACATGTCTTGTTTATGATACGACAGACATAGCTTCTGTTTATGTAATTTCCAAAAAAGTTCCAAAAAATGTATTCCATTTCTTACTAAATATTACATTATAAGTGTATTGGTTTGTTTTAGGCAGGTTATACATTTCAGCTTAAATGTTATTTCTGTGAGTTTTGGCTCTCCAAAGAATTCATTCCCCTATCACAGAAAATAAAGAGGATATGTTTGTCTGTACCTTTGACTCAGTCATGCAATTTTAGTTGATATTTTATTGTACCTCGATTTGCTTCCATCTATGTATGTTTGCTGATATGAGAGCCAAATAAAGAATTACTTCATACAAGAAACAGACATGAATCTGGCTCATTCCAAATTTCTGATATGCTGATTCCTGCAGCAGGAATATTTGATAGAGATCAGACCAGCAGAACCCAATCATTGGGCCGCTGGTGTCAGTCATGCTAACTGCAGTGAATGTTGGCTCACATTGTGTGGAAGGTCTAATTCTTCACTGTTAGAGAAACCAGAGCTTGATTGATCTGTTTACAAGACATATAGCACCACTCAGAATTTTATAATATTTTTTTGTCCATCTGCCTTAAGGGAAGGTTACTTCAAACAACACTTTTTTTTTTTTTTTTTCCCCCAATGTTTGCAGACTTGCAATGTCCGCCATCATTTTTAGATGGCTAGGTCCTCTGTTAGCCCAGCATTGCAGCCAAAGGTAGTGCAACGGTACAGATGTTATGTATTAAATTTTGAGGTTTCTTTGAACAATTTGTCGATTTAAAATCAGCTAAATCAAGGAATTGATTATTTTGACAACGCTAGTGTTTAAAGTCCTTTTGATGCCAAATGTGACTCTGGACTGTTAGCATAACAAGTTCTTGGAATCCTAGGGTAGCACCAAGCTGTTCTGTTTAAAAAAAGTGTCTGTTCACTTCATTTTTTATTCTAGTTCAACCTCCCCTCCCCCATAAGGTTGCTTTTTATATATGGACTTTGTGTCCTTTAACAGATAAGTGCTAAGCACAATGTGGTTTTCCTCATCACCAAATATGGCTACATCCACCTGTACGACCTGGAGACGGGAACCTGCATCTACATGAACCGCATCAGTGGAGAAACCATCTTTGTCACCGCTCCACATGAGGCCACCTCGGGCATCATTGGGGTCAACCGTAAGGGACAGGTAAGGTTACCCACCAGAGTTCCTCCAGACGGTTTTAATCATGCTGATCCCAAAGATTGTTCTTATGAACATGGCTGTAGAGCTACGCTCTTAATTGTCTGTCAAACATTAAATCAAACGCCTTTTTATTTCTTTTGCACCGATTAAATGTTAGAAAGCACTTTGTCAAAACATCACGTTGTGGCTTCGACCTCGGTAAAAAAGCGTTTGATTTGTTTTTGTGTCATCAGGCAAGCTCAGACTCAGCCAGGAGGCGTCATTAATAATCCATGGTGTGGTGTTTCACACAGGGTTGTATGTTACCGTGTGTAAAGCTGAACCAGAGGAGAACTGGATACAGCCAGCTGATTAATATTGTTCCATTCAGGCCACACAGCACATGAATAATTAACTGGATGGCTGAAAGTTGATCTGAGATGTGACAGACGTGCCTATATGCGGGGGCAGATAAATGTCAGTGTGTGTCTGTGCAACACATGGTTGTAAATGTGCATGGAGGCATGATCTGAGAGGAAATGAGCCACTGTTTTGGCCTCTAGTGGTAACAGATGCATCAGTTAGCTTAGCAGTTCAATTTGATATATATCTTATTTCCTAATTTCGCATGCTTTCTTTTATGGAGTAAATTTTTTGGGTACTGTTGGGGAAAACAAAATCGCATCATGGATTAAGAAAAAAATATGGTTTTAAAAGTTGGAGTTAGAAACCTTGCACATGAATGGTTTCAAATATGTGACTTTTTCTCTATTTGGCAGCAAGTTATCACTTTTTAGATGTTCTTAAAGCACTAACTGAAGGTTAAAGAAAGTAAATTCCGCAAAGTTATAAAATCTCATCAATAAGAATAGCTCTGTATGTTTTACAATAGCGGTAGTCCTATTTCAAAGAGAATTAACAGTAAAGGGTCTTTTTTCAATTGATTGAATTTGGGATGAACTAAACTATATATTTGATGCATAATCTCTGTATGCTGAGCTTGCATTTAGAAGCAAGCACAATGCAATAATTTGAATGATTGGGGTGGGTTTCCTAAAGTCTAAGTTTGCTCTTGGCCATCGCATCAGAATCCCTACAGCTTTTCTGTCTCTCTTCATTGCAGTCCTGGTCAGTGAATGTCTTATGCACCTGATACTGCAGCTCATGTTACAACTGATACTTGATCTTAGTATGCAGAGGATTGCACTAGTATTTATTTATTTTTCTCTACTGTTTATGAATTATTTTACTGCTAAAATATTTCAAGTGTCGTTGATTTGACCTTTTCTAGTTGAGTTCTAGTTGCTTTAAAATGACTCCTGATGCCTGGTGGCTTTTAGTGGAGTATAATCCTCCCGCTCACAGATTAGTTACTTGTTCATGCTGCCAAACTAATGCACAGTTTGTGAATGTGAGAAGGACTTGATGGAAGCTTGATGGAAGTTCACTTCAAAAAAGTGAATTCTTACATTTCAGTTTTTCAATAACTGAGAGCATATACATGGTTTTATAATTACTTTTTTTTGGAGGAGATGCATGAAAATCAGTTCAAGAATGAATCTTTAAACCTTAATCAGTTTTTAAAGTTTGTCTGTGGTACAGTGTCTGAACCATTCTGTTTGAACCCAGGTGCTGTCTGTCTGTGTGGAGGAAGAAAACATCATTCCCTACATCACCAACGTGCTGCAGAATCCAGATCTCGCTCTGCGCTTGGCTGTCCGCAACAACCTGGCCGGAGCTGAAGAGCTTTTTGCTCGTAAATTTAACAACCTGTTTGCTGCTGGCAACTACTCTGAAGCTGCCAAAGTTGCTGCTAATGCACCAAAGGTACCTTCTGTCTAGATTGGGTTCATAACGCTTCGGACTGCTCTAAAGGGTTTCTGATTTGGCTCCATTTATTTTAGGCTAATAATTGGGTTTTATTTCTTGTGCTACTCCCCTTTTTTTATATATATCCTTGATCTGATATGCTCTTTAAATCCTATTTCTCCTTTTTCAGGGAATCCTGCGCACACCCGACACCATTCGTCGTTTCCAGGGTGTTCCCACTCAGCCAGGCCAGACCTCTCCCCTGCTGCAGTACTTCGGTATCCTGTTGGACCAGGGCCAGCTCAACAAGTTTGAGTCCCTGGAGCTCTGCAGGCCTGTCCTGCAGCAGGGTCGGAAGCAGCTTCTGGAGAAGTGGCTGAAGGAAGACAAGGTACTGTAGGCATTTAGCTCAGCCTCCTCTCTCTCTCCCTCAGGCATTTCCTGCCACTTCCTGACTTGTTTTGTTTACATGGCTGCTCATTACTGAATACATGAGATCATCTGATATTCCAGGAATGAATGCACTTCCCTTTAAAGCATGGGCTGTATCCTGAATGCCTCAATAGAAACTTTTTTTTAACTCAAATGTACATTTTTTACCTGTATATTTCGCCCAGATTTTTCCCATGACATCATTGATGTTAAACCACAGCCGTAATGTCTTATAGAAATCTTAAATTTTAATGTTGTGTATTTTAGCTGGAGTGTTCAGAGGAACTGGGTGATCTGGTGAAAGCGGTTGATCCTACCTTGGCCCTCAGTGTGTATCTGAGGGCAAATGTCCCCAACAAGGTCATTCAGTGCTTTGCAGAGACCGGCCAGTTCCCAAAAATCGTACTGTATGCCAAGAAGGTACGAAAGCTACAGTTGGAACCAAAGTTATATCCAAACAAATCTCAGATAAATTTCAAGTTGAAGGTTTTCATTTTTTTTTTATTTGCATGATTTTGCTTTTTGAAGGTGGGCTACACCCCAGACTGGATTTTTCTGCTCAGGAACGTGATGCGAATAAACCCAGAACAAGGTCTGCAGTTTGCACAGATGCTGGTCCAGGATGAGGAGCCACTGGCAGACATCACACAGGTCAGAACGATGCCTCTACGTTTACTCACGTCTCATGCTTCTACATGATTTGTAGTGGAGAAGGTATATAAACTCATTAGGTGTAGTCTGAGTGTTACTCCACAGCTTTTCCGATTGCAGTCTTTACCTCATTTGTGTGGGACACCTACTTTAAAGTATGTTTGGATTACTGACTACAGGATACAGCTGTAACATCGCTATCTTGTAGCATAAAGGAAATGCACTACTTCCTTTGCTTTTACACTGCAGCCATTCTGCAGAGGTAGGAAGTAAACTGCTGACAGGGCTTTCCGTTTTTCCTAAAGTGCAGTAGATGCAGAGGAAGACTTGGCAATAACTTCATGAATGCATTGAATAATTTCCTGTCAGCTTCACTTCTTGAATAATGTCCGAAATGGTAGCATCAAACCGTTGGCTTTAACAGCTTTTCTACATATTTGTCAGTAGTCACTATGGACACATGCTAAATATTTGCCAGAGCAAAAAAAAAGTTCTTTCTTAAAAACGCACCATAGCTACTTGAATAAACAAGATGGTCTCCATTTACTTGTTTGTTTTATTAATTTTTTTCTATTTAATATCAATGCTTGCTATAAATAATGCAGTGCATTTTTTATGCTAACTTATTTTCTCTGAGAAAGTTGAAGCACTACAGTGTGTACAATGTTTGTCTGGTTATTTTTGGATCCATTTCCAGGTGAAATGTGACTGAAAAAGTTTCTAATATTTTTCAGCAGCAACGATTCAAAGTAGAGATAAGCCCAATATGCTGGCTAGCCAATGTTCTGGGCCGATATTGCCTTATTTTAGTTTTTTGTGTCTGCATTGGCCAATACATGCATGTGTCTGCTGATTGATTCATGCCTTGAGCAGCCATGGCTAAGAGATCCCACAGAGCTCCTGCATTGCAGCTCCCTCCATTTGCCATTCTTTTGTTCTTTTTTAATCAAATTTAGACTTTTGTGACTTTTTTTAAATCATGGTCTTATCTTTATCATGTGGATGGAGAAAGGGAATATGGGCTTCAAAGAAAGTTGGCGGCACATGTCAGGGATTGGTTAAACATCACTAGTTCTTTTGGCTGCGTTGTCTGGAAAGATTTGGAAACCTGAACGTAAAGAAACATGACGACGTCAAGATTGACTTTAAACTCGTTTTATGTGCTCTATAAAATAAAAACAAGTAAAACTTAACAAGACTCTTAAGTTGATCGTCATTCAACCTCGAGTTCAGTGTCTGTCTGGAATATATTTTTAAACTTAAATCAGTGTGGTCAAAATGCTGTGATCTGTTGAAATATTCGGTTTGTTTAAACCCATGAAAATACATTTTTCACTGTTGTAACTGCTGTTGTGTGATTGTGAATGAGTCAGAGTTGGTCAGGGTATCTTACCCTTGTGCCTTTATCTTTTCAGATTGTGGATGTGTTTATGGAGTACAACCTGATCCAGCAGTGCACCTCCTTCCTCCTCGATGCTTTAAAGAACAACAGACCTTCTGAAGGACCACTGCAGACTCGCCTGTTGGAGATGAACCTCATGCACGCCCCACAGGTGGACCAGTCTGCATGAATTTTATTAAATAAATGCTTGTATGATGCAGATAACTTTTTGTTAACATTTCTGTTGTGGTTGTAGGTTGCAGACGCGATCCTTGGTAACCAGATGTTTACACACTATGACCGTGCCCATATCGCCCAACTATGTGAGAAGGCCGGTCTTCTTCAGAGGGCCCTTGAGCACTACACAGACCTGTATGACATCAAGCGTGCTGTTGTGCACACACATCTTCTCAACCCAGAGGTATGAAACGGTCTTCTTTTGTCAGAAAGCCTTGGCTTTTTGTCTACTTGTTAGAAGAAATGGAGCAAGTGTTCCTGTTCCTCCTTCAGTGGCTGGTGAACTTCTTTGGCTCGCTGTCAGTGGAGGATTCAATGGAGTGCCTCAGGGCCATGCTCTCAGCCAACATCCGCCAGAACCTACAGATCTGCGTCCAGGTGGCCTCCAAGTACCATGAACAGCTCTCCACACAGGCTCTCACTGAACTCTTTGAGTCCTTCAAGAGCTTTGAAGGTGAGAAACCAGGCGTGGTGACACCCTGATCTACAGTTGACCTCAAAACCTTCAACGTTGCTCTTTTATATCAGATGGATTGTAAACAAGCATAGGATTACAGAATGTCAGCTAAATCTCAGAGATCAGGGACATATTTCTAAAATTTGAAGTGATGGTTGTTTATGTTCAGTCTGATCCTCCTCAGGCAGTCTGTTAATATTGTAGTCATTTTTCAACCCTGAGAATTATGATGGAAGCTAAGCTGCTGCTGGTGAAAATGAAAAATATTAAGTGACATCCTATGGATGTCGTTACAGGATTACAATTGGTCATTTAAAATCCTTAAACTTTTGAATTTGAAAAACAAATAATTTCAAACTATTTTAGATAATTGCTGAAGAGCTGCCAAAATAGCTCAAATCTACCAAGTTTTGTCAATATAAATGTCTGCTATAAATATATATTTTTTAATTCTGATCCAGCGACTTCTAAGCCATTTAGTTTTATTTTACTGTGTTTGCATAGCACTAAAATAGCTCATTGGCTGTAGCCCCATTTACACAACCCTTTTGAAACAGTTCTGAGATCGGTCTGAGCACTGCAACCGAGACAACTCAGTGTAAATGGAATGCACGACTGAACCGGACAGTGCCAGACACAACTGAACTGCGCTAAACTGGTACTAGTTCATCATTAGGGTTCAGTTCTGGCTCGGTTCTCTGATAACAAAGGGCGCATGAGCAGACCGGGTCATCTCCTTACAGTTAGCCTCTGTAATCATGATATTTCAAACTACTAGCTTCCCTACCACGCCACAGGATTTCCAGTGATGATTCTGCTTAGCAGTGTGATGAACCTCAATGTCTGTCATTGTTTCCTGCGTCTGTAAGCCCTGATTAGACTATGCTTTGTCGTATCCACTTCCAAAAAGCTGACTTTGTCAGGTAAATTCACCAAAGGCTACCTTCCTCAACTGACTCTCTGCAAACTTCCTGAATGTTACAGGCTCTAGATGTGGCTCTAGAGAGCTATAGTACCATAAGTCATCACTAGGAGGCAATGAACCATGCTAGAGTGATGTGTAAACGATCGTAAGGAACAAAGCTCGGCTAGTGAACTGATCCAAGCTCGGTGTGGATCGGTTTTCAGAGGAAAGTGAAAATGGGGCTTTTGTTTACATGCTCCATCCAATTAAAATATTTTCAGGCCTGTCAGACAAGACAAACGCACATTGGGCTCAGCTTGTCTTATTTAGATGAATTTGATCCTATTGAGCGGTTGCATTCTGATCGATCGTCAGTCTGTATAATCTCCCGCTGTTAACTTCCCATACTGCTGAATATTAACAGAATAGTTTACTTTTAGTTCAATCAATGTTTATTCTGATTATGTCTATGTAAACATGGATGCAGATGATACTTTAAGTGATAGCAGGAGGAAAATTCTGCTGCTAAGGGACCTTAAATTTCAGAGAATTGCTTCCTTGAAAATTCTTTACTGTGACGTTAGCGGGACTGTGGGAACCCTGTAATTATTTCAAAGGTTGTTTGAACTAATGGGTGTTGTCTCTTTGCATCTCAGGTTTGTTCTACTTCCTGGGCTCTATTGTTAACTTCAGTCAGGATGCTGAAGTCCACTTCAAGTACATCCAAGCTGCCTGCAAGACGGGCCAAATTAAGGAGGTGGAGAGGATCTGTAGAGAGAGCAACTGCTACGACCCGGAGCGTGTAAAGAACTTCCTCAAGGTGAAGTTAGACACATGGCCATTTAGATTTCTGACCATTTTTTGAATGTGCAGCTTATTGGTTAGTTTGCTTCCTTTTCAATGAATGACCCTGGAATGTCTTTACGGGGTATATCGCCTTGTTGTGTAGTGATTAATTTTCCTCAGTTGCTTATAAATCCTGACGGTAGTGAATTTTCTTTCTGCTTGTCTTCTCATAAAAATGGCAGGACATGAATCAGGTAAATCTGTCTCTCCTCCACAGTAGAAGATCCTGTTTTATCCTTTCTTCTCGCACCTCCTTTATTAAACATAAAGAGTTAAATTAAGAGTTGTATGTAGGCGTATATTTAGCAATTCCTGCATTAGCTGTGTAGAGCTAGACATTCGGTTGTCTGTAATTCTTTTGTTTTGTAGGTAGTTGGTATCCAGTGTAGGGATGCACCCAAATGAAAGCCCTGACTGAAAATGAACAATTAGGAAACGAAAACCGAAACACAGAAGTTATGTTTGATATTATAATTGTATAACTCTATTAAAGTCCTATTAAGTTTTAACCTCGAGGCATTTCATTAAATTTATAAACTATTCAAAGTCAAAAGTGCCAAAATATTTACCTACCACTGACATTTTTTAAGCCCTTTACCTTCAAAACACTGGGAGAACACGCAGTGGACATGTTCGGTGTCAGTTAACTTTTCCGTGTCGCATTCTTCTCGGATTCAGAAAAGTGAGAGTGTGTTTGGATTTCTAAGGCATTTTATGCCACTGACCTGAGTGCTCATTGAGACTGATGTGTAGCTTTTTAACCCGCTCACTCAAAACCTGTCTGCCACGCTTAATAGAAAAACTCTTCTATGCAACCTGCACTGGGAAAAAATCTAAAACTAGAGAAGTTTTTTTTTTCTTAAAATAGGTGCATTTGTTCTTTCATTGAGGAGGTCAAAGAGACATTTTATCAATGGAACAAGACAATTTAAACTTAAAATAAGACAACACAACTGTGTTGTCTTATTTCAAGTCCATATTATCTAATTATAATTTAAGAGTAAAAATACTCATTCCATTGGCAAACTTATCTCATTTACCTACTCAAATTAGGGGTAAATACACTTAATTTAAGACATTTCTACTTATTTCTAGATCGTTTTTCCAGTGTGTGCTCTCCTGCTTCAGTGCTTTACACACAACCTCGATGGATCTGATGTTTGTCGCTTCATCAGTTTTCAGAAGTGTGGTTTCTGTGTCAAATGACTATCGATGAACATATTAGAAATCGGCCAAGAAAATAGCTTTTCCAGTGGGTGAATTTGCGGTGCATCCCTGATCCAGTGGTTTGTTTATGAAATCAGGTTTTGTTTTTGAGTGTTTGTAGTTAATTCTGATCCACGTCAGGTGTTCAGTCCTAAAGTGTTGATCTTGTGGTGTTGTTATACCACACATCTTTTATTATTGCTGCTTGAAATGACCTGATGAAAAGTAGCTCTGCTTCAACACTGCTATTTACTGTAAAAGCTGAACACATTTGTAATTTCTTTGCAAAGTAACCCTAAATAGTTTTTTTTTTTTTTTCTTCCTGCATATGCTTAAATAGATGCTGCTCCTTGTAATGTGACTTTTAGATTCTAAGTTCTTTATTTGATGTCCTGATCTGATTGTCAGAAATTGCAAAAAGCTATTATTGGAATAAATCGGCCTGCATCTAAAATCTCAGATACAGGCTTTACAATAGAAACACTTTGTTGCTGTTAAAGGTTTATATAACTCCCAATCTTCACTGCTCGGCTTAAAACCCTGAAGCAAATATTGCAGCTATTGTAGTGAATGAGAGCTTTTCCACAGCTTCCATATGACAGTGAAGGGCGGCGGTGAGCGAACTGCATACCAGTGCAAATCTATTGTATTTTGCAAGCAGGAAACTGATTTTCATCCATTTTTTCCCCCAAAAATATTTCACTAATTGAGCCATTTCATCCATATAGGGAGTTTTTTAAGTAGATCTATTTGGTTGTAACTTAATTGACCGGAACTTAGCAATTTAACATTAAATGCACCAATATTGGTAACAAATTTAGATTCTAAGCCAGATTCTAAGGGGTTTGTTTTAATTGTTGCAGGTTTTATCTCACTGACTCAATCCGCTTTGTTTTTGTGACTCACAGGAAGCCAAACTCACCGATCAGCTGCCCCTCATTATCGTCTGCGATCGCTTTGATTTCGTCCATGACCTGGTCCTCTACTTGTACAGAAACAACCTGCAGAAGTACATTGAGATTTATGTTCAGAAGGTAAGAAGCCCTGCAGAGGTGTTTTCAATGCCTGAAAATCCTGGTCTCAGATGGGAATACTTAGATCCAACTTCTGCTGTAGGTGAACCCTAGCCGTCTCCCGGTCGTGGTTGGTGGTCTGCTGGATGTGGACTGCTCTGAGGATGTCATCAAGAGTCTGATCTTAGTCGTCCGAGGACAGTTCTCCACCGATGAACTTGTTGCAGAGGTTGAAAAGAGGAACAGGTGCTGCTCTTCTCTCCCAGTGCACGAAAAAAAAAACATTCACTGTTAATATTTGACCCTTCAAAACGGTTTAGGGGTTATGTAGTTATTAAAAGATAATTCCATTCCTATCTTGCTGAATTGTTAGAAAAGTTAACACTGGTCTGTACAGAGGAAAGCTGGTTGCCAGGCAGTTTTAGTTAAATTTGATTTTTGAAGCACAGCTTGTTACAAACTCTAACCCTGTTCTTCAGGTGACAAAACCTTTCAGTCAAACTCCCAGAAAGTTTGACTCCCTGTAGCTTCAGTCACAGCCCCCAAAAAATGAAGACTAGACTGGATCAGACAGACTGAAATAAAATCTCTGCTATTCCTACTGAACCACCGAAGTCCGGACCAATGATGCTGCAAGAAAACGTCTGCCTGGAAAAAGTAGCGAAAGTTGTAATTTCTGATTTTTAAACATTAAACAATTTATAGTCTGAACTGTGATCATTCATTATGCTGCTTAACTGGCCTAAAATCATTTAATTTTTTTACTAGATCCGCTAACTACCTAGTATCCCTCTAGTGATAACAAATTTGGTCTATAAAAGGTTTCGGATGAATTTTAAATGTAGCTGCTGTGGTTTTAAAACCCTTTTCCAACAGGCTGAAGTTGCTGCTGCCCTGGCTGGAGTCCCGTATCCACGAAGGCTGTGAAGAACCTGCTACCCATAATGCCCTGGCAAAGATCTACATCGACAGCAATAATAACCCTGAACGCTTCCTGCGTGAGAACCCGTTCTATGACAGCTGTGTGGTGGGGAAGTACTGCGAGAAGAGGGACCCTCACTTGGCCTGCGTGGCTTATGAGCGAGGGCAGTGTGACCAGGAGCTAATCAATGTGAGGATGCCATTCTCTTCCATTCTTCCCCTTATGCTGCCATTTTCTCCAATGTTGGGATCGACATTAATATTTTCTTCCCACATCAGGTTTGCAATGAGAACTCCTTGTTCAAGAGCTTGTCTCGCTACCTAGTAAGACGCAAAGATGCCGAGCTGTGGGCCAGCGTGCTGCTGGAGAGCAACCCTTTCAGACGACCACTCATTGACCAGGTGGAGTCTAAAGACGTGCAGATCAACCTTCCTGGGTCATTTCTCCTTGTGCGTCTCTAAGCCTCGGTTCTGGTTGTGTCATTAGGTTGTACAAACGGCTCTGTCAGAAACCCAGGACCCTGAGGAGGTGTCAGTCACTGTCAAAGCCTTCATGACTGCAGACCTGCCCAATGAGCTCATTGAGCTGCTGGAGAAAATTGTGTTGGACAACTCGGTCTTCAGTGAACACAGGTGATTAACAGGAATGTTCTTCACCCTCATGTCTGCCATGACCAAAGAAATGTGCTCAGGGTTTGTTTTTCTCCTCAGAAATCTGCAGAACCTGCTGATCCTGACTGCCATCAAAGCTGACCACACGCGAGTGATGGAATACATCAGCAGGCTGGACAACTACGACGCCCCTGATATCGCCAACATCGCCATCAGCAATGAGCTCTTCGAGGAGGCGTTTGCCATATTTAAGAAGTTTGATGTCAACACCTCCGCCGTGCAGGTCTGTTAAATCAAACACTTAAACTGTTGCTTTATTAAAGAAGAGTCCAGGTTAGATATTTCTTTTCCTCCTTAGGTGCTGATTGAGCATATCAGCAACCTGGACCGGGCCTATGAGTTTGCAGAACGCTGCAATGAGCCCGCTGTGTGGAGCCAGCTGGCCAAGGCTCAGCTGCAGAAGGAGCTGGTTAAAGAAGCCATTGACTCCTACATCAAAGCTGATGACCCTTCGGCTTATATGGAGGTGGTCCAGGCAGCTGATAAGAGCGGTAAGGGTTGGTTCATCTGGAATAAGGGTCTGATGCAGGGGGGGCTGCTCTAATGTGCTTTAGATTGATGCAGAGGTTAGATTCTCAGCGGAACAGGACTTTAAACACAAAACCACAATAAAATAGTTTGGATCAAACTGTATTCCTGTCTTAGACTGTATATTAATCTGCAGTTGTGAAAGGCTGGAAAAATATGACCTGCACAACTTGCAGCTGACCAAGTGAAGGTAGTTCTTCACTTAAGATGTTTGATTTGTAAAAAGAAAAAAAAAATGCCTGCTTGATAAATTCATGCTGGTCTGTTGCATCCAAACAAACTAAATTCTGTGGTTCTACTAACTGATACATAGAGGGAAACCGTGGCCCATCAGCCCCTTGATGCTGTGAATATTTCAGGTAACTGGGAGGACCTCGTGAAGTTCCTTCAGATGGCCCGTAAGAAGGCTCGTGAGTCCTATGTAGAGACGGAGCTGATCTTTGCTTTGGCTAAAACCAACCGCCTGGCCGAACTGGAGGAGTTAATCAATGGACCCAACAACGCTCACATTCAGCAGGTCGGCTTTGCTCCGTTACAAAACGACACCTCCATCCATCCAAACCACATTTAAACACTGAACGTCCTTCTTAGGTTGGAGACCGCTGCTATGACGAGAAAATGTACGAAGCAGCCAAACTGCTTTACAACAACGTCTCCAACTTCGGCCGCCTGGCTTCCACTCTGGTGCACCTGGGAGAGTATCAGGCTGCCGTGGACGGAGCCCGCAAAGCTAACAGCACCCGCACCTGGAAGGAGGTCTGCTTCGCCTGCGTGGACGGCCAGGAGTTCAGACTGGCCCAGATGTGCGGCCTCCATATAGTGGTGCACGCTGACGAGTTGGAGGAGCTGATCAACTATTACCAGGTAGGTGAAAGGCCTTCATTGCTTTAACATCCATGCTGCCTTTTCCCTCTGAACCATAGTCATTCTCACCTTTCTCTTTCAGGACCGTGGCTACTTTGAGGAGTTGATCACCATGCTGGAAGCCGCCCTGGGCCTGGAGCGCGCTCACATGGGCATGTTCACAGAGCTGGCCATCCTTTACTCAAAGTTCAAACCCCAGAAGATGAGGGAGCATCTGGAGCTGTTCTGGTCCAGAGTTAACATCCCCAAGGTTCTCAGAGCAGCGGAGCAGGCTCACCTGTGGGCGGAGCTGGTCTTCCTTTATGACAAGTATGAGGAGTTTGATAACGCCATCATCACCATGATGAATCACCCAACCGACGCCTGGAAGGAGGGCCAGTTCAAAGACATCATCACCAAAGTACGGCTCCGTATCATCAGCAAAGTTTCTCCTACAGTTTTCCGTCTCGTATTTGAACTGCGTTTGATCCAAATCTCTCCCAGGTGGCCAACGTGGAGCTGTACTACAAAGCCGTCCAGTTCTACCTGGAGTTCAAGCCTCTGTTACTGAATGATTTGCTGCTGGTGCTCTCCCCAAGACTGGATCACTCGCGTGCCGTTAACTTCTTCACTAAGGTACTCTGAACCTGACCGGTTCAAATCCAACCATCCTTTGACAGAAGCTTATATGCGTCTTCAATAATCAACATGTGCGTTTCCAGGTTAAACAGCTGCCTCTGGTCAAACCTTACCTGCGCTCAGTACAGAACCACAACAACAAATCAGTCAACGAAGCACTTAACAACCTCTTCATCACCGAGGAGGACTATCAGGTAAGTTTGACCAACATCACTTGGATTTTAAAATGAAATAAACCAGAAGTCTTAACTTTTATGGCCCATCTGTTTCAGGCACTGAGGACATCGATAGACGCCTACGACAACTTTGACAACATCTCGCTGGCTCAGCGCCTGGAGAAGCACGAGCTGATCGAGTTCAGGAGAATCGCTGCCTACCTCTTCAAAGGCAACAACCGCTGGAAGCAGAGCGTGGAGCTGTGCAAGAAGGACAAGCTTTACAAGGTGCTTCGTCTGCTCGTTTGGGGGCCGAGTTTGACGGAGAACCGAGACGTGACCATTTTTTTCCTTCTGTCCGACAGGATGCCATGCAGTACGCATCAGAGTCCAAAGACGTGGAGCTGGCAGAGGAGCTGCTGGCCTGGTTCCTACAGGAAAACAAGAAGGAGTGTTTTGCCGCCTGCCTTTTCTCCTGCTACGACCTGCTGCGGCCTGACGTGGTGCTGGAGACCGCCTGGAGGCACAACATCATGGACTTTTCTATGCCATACTTCATTCAGGTCATGAGGGAGTACCTCTCCAAGGTAAAACACATTCAACTTCACAGCAAATCCATATACTATAGATATGCACCAATCAGATCAGATCAGAACTGATCCTTCAGCTGTAGGTCTAACAATATTCTGTTACTAATGGGTTGAACAGCAGCTTGTGCTCTGATGGATAAATGGAGATAATCTGGTGAATCTGTTTAGTTTCCCCTCTGTAAAAGCAAACTTTCATTCCTAAATAGTTCCATTAAAAAAAAGTTCAACCTACAGCTAAAGTATCCGCCAAAAAGTTCAGGTTGGTGCATCTATAAAAGTGTCGAATTCTCCTTAAATGAAAGGAAACACTTTTTAATTTGTAAAGGGGTTTGTTGTCTTGCCTTCTGTTGCTGAGTGTTCAGTAATATTTAACCTTGATCTCCTGTGCCGCACCTTTTCCCTTACAGGTGGAAGCGGTTAAGGAGCAGGTGAAAAGCGATCGGGCGATTGCAGCCCCCAGTGTGCATGGTTTTAGTTTGTAACAAGCATCACCTGGTTTAGCTGCAGCTGCACCCGTCAAACAAAGCAGCGCTTTGTTGAATGGTTCAAAGCGTCATCGTCACTTTAGACATTCGGCTCCCAAAAATGGGCAACATTGATACTTAAGGGAACCTTTTGTCTCTGTGACCGGAGCACAGGAAGCTCTGAGGTTGTGCGTCTGGTGTCTTGGTTGGCAGTAGAGCGTCTGTAGCACCTGGATCCAGCCGGCTTCCCGTCGCCACGCTGCGTCTCAGTGTTGCAGCCTTAAGCCGGGCATACACTGTGCGATATTTTCAGTCGTGCAACGAAACCGCAGGGTTTAAAAGTTCGCAGCTCACGATGTATGTTCTCACACTGTGCGTCCCGACGCTCTGATTAGATCTACCTGCTCACACTGTACGTCTAAAAACCACGTCGGTATCATCTCTGCAGTGAGATGGCGCTACCTGGACTCATCTATCTGGAAGCCAAACGAGTAGAAGAGGAATATGAAGCTCACTAGAGAGAAACGTGCTGCTTTGGCAATTTGTCCAAATATGTCGTCGCTTTTTCTTTTTAGGGCTTTCAGCAAAAAATTTCACAAAGACATGGCTGAGCAAATGTGGCTACTGCGGTCTGTCAGTTTTACAGAAAGAACTCCATTTCACTCGTACCCCCGCCATGCTTCTGTGTTTACATCTGAGAGGAGGAAGAGTGCTCGTTTGTCCATAACCATCTTACCACGGCCGACTGAATTTCAAACATTTTTTAATTTTCTCCTGACCTTACGATTCCTTATGAGGAGGTGGTCGTGAGAGGCTGATCGCCGCTAGTTACCCCCGTGTTCTACACACGCACACACAGACTGAAAGTCGGCCCAATCGAAAAATTCTCACACAGCTGGAGAATCGGCCCAGAAAAGGATGAAAAACCGTACAGTGTACGCCCGGCTTTAATATGAGCAGCAGTGTGTCTCACAGCATGGGACTGCTTTGTCAGTCTGCTCTGTTGTTGGGCATGGAGCCTGATGCACCTCTCAGCGTACCTTTACTGCTTGTGCTGCTGCTCGTCCTCTGGACATCTTTTTAATTTGCATTTTTGCTTTATCTGATTTGCTGCCTGAATTTTTTATTTTTTAAGTCTAGGAAATGTCTTGCCTCTTTAGTCGTGCAGTGAATTTTTTATTTTATTCTCCAAAAAGCGGTTAGCAGAGATTCCTAGAAGCTTCGATCAATGTTCTTGAAGGAACAGAGGTTCAAAGATGAGATTTACTTTATCTCTGCTGTAGAAGTTCAGCTTTGAAGAGTTTTATTCAGCCTCATTTCATTTTCACTGGTTCTGATCCCTCTCAGTAATATAGCTGTAACTAATACAGGGTATGGCATATTCAGAGCTGAAAGATAAAATAGGTGGCATGAGATCAGGCCTTGTCTTTGATTAAAAACCAGTTGGATTTTAAATCTTTGCAAGCAGATAATGACTAGATAAGAGTCTGTTTACCATAAAGCAGGGGCCTACAACCCGTGGCTCTTGGGAACCTCTAAAATGGATCCTAATAGTGGCCTAAAATGATGTAAAGAACCAACAGATGTAGTCTAATAATAAATAGCAGTCTAAGAAGCTGTAGTGTGGGTTGTCGCTACCCGATCCGTCCAGGAAACACGAACCATCCTGCGCATGCGCAAACAGAATAAGATCTGGATCGCAGAAAAACTACGTAATAATGGTACTGAAAATACCTATTCATATACTTAAAACATTAAAGAATTAAACTACATCGTATAGAAAATATTGAAGACTTTTCTGGAACAAATGGATACGTTTTACATTCTCTCCATTATATTGGCTGATATCTTCGGACATGCTCAGATCAGTCACTGTAACGTTCAAAAGGCTATTTAAGTTTATTGCATTTTTTTTTTTTTTTTTTTTTTTAGAACATGCAATATTTATGCAAATACAAAAATATCCAAAAGGAACCCCCTGCCTGAAAAAGACAAAAGAATAAAGTAAGAAAAACGAAGTTTTTTAGTTATTCTGCTCACGACGCATGCGCAGGACGGATCGTGCTTCCCACACAGATCGGGTACGGACATGAGGTTTTATAAGAATATTGTATTACAATATAACAGAATGTTCAAAGAACCAGAAATTAGTTTTGATCTACTTTTTCTTGTTGGCTTCTAAGTTTTGTTTTTATATTTTGATCAAATAATATCCAATAATAGAAAACCATCCCTTATATCTATACATATAGAGATTGTATACAAATAAACTGTTGGTTGTTTAAAATGGCAACAGATTTCCTTTATCAGATCTTTAACAAAACTAATTAGTTGAGTTTAATCGATAAACACATATGATTTATGTCCCTAAAGCATCTCAGCTGGATTCAGACCAAAATGGCTCTTTGTGTGTTAAAGGTTGCAGACTCCTGCCTTAAAGGTTGAGGATCTAAAGGAAACACCTGCTCTGTTAAAATGTCTGTCAGCCTGTTTTCTTTGGCGGCAAAGTATTGATTTTCATCCCTAAATACAATTTATTTCTCTGCAATACAGGTAGACAAGCTTGAAACCTCAGAGTCCCTAAGAAAAGAAGAGGAGCAGGCGACAGAAACGCAACCCATCGTCTACGGTAACAGGATTATAATTATATTATTATATAATATATTATTGATATTGGAGCTAAAACCTTTGGTGTGGTTTAGGAACGCCCCAGCTGATGCTGACGGCAGGCCCCAGCGTACCAGTGGCCCCGCAGCAGGCGTACGGCTATGGCTACCAGGCGCCTGCAGGCTTCGTTCCACCAGCGGCTCAGCCGGGCTTCGGCTACGGCATGTGAAGACGCCGCCTCTCCCATCTGTCCACCTCCAGGCTCCATCCACCTCCTTCAGTCCTTCATCATGTCCCCGCCTCCTACCAGCAGCAGGGGGATGATCCTGATAAACATTTATTATTTTTCTTCGTTTTGTTTTTTTTAAGCTGTCATGAAGGACTCAAAGTTTATTTTGTCAAAAGGATGAAATCCGATAAATTTTCTCACATTCCGTATTGATTAGCTTAATTTCTTGTATTTTATTTGAATGGGAAATGGTTTAATGTAGAATGGGTGGGCTTGTGGAGGAGAGCCAGTCCTCTCCTCACATTTAAGGTCTGTTGTGAAGCATCTGATTTGCACTCTATAGCGAGAAGAAACCTTTTCCTGTTTGTCTGAGCGGCTTCATTTTCTCTGACTGTACAATGCGTTGAATTGTAGAATATATCCAGACACCAAAACTGCTGACGTGTGCTTTTTTTTTTTTTTTTTGTCTTTGTCATTTTGCAACATCAGAATGCTTTCACAACCATAATCCTGAAACACTACGTTCTGAGTCACGGTCCCATGCTCACTCTTCAGGACTGATGGTTGAATAAAATCTAAAAACTATTTTACAAACGTTGATGTCCAGGAAAGTTTGATTCTTTCCAGTAATGCCTATGCAGAAGTCTCCAAACTCAGCTCTTCTCCAAACATTTCCATGTGCTTTACACACTGCTTTAACACGGGACCATTCTGCCTCAGGAGGGACTGCAGACCTGTGTGTGTGTGTGTGTGACTAACACCCCCCCCCCCCCCCCCCCCCCCCCCCCAATCTGTTTGCTCAGTGCTGCAGAGTCTGATGGAGACGTTTCCTCCACTTTCTTCTTCGTGTGTCCTGTTCTGGGTTGCATTTAAAGTTTTCAGTTGACCTGCTCCTCCAAACCTTAAACTATGTCCAAACATTAAGCGGGGGGGGGGGTTTGACGTTTTTACTAAAGGCTTGCTTGTATACAGAAAATCAATCATTAACTCCTTATATTCTTATCTAAATTACCTTAGATTTAAATTGTGCACTTACGATACTTGATTGTGCATAATCAGGAATCCTAATGAATGAAACAGCTGTTTTGTTTCCACTTAAAAAATAAAATAAAGGCTTGTTGTTCAAAGCTGCTGTCGCTGTTTAGTTATTGTAATGTTTTTGTTTTTATCTTCCATAACTGTTACATGTTCCGTTCTCCATATCAGTCTGAACAGCTTCTGATGAACCCAAATTATTTATGGAGTGACTTTTATTCCACTATCTGGAAAAGAGGAAGAACTTGTGAAAATGAAATGAAACCCTGAAGGACTTCAAAGAGTAACTTTGCTGTTTTCTCTGATTTTTATTTTTTTCCCCCATTTTCATTTACTTTTTAATTTATATAATTTTTTTTTTTATAGATTTATCTTACAATTTTCAGGTTGAGGTTTACGAATAGCATCCTTTTGAAAGCATTTTACTGATCACATTCACTTCAAACCCATTAATGCTCACGCTTGATGCACACTGAGCAATAAAAATGTTAATTTCCATGCAGACTGATAGAAACTCATCTTTGCTACAGAAGATGGCCAACCCTCCAAATGAAAATAATTAGATCTGTAAAAATCTATTCGGACGGAATGTAATCCATAAAACTAAATTTAAAAATGTTTTTTTTAAATTACAATGGAAACATTTAAATAAAATATTTTGAAGAATATTGGAAAATTTAAAATCAAAATGACTTAAAAACATCCCTTTTGGATTGCTTTTTTTTTCTTTTCTTTTTTTCTTCAAATTTTCAAAAGGTATTTTTTTCTTCTGCTACCATGGAATATAATCCACTCCATTAATAATGATTTAAATGACCAACACCAGCAGATGTCACACATCTTCAACCTGGCCTTCAATGGATTCTGTATTTTTACTCAAGAATCGTGGACCTTAATTCACAAAAATATTAATTTTAATGTAAAAAAAAAAAACGTGGATTATTATCCAGTGAGCCAAAGTGTTCTTCTGTTTTAAACACAGTCCTTCCCCAGTCCAGGGGCTTCTGATGGTTGGTTAATTAAAAATTCATTAAAATTGTAATGGTTTTGTGATGTGATGGTTTTTAAGTTGCAGAAAAAATGTAGAAATAATCTAGATTAGTAACTCCCAAATCATGAATGAGGTGCTGAAGGTTGCCTTGAACAGAACACCTTTGTTAAAATTTTGATTTAAAATCTGAGGCTCTAGTGCCCTCTGCTGGTACTTCAGGAGAAGTGCTCCAAGTAAGAAAGCAACTTATCAAACTTTTTTTCCTCTAATTTTTCCAAATTTTGCTTCAGATTTTTTTTTTTCTTTCAAATTTCTTTTTCAGAAATTGGACATTTAATCTCTTCATTTTTGGTGGTCTGTCTTTCCTGTGGAGTGAGGATGCAATTTTATTTGTTGCATGGAAGAGAACAAGTGTTTTATTAGCCTTGAAGTAAGGAGAATGTGATCCGTATATCGCAATTTGAAAAGAAGGTAAATTGTAAAACTCCATCTAAAAGCATAATCGGAAAGAAAAGTTTTAAAAACATCTTTGAGGAAAAAAAAAACATTGGTGTCCTTTGCTTGCAGCAGTAATGAACCATAATTCACTCCATACCTTTTTAAATGAAAATAAGGGTACGTTTGCTTCGGCAGTCTCACCCTTTCACACACCTGATTGACATGAATTAACCATCAACCCCACAGAATGATGCTGCCACCATATTTCACACCAGCAGCAGAAAACAAATCCAAGCCTCTGCATATTAACTAGAGTTGAAACAATTCTGCTTCAACTAAAAAGGATTCATGGAAACAAATAGATATGGAAAACTGACTGATAGCAGACCAGAGTGATTTGGTTCATAGGTTATTTAAACAGCTTGGCTAAAAATGATAAGTTTAACATTTGAATGTAATTCTAACTATTAAAGAACATTGAAAGTAGCAGAAATGTGTTTTATCTATTTTGTTTATATACATCAAATATCTTATAGAACATCTATGCTTCCTTTTTATTAAATATTTTATGGTTTCCCTTGTTTTACAACCTAAAAGAGCCAAGAGAAACTATTTGTTTAAAATGGCACCCTCTCTAACAGCAGATATTAAAAATAAGTTTTGTTTGTTATATTTTTGGCTCCAAAAACGTTTTAGTCGGACTCTGGGTAAAACAGCTCACTAGATAATTCCTGAAGTTCTCTTTAAGCTTACCACCACATGCTATAAACCAAAGTAATGATGGTTCAAAGGACTATTAAACATAACATCTGCAGAAAGAAGGACATTTAAGGCAATAACTAAACCAAAACTGTTCAACAAAATATATAGACACATTTTATATTAAAGGTAGACAAATTGTACAAATGTCAGTTCTAGCTTAATTTGTATAAAATTCTTTTAAAACTCTATTAAGAACCTTTTGTTGTCTAATTAGTTAATCAAATAAAGCTAAATATTGGTAATTGAACCCATTATTATTTTATTTAACAAATCACATATAAAGTCTGTTCTTTCTGTAGGTCATCGTTTAAATTTAATTACAAAACAGATCCGCATTAATATTCACAAAAAAAAATGTCATGATAGTTCTTGTTTGGAAGATGCAATTGTATATTTAAAAAACAAAGAACAACTTTAGTAGAGCTTCAGTTCTCCAGTGACGCTGTCAACTAGATCCGCTGGACCAGGACCGACGCCCAGCACGGTGCGAGAGCCGGGTGCAATCTGTGTCCTTCCTGCATCCTGGATGAGGCTGACGGCGAGTCCCGCCTCCCTGGCTCGGCCCATCAGATCTATCAGGGTGTCCTCATCAGGGGCCTTCACCACCACCTTGGGCTGGCCGCAGTACTCCCACTGTTTGAGCAGCTCAGGACTCCTGCGCTGAACCTGCTTATAGGCGCTCACTGCAGCATGAGAGCACTGAGCCGCCACCTTCCCTTTGCCCATCTTCAGGTCATTCCGGACCACCAGAACCATCTTGAACTCCCCTCCCTCCCCCATCACGCTGGCCTCCTCGGTGCCGTTCCCCATCGCTTTCATCAGGCTCTTGGATATGGGGCCAAGACGCGTGCGGAGGTGCCAGCCTAGGAGGAGTCCGCAGCCCAGCCCGGCGACGACGCCCCAGCCCAGAGGACTATACAGCACATCCATGGTGTCTGTTGAACCTGTGAACATCAACAGCATCCCTTTACATATAAGACAGAATTAATTTGGTCCGGTCTACTTTAGGAAACAGCTAAAGTAGACTTCAGACTTTAATGTCAGAATGCAGACTTTAATGTCAGAATTCAGACTTTAATCTCAGAATACAGACTTTAATCTCAGAATGCAGACTTTAATCTCAGAATGCAGACTTTAATCTCAGAATGCAGACTTTAATCTCAGAATGCAGACTTTAATCTCAGAATGCAGACTTTAATCTCAGAATGCAGACTTTAATCTCAGAATTTTGGATTTTAATGTAGATGGGCACCATGAAGGCAGAGATGTGGAACACTCAGATTCACTGACAAAGATGTGAGTAGTTTGGGAGGAACAGTGACACATTGGTAAAAAATGATGAAATTAGGCAACTTGGGTCCCTGGTGATGCTGTTTCATTATGGAAGAGCAGAAGCTGATGAAAACAATAGAGCTAGTCTCTAAAACAGACATGGCTACAGCTTGATGTTAACATGTTTGCTAGCTGTCAGAATTCAGTCACAATTCTGAGATTAAAGTCAGAATTCTAACCTTTTCTCATATTATACTGAAGTCAAATAAAAAAAATCAGTTAACTTTTATTTTTCCAGTGGCTCTAATCCTCTTCCATATCGAGCTGTTTATGGGGTTTTCAGGGAGTCCACATTTTTCTTCTGTTTCACCTTTAATGGGGAATAATTTAATCCCACATTCATGTCCTGGACTATTTAATTATTTCTTTTCCTATTCTCCCTAATTACAGGAGCTAATTCATTACCAATAAACGTGTTTATCTTTTTTAAAAACAAATATCTTCTTTAAACCAGAAACAGATTGAAAAGAAAAAAAAAACATCCGATCTAAAGGTTATTAAATTATAACTGAAACTGAACTGGTTTTTATCGATGGGAATCATTTTGCTATTTCACGAAACATAGAATTAATGGAAGATAAACCTCTGCGTTATCTGATAAAGTTACATTCAGATCTTAATGTGAGAACAGAAAACTTTCCGCAGATTTAATCTTAGATTGATCCAGCAAACGTTTCCTGCTTTCGGCTAAAACATGAACAGCTACTTAGCATGTTAGCTTCCTGACTACAGGAACCGGAAGATCCCAGATTTATGCGCGCGCTGATGCAGATTTAAAACATTGAAGATAACCAGTTATTTAAAAACATAGCATTAATGTTTCATACCTGCTCTATGGGGGGATTGGAGAGCATGGAGGAAGTTTCATCACGCTGTCTTATTCTCTTTTATTCTTTTACAGTTGGCAAAACAACTTAAAGTGTATTCAGCGCCACCTATCGGCCTGGAGCCTGGTCATCGATGGAAAAAAGGAGGAAATTATATAGTTTATAACTTGATGTATACATAAAATAATTACATAATGCTAAATAAAACCCCAGGTTTATCACATTGAGTTTTTTTTTTTTTTCTTTTCTGTTTCTGGAGTTACTTTATGTGCAACTAGTTACAATGTTGCCACCTTCTGGTTAACTTCTGCATGTATGCATACGGTCCATGGGACCAAAACAAAAACAGGCCAGTTTAACCCTTTAAAGCCCGATCCAAGAATAAAACAAAACAGAAAATTACTTTTTTTTGGTTTGAAGTCCTTATTTGGCCTTTTAACAAAATATGTAAAAAGAAAAAAACAGAAATACATTTTTGATATTAATAATTTATTACTATGCGATAAGTCAAGATAATTTTTTTGTATAGTCTTCTGCCCTCTGTTATCAGGTATATCTGATTGTGCACAATAGGATTTTGAGCAAAGTTTTTACCATTAAATTATGCAAAAGGTGTCAGACGCAAAAAATACCCAGAAACCGTATGTATCAAATACGATACATTTGGCATTACAAGGTTAAACTGTTAAAGACAGGCTCTCACTGACACCTGTTTGGCTCCCTACTCAATTATAGACTAGGACGTCTCTTTGAAAATGTAATGGTGTGAAAAAATCCTCTTAATATTTATCCTCTTAATATTTATATCTCAACATATGGCAGATTTCACCATGATGTTAGGCCGTTTAAACACGACACCAACAGCAAAGCAGTACTTTTAATTACTATGTTAATAACTGTGTATAGTTCATTAGACGGTTGTTAAAAAATACACTCATATAATATGTTTCAAACCGCAATAAAGAGATTAAAAGATTGATGTATTTGAGTATTTTATTTTTTACTAAACGACTTGGATTTATGGGTAATCCAGAGCGTAGATTAAAACCATAACTGTTACGATGGATAACAAAAAGAGGAACTTAAGCGGATTCCTGAAAAGAAGAGGGAAAGAAGAGCTGCTGGAAGAACGGAAAAAACTTCCCAAAATAAACACGTTCTTTCAAAGAACTGAAGAGGGAGAGGTGGATGGGGTTCTGCCTCATATGGGGCCCACCCAGATAATGTTGCTCACAGGCCTATTGTTGTGTCATTACACCATTGCACACTTTCAGATGTACAATCTATATACATAACCGTTCAAAAGTTTGGGGTCACATTGAAATGTCCTTATTTTTGAAGGAAAAGCACTGTACTTTCCAATGAAGATAACTTTAAACTAGTCTTAACTTTAAAGAAATAGACTCTATACATTGCTAATGTGGTAAATGACTATTCTAGCTGCAAATGTCTGGTTTTTGGTGCATTATCTACATAGTTGAATAGAGGCCCAATTCCAGCAACTATCACTCCAGAGTTCTAATGGTACAATGTGTTTGCTCATTGGCTCAGAAGGCTAATTGATGATTAGAAAACCCTTGTGCAATCATGTTCACACATCTGAAAACAGTTTAGCTCATTACAGAAGCTACAAAACTGACCTTCCTTTGAGCAGATTGACTTTCTGGAGCATCACATTTGTGGGGTCAATTAAACGTTCATAATGGCCAGAAAAAGAGAACTTGCATCTGAAACTCGACAGTCTATTGTTGTTCTAAGAAATGAAGGCTATTCCATTAGAGATATCGGTAAGAAATTGAAGATTTCCTACAACGATGTGTACTACTCCCTTCAGAGTACAGCACAAACAGGCTCTAACCAGAGTAGAAAAAGATATACACTCACCTGCCACTTTATTAGGTACCCCATGCTAGTAACGGGTTGGACCCCCTTTTGCCTTCAGAACTGCCTCAATTCTTCGTGGCATAGGTGCTGGAAGCATTCCTCAGGAAGTTTGGTCCATATTGACATGATGGCATCACACAGTTGCTGCAGATTTGTCGGCTGCACATCCATGATGCGAATCTCCTGTTCCACCACATCCCAAAGATGCTCTATTGGATTGAGATCTGGTGACTGTGGAGGCCATTTGAGTACAGTGAACTCATTGTCATGTTCAAGAAACCAGTCTGAGATGATTCCAGCTTTATGACATGGCGCATTATCCTGCTGAAAGTAGCCATCAGAAGTTGGGTACTTTGTGGTCATAAAGGGATGGACATGGTCAGCAACAATACTCAGGTAGGCTGTGGCGTTGCAACGATGCTCAATTGGTACCAAGGGGCCCAAAGAGTGCCAAGAAAATATTCCCCACACCATGACACCACCACCACCAGCCTGAACCGTTGATACAAGGCAGGATGGATCCATGCTTTCATGTTGTAGACGCCAAATTCTGACACTATCATCCGAATGTCGCAGCAGAAATCGAGACTCATCAGACCAGGCAACGTTTTTCCAATCTTCTATTGTCCAATTTCGATGAGCTTGTGCAAATTGTAGCCTCAGTTTACTGTTCTTAGCTGAAAGGAGTGGCACCCGGTGTGGTCTTCTGCTGCCGTAGCCCATCTGCCTCAAAGTTCGACGTACTGTGCGTTCAGAGATGCTCTTCTGCCCACCTTGGTTGTAACGGGTGGTTATTTGAGTCACTGTTGCCCTTCTATCAGCTCGAACCAATCTGGCCATTCTCCTCTGACCTCTGGCATCAACAAGGTATTTCCGCCCACAGAACTGCCGCTCACTGGATGTTTTTTCTTTTTCGGACCATTCTCTGTAAACCCTAGAGATGGTTGTGCGTGAAAATCCCAGTAGATCAGCAGTTTCTGAAATACTCAGACCAGCCCTTCTGGCACCAACAATCATGCCACGTTCAAAGTCACTCAAATCACCTTTCTTCCCCATACTGATGCTCGGTTTGAACTGCAGGAGATTGTCTTGTCCATGTCTACATGCCTAAATGCACTGAGTTGCCGCCATGTGATTGGCTGCTTAGAAATTAAGTGTTAACGAGCAGTTGGACAGATGTACCTAATAAAGTGGCCGGTGAGTGTATATATAAAAAGATATATATATATATACCCAGAACCTTCTTATATATATATATATATATATATATATATATATATATATATATATATATATACCAGTTTTATATGTATACCAGTTTTAGTCCGTAAGGCAGACACCCTGTCTACTTCTAAGACTAGACTTAAAACTTTCCTTTTTGATAAAGCTTATAGTTAGAGTGGCTCAGGTTATCCTGAGCTATCTCTATAGCTATGCTGCTATAGGCTTAGACTGCTGGAGGACATAGGGACCCCCATTTCATCATTCTGCTTCATTCTATCTCTATTCTCCCAATCTGCAGAATCTGTTAGTACTATCTCTAACATTATGCTCTCTCAGTTTTTTCCTCACAGTAGGTTCATCTGGTCTTGCTTAACTCCTTATTAGTTGGTGGCAGTAATGCACTTTTAACTATTTCGCCAACCGCCATAAAACCTCACAAGAAGAAGAAGTCCCGGTCTATTCAAGGTCCATGAAAATGAGGAGACCGTAGTTTTGGCTCAGGATTCTATAGATCTGACTGTGAGAGTTGACACATAAAGCAAGAAAAAAATTAAGACTAAACTTCTCACTACTGTTTCTTATTTATTTTTTGTTTATTTATTTTTATTGTAAAGTGAACAAAGACTACAGTCATTAGAGAGCTTGAACAAATATAATCCATTGTATTGGTATAAAAGGGGTAGAAAGATATCAGTAAATCTAAAAAAATGTATGTTTATAAAATATATCTGCAAAATATTCAGCAACAAAAATACTAAATTGTGCAAAATAGCAATAAAAAAATATAATAAAAAAAGAAAAGCTATTCAGTTCTAAATTATATCATCAAATAGAGATATAAACATAGACAAAGAATAATCACTGCACTGAAAAATAATAATGGGTAATTAAGAATGACACTGAGACAGAAACAATAGTGTCTTTTAGCATTGGTGGTAGACATTTTCTTTAAGGACAAAGTAAGTATATTTATTTCACCTTTAAATGCGATTGTAGGGAGAGTTTTGGCAAGATGAGGTTAGTGTATGAAAAGTTGTTCTGTCAGATTCAAAATCGACACAGGTGCCGACATTAAAGTGATGTCTCAGGCTGCATTTTACAGACTGCCAAAGAGCCCAAGATGGGTAACAGCAAGTAAAATGGCACTTGTTAGCAGCCCTGGAGGTGAAGTCCACTTTGTGGGCAATTTTCTGGCCACAAGTCAGTTCAAGCACCATAAATACTGTTTCTGTGTTACTGTCATAAATGGACCCTATGCTCACAACCTGTTGGGAGGTAGCATTGCTGGGAAGATGAGTCTGGTCAGGAGGATCAAAAACATGAATACAGACCTCCTAGGTGACGTCTTTGGAGAAATTGGTTTGCTTAATAGCAACACTGTTAAAATAGAACTGAAAGCAGACGCAGAGCCCTACAGCCTCACAACGCCTCGCCGTGTACCAGTCCCTCTCCTGGCGAAGGTTGAAACAGAACTAAAGCGCATGCTAGATTTGAGCATCATAGAAGAGGTTACCGAGCCTACTGATCAGTGCGCCCCCATGGTTCCTGTTGAAAAAACAGAGATCAAGTCGATTGTGAGTATGAAGAGTATGTGTGGATCTGAAACGCTTAAAGAAAGCAGTGAAACAAGGGCGCTACATCTTACAAACTTGGGAAGACATTGCTCCAAAGCTGGTGGGGGCTAAAGTGTTTTTAACCTTTGATGCCTCCTGTGGATTTTGGCAGATCCCTCTGAATCCATAGAGCAGAAAACTGACAACATATATAACCCCTATTGGTAGATTCTGCTTCAGACGACTCCCATTTGGAATCAGCTCCAGAAGTTTTTTAAAGACAGTTATCCACACTACTAAAGGACCATGAAGGTGTCGTGGTAGTCATGGATGACATTCTTGTTTATGGACAGACTAAGAAAGAACACGACAACCACCTAAATGCTGTTCTGAAGACCATCAGGAACAGTGGCTTAAAGCTGAACAAAGCAAAGTGTCATTTCAGCAAATCAGAAAATCTGTCACCTCATCAGTGCCGAGGGCGTTAAACCAGACCCGACCAAGGTAGAAGCCATCACATGGATGCAGAGTCCCACAAATGTGGGGGAGCTTTGTCAGGTTCTGGGTCTGATTAATTACGTGGGGAGGTTCTTGCCAGGCCTCTCCACCAAGCTACACCCAATCACCAGCTTGTTAAGAAGAAAGAACAAGTGGGTATGGGACGACACAAGAACAGGCATTCATCGCTGTTAAAGCCATGCTTGTGTCACAGCCCCAGCTCTGGCATATTATGATGCAAATAGGAAGACTCTCATCACCGCCGATGCAAGCAGCTGTGGCTTAGGGGCAGCTCTATTACAAGAACATGAGGATGGCTTAAGCCAGTAGCGTTCTGCTCCTGCAGGCTGTCAGATGCCGAGAGAAGATACTCCCAAATCGAAAAAGAGTGCTTGGCAGTGTGTGGGCGTGTAAACGGTTTGCACGCTATGTACAAGGAATAGACAGTTTCCTTCTGCAAACAGACCACAAACCGCTTGTACCACTCATAAACACTTATGATCTGGATAAGGCATCTCCAAGGTGCCAGAGACTCCTGATGCACCTTTTAAGGTTTAACGTGGAAGCACAACGTGTTCCGGCAATCCAGGAGGCCGCAGAAAAACGTAAGTGATGTGACAACAGACCATATAGTAAAAGCACACGTTGAGTCGATTGTAGCAAATGCTCCTGCCTAAGATTTGTGAAGCTACTCGAGTTGCAGCATATTACAAGATTCATCCGGAACGGATGGCCAACCAAAACGGCGATGAATCCGTCTGTTCATCGTTATTATTCCGCAAGAGCAAATCTCTCTGAAAGGGATGGATTGGTGTTATATCAGGACCGGCTGGTCAATCCTGCTGCACAGAGGGCTGAGGTGCTATCAGAGCTACATAAAGGGCACTAAGGACTAACACTCTGCCAGGCACGCACTAAGATGGCACGGTGGACAAAGATCTGGTACGTGAAAAGACAGTCAGACAAGGTAAGCATATCTGTTCTTCCATGATCACCATCATTCTGCACAACACTACAACCAGGACAGAATGTTAGGATAAAACTTGATGGGGAAAAAGGGTGGAGAGCACCGGCTAAGATCATTGCAAAATGCAAGGAGCCATGGTCTTATGGTGGAAAAAGAGAACAGAGCTGTGCTATGACGGAATCTGAGACACCTGCAAGCCGTTCCACAGCCCGCCGATCGACCAGATCAGCCACAGTCACCTGATTCCCCAGCGGAACTGACTGATAGCTTACCTGAATACAGGACTGTGGTGGGCAACTTTGTCACTTGGAGTGAGCTGCACCACCTACAGCTAAACGTGACAAAGACTAAGGACCTATAGCGGATCTGAGGAGGACAAAAACACCTGTGACCTCTGTTTCCATCCAGGGGGTTCCTGTTGACACTGTGGAGGAGTATAAGTACCTGGGAGTGTACTTTAACAATAAGTTGGACTGGTCTAGAAACACTGAGGCGGTCTACAAAAAGAACCAAAGCCGACTATTCTTCCTGAGGAAGCTGAAGTCCTTTAACAACTGTGGGGCGATGCTGAGGATGTTTTATGAGTCAGTTGTTGCTAGCACGCTCTTCTTTGCTGTCACATGCTGGGACAGTGGTCTGTTGCTGTCGCACGAAATCATTCTTACCTGTGGTCATCTCAATCTTTATAACGCCTCCCTCAAGTAATTCAGACCCCCCCCCCCCCCGTAATTGACATTTATGCGCTATTTTTGCACGCCACGCATCACTTTACTTGGATTATCGCTTTACTTGGATTTTGTTTTACGTATGCATATATATACATACATATATATATATATATATATATATATATATATATATATATATATATATATATATATATATATATATATATATATATATATATATATATATATATATATATATATACACACACAGAAGAGCTATATGTGTATATATTTGATCTTTTTTATTTTTATTTTTATCTTTATTATCTTGTGTAGTTGGATGTGTGTATATATATATAAAACTGTAACTGGAGCGTGTAACAAAAGTAATTTCCCTCTGGGATTATTGAAGTATTTCTGATTCGGATTCTGATTCATCTGAGGACAGCTCTGACTCCACGCCCCAAAGCCCTCCTCAGAAGAAGCTGCACCCAGAGGTGGAGCGTCCTACTCCACTTGAAGGTTCACAGGTTACATCCAGGGGAAGAGTAGTCAGAATTCCTCTGAGATATGGAGACAGTGACTCAAAAGGTTCTATTTCATGTTGGATTCAAGTGTTGATAGAAACAGTAACTATCGAGGGCAGAATAATCCCTACGTTGCTGCGGACTGAGGGCTTTCTACCCCAACGTCCTAGTGTTCAGAGATGCTATTTTAATTAAGTGAGGTTAAGCATGCATGTTTGCTGCTGAAAAGGGGGAGATATAGTGATATGGCATGGTTGGGCTTCCGTAGCCGGGAGCAGACTGACGTATATAGGCTGAACATCCTGTTATTGTTAAAGCTGAAGTCTGTAAGTTTTAAAAATCACTTTTTTGTCATATTGGCTAAAACTGTCCCTATGCCCAGACAGCAGTACATGTGATATGTAACCTGTGAAAAAAACTGCTTCAATTGGTCCTGCCTACTGCCTGTATTTCAATCTGGAAAGAATAATTCGGGACGAGTCAAAACAACCAATCACAGCCAGAGGAGCGTCTGATGGAGTGTCAGTCACAGCTCCCCCCCCTCACCGCTTAACCTGCCGCAGCGCCCGGCTTCCGCAGTCAGGAGGACGCGCGTGGAAGTCATGGCGGAGCGACAGCCACCAGCGAAAGAGAAACTGCCCTTACTGCCCCTGCCGACAACTGCTTACACGGCAAACTTCGGTATAACCAGCATCTTATATCTAGCTACTTGGAGGTGAGTGTTATCGCTCTTACCGGTTCACACTCCATGCCGCGTACGCTGCTTGGACGCTTGTGGTCGCATGCGGTAGCCGCGCAGATGCTGTGAGAGGGGTGGAGCTTGGAGGTGGGGCATGAGTGAAGCAGAGAGGGTGGGGGAGTGGCGTGAAACCTGTTTTTCTTCAAATTTTCAGTCGCAGTCTGCTCTCTTCTCAATATTACAGACTGCAGCTTTAAGTGCACATTGGCTAATAAAGCTAAGTTCTACAAGCTTCACCGGTGGTCCTTGGGAAGTTCTACATAAAATATAGCTGTTCATGACGGAGAGAAACCAGTTATGAACTGAGGAAAAAAATGTTTGGGTTTTACTACACAAAAAAATATGTTCAGTTCATTCCTCTTCTTGTTCACAAAGATGAAATTTGTCTACAGTAAAATCACATTTGGAGCTTATACATATTGAATACATTTATCTCTTTATTTTTAGGCAGAATAGCAAATTTAAGGTATTTGGTTTTCAATGCACAGATTTCGTTTTTGGAGTATTCTTATAAAAATGACACTGTGACCTTTTTAATGTTTTTATTTATTCATTATTATTCTTATAATTTTTCTGTATTCAGTGTGGAAGTATATATGTGGGTATAATGGGGTTTGTTCTAGCCCAATTATGTTTATATGTTAAAGGTACATTGTTAACTATATAACTATTGCTATAGAAATGCATTGAAAAAAAAATGAAGAAAATCAGGACATAACATATCATCACAATGAAACTGCCTGTATACTTTTTCTCCATTTGAATACTAGAGTAACTCTAACATAAAGTCCAAATCTTTGGCTTTCTTTGGTAGCAGCTAAACCAGCAAAGACATTCTGCAAAGTAGGAGCTATACTCTGCTCCGTATCTCAACCTGCTTGTGGCGAAACCTGCATGGAAGGTTGTCGATGATGTCCTCATAGTCCAGCTTGTATTATTCATCCTGGTACTGCTCCAAGGTTTTCTCCTCTAAAATGACAAGAACAACTTCCAGTCAGGAGAGGGAACCACATGAGGAGCAGCCAGGTTCAGGATGGTTGGAGATACCAACCAAGATCAAACACTGGCTTAGCCTTAGTAATGACCTCTGCCAAGTGAGACTTCTTTCTCTTTTTGTCCATCTGTCCATCTTGGTTGTAGTCTGCATCCATCTGCAGAAATTAGTTAATTCTTGAGGCTGATTGGTTAGTTTCGATAAAACTCTTTGGGAAGAAAAGAAAAAGAGTTAGCTCACAATGAAATCTTCATCCTCGCAGTGAGGTCCAGAGATCCTGTACTCCTCTTCATTACATTCCTCCTGCTGTTCTTCCTCTGTCCAAGTATCCCAATTCCAGGGCTCTGAAAATGCAAAAGTAGCCTACATCAAAAATACAGAAGAAGCTGCGGATTGACTGCAGTAAAATTAAATTTACAAAAAGAATAGCAGCAGCTCACTGTCCAGCTTATCAACACCATCGTCATCAAACTGAGGATATTCCTCCTCCTCTTCACCATAGTATTCAACGCCAAATAACATCTGAAGAAAAACTGTTTCAGATGTTTTAAAAAGCTTTATGCTTTTTTTTAGTAAATAAAGCTCTTCTGTGTATATTTACAATACCAACACCTTAAGAACAGAGTTACAACGTGTACAGAGGGTAAACAAGGAAGTGATACTTTGGATACTGTGTAGAATTCAAATTCCATCTTTTTCATTCACAAATGCAGAAATCAAAATCTGGCTTTTTTGTGGTAGTTCTGCAGTACAGCCAGCAGATGGCGCCACGCGTGTCGAAATCCTTTTTTATGTCCCTAAGAACTATACAAACACTTATATGCATGTGCGTATACACACATACTAATGTATATGTGAGTGTGTATGGATATAGATAGATAATATGCAGGTCTGTGCATACCTTTGAGGTATGCATTAATAACTTCCCTCTGACGTCATTGATGACCACACTCCAGGCTGGTATAGGTGGCTGTAAATGCACCTCAAATTGGTTGCCATTGGCCAATATAAAACAAAAAGAGGATCTAGGAAAATAGGGATAAAGACTGACATATTTAAGAAACTCATATTATAACTACCTTAAAATATATTCAAATGGTTCTTTTAAATTAAAGGATGTGTGGGAATAGGAATATATATATACCAGAGTTTAAAATATACATTTATAAAAGAATATCTGATCAACGATCTGCTTTCACGGCAGAAATGGTGGCAATTATATCAAGCTTATAATGGGTAGAGGAAGTTAGACCAGACATGGTGATGATCTGTACAGATTCCAAAACAGTATGCTGATGAAGGTTCTCAGTCAATTTTTACGGAAAGATTCCAAAACAGTTTTAGAAAGTATTCAGGGAGCAGGAAATGATAGAAAAGATTTAGTATTAGAAATCTATCAGTCTATTTAGATTATATAGGGATGGCATTGATATTTGGTATGTTGGGTTCCAGCACATGAAGGGGTAAAAGGCAATGAAAAGGCAGATATATTGGCATAAAGGGCTTTAGAGGGAACAATAACAATTACAATTCCTTTTGAGAAAGGGGAAGGAAAATCACTTATTAAGAGTAAAGAAATGGAAAAATGGCAAAAGAGGTTGAATGAAGATAAGAAAGTCAGTATTAAATAGAATAATTAATAAGAATACATTACAGAGGGGAAGAAGTAATAATGGTCAGATTAACAGTGGGTCATACATATTTAAATTACAATTTATATTTAATATGGAGGAAAATAATGATAAATGTGAAGGATGTGGAGAAAAAGAAAATATAGAACATGTACTGATTAACTGTAAAACATGTAAACATGAAAGGGAGAAACTGAGAAGAATGGTTGGAAGGATAGGCTAGTAATGGAGTCCTAAAGAAATATGTGGAAATGAAGGAAATATAAAGGATATTCACAGATTAAGGAGAGCATTATTTATTTATCTACAGAATACAAAATAAAAAATAGAATTTGATGTAAAGTAATGTTGCTGCACACTCATGTACAGTAGGTGGCGATATGCACCTTAAAGTTGCTGGCGATCCGCCATAACAGAAAAGAAGAAGAAGAATGAAAAGCAAAAGAAGAAGAAGTAGAAAAATAAGAAAGATGGCGGCGCACTGCTCTACGTGGTATTCTTGTTTTATCTTGAGCGCGGATCTGCTTTTCTTTCAGATAATGAAAGAAGTTGGAGCTTAGAAGCAGCAGTTTTACCTCCTGTAGTCTGGAAAGAAGTCCAGCGGATTGAAGCTCAGCTGATCGGAGGGAGAAAGCAGCTCAGGAAACCACAGTGGATACAGGAGATGAAGAAACCCCGAACAATGGAGGGAGGTTTGCAGTCTGAAGCTTTGCTCCAGAAGTTAGGTTTGTGTTTCCTGCAGGTTTATTTAATGGTATCCATAGCAACCGATAGCAGGGATATAAAAACAAAAACACGTGAGCTTCCTGAAATCTTAGTGTATTTCTGTGTTTTTCTGAGATTTATTTATTTTTTAAATATTGAGCACTTAATAGAACAAACGATTAAGGTGGAGATTATTTATATTACTAAATAAAAAGCATAAAAGTAACATACAGTAAAACGATAAAAACAAAGGGATAAAGCATAATTAAAAATGGAAGAGTGATATTCAGGTAAATAAAAAATAAAGTAATTTAACAGCACATTCATGTTAGATAAGTTAGAGATTTTACCTAAAGCTTTTATTCCCACAATGAGACATATTGGGCTAGTCTTTAAACACAGTGTATCTCTTAATCTCATCAAATACTAAATGTTTTATTTTTTTACTGAGTGTCTACAGGTCCTTAAAAATTCTTCAACTTAAAATCTTGAAATGTTAAGCTTTAAATTCACTGAATCAAGTCTTAATTTTTTTTTAAATGGGTCTTAATTTTCTTTACTGCATGTGAAGCTGCATCAAAAGCTCAAATCACAACACGTCATTTTGAGGATCTTTTGCAGAGACGATGCAATCATGAACAGATTGGTTAAAAGTTTTCTAAGGAAAATCAGCTGATTGCATGACTGCAGGATTCACCCTTCCTGAATGAGCATGTGGGATAGTAGACATTTGCTGCAGCAGCAGTGGAGAAGGAAAACTACCTTTTAACTGGAAGAAACCAGTAGAACCAGGTTCTGTTCCAGTGGAAGCGGTACAGCTGTGCTGCGCCTTTTTAGCTGAACGAAGAAACTAGTCAGTTCAAACAGTTCAACCTGGTGGGCTTCTGGAGTGCTCACTCTTTCTCGCAAATATGCAGCTGTTCTAGTTTCATCAACTTTAAGCCATACTTTTAAATGCTACAGCATAAACAGATGGCTGCGCGCACACACTACTACAGATTCTTCTTTGCTGATATTGGGGAGCTTTTATTTCTGGTCGGTGGACGGCATTGAATCTAGTCATTTAAAATAAATATTATTGAATGATTTTGGGAGAATTGAAAGGTTGGAACTGGTTCGGATTAAATAAAGATTCTCCAAATATAGATTCCCCTAATCCTAATGCAAGCGTTTCTGTATTTCTGGCAGTTGTTAAAGAAGAGCTTCTTGAGCGACAGAGTCCTGATGTGGAACAGCAGAAACCAGAGATTCTACATGTAAAGGAGGAACAAGATGAACGCTGGGCCAGTCTGGAGGGAGAAGAATTTAGTATAAAGGAGGAGCCTGATGCCACAGGATTCCCCACAATTGAAGTTCGTGTGTGGAATGAAGAAGATGAAGAGAAACCTTTGCTTAAACAACCCCTAATAGAAAACGGAGATCCTGTAAAAGCAGAAACTGATGAAGAGGGATGTGGAGGGACAAAATCCATCAGTAACCCAGATCTAAAAACATACGGTAACGCTCCTCTCTCATCAGAAACTAAAGTTTGTGAGGATAATGATGTGAACTATCCCAGCCCCAGGCTCAAACACGTATCAGAGTCTGAGACTGAAGACAGTGATGATGATTGGAAGAAGGCTTTAAATTTGGATGGAAGCACTGTCAACAAGTCTATGAGCAGCTCTGAGTGTGAAAAAACATTTAACAGTCTTTCTTTTCAGAGGAAAATTAGTTCAGTAACAGGTTCTTCTGACTATCTATTTAATAAATGTTTAAGAGAGATGGAGGATGCAGAACCACGTATAGAAGCTCCGACAGATTCTAAAAGGTTTCGCTGCAATGAATGTGGTAAAAGTTGAAATTCTAAAAAGTATCTAACCGTACACATGAGAAGTCATTTAGGAGTTAATACATATGATTGTGAAGTTTGTGGAAAAAGAATGAAAACAAAATCCAATCTAAAGACACACCAGAAAATTCACACGGGTGAAAAACCTTTTGGTTGTGATATGTGTAGTAAAAGATTTCTATGGAAATCTTCTTTAGACATACATACCAGAATTCACACAGGTGAAAATGTTTTTGGTTGCCATGCTTGTGGGAGAAGATTTACACGAAAATGTGACTTAAACGTGCATATGAGAACTCACACTGGTGAAAAAGCTTTTGGTTGCCATGCTTGTGGTAAAACATTTACAAGGAAATGTGACCTAAATGTGCATATGAGAACTCACACTGGTGAAAAAGCTTTTGCTTGTGATATTTGTGAAAAAAGATTTTTACGAAAGTCTCATTTAAATGTACATATGAGAATTCACACTGGCATAAAAGCTTTTTGCTGTGATGCTTGCGGTAAAAGATTTTGTGACGGATCGACTTTAAAAAAACACATGACAACTCATACTGGTGAAAAACACGCTAATTGTGATGCATGTGGTAAAGGATTTCGTGACCAGTCAGTTTTAAACAAACACATGAGAACTCACACAGGTGAAAAACCCTTTAGTTGTGATGCATGTGGTAAAAGAATGTGTGACCAGTCGACCCTTAAAGCTCATATGAGAATTCATAATGATGAAAAGCCCTTTAGTTGTGATGGTTGTTGTAAAATATTTCGTGATCAGTCCAGTTTAAAAAAACACATGAAAATGCACACAGGTGAAAAACCCTTTAGTTGTGATGAATGTGGTAAAAGATTTCGTGTCAGGTCAGTCCTTAAAAAACATATGAGAACTCACACAGGTGAAAAGCCCTTTAGTTGTGATGCATGTGGTAAAAGATTGTGTGACAAGTTGACTCTGGAAAGCAACATTAGAACTCACACAGGGGAAAAACCCTTTAGTTGTGAAGCTTGTGAAAAAAGATTTCGTGACAAGTCAACTCTAAATAAACATATGAAAACTCACACAAGTAAAAAACCATTTAGTTGTGATGTTTGTGATAAAAGATTCTATAGCTGGTCAACACTAAAAAAACACAGTAGAACGCACACAAATGAAAAACCCTTTAGCTGTGATGAGTGCGGGAAAAGTTTTCGTGAACCATCAATTTTAAAAAGACACATAAAAACTCACACTGGTGAAAAACCCTTCAGTTGTGATGTATGTGGTAAAAGATTTCGTGACAGCTCGGGTCTGAAAAGCCACGTACGAACTCACACGGGTGAAAAACCTTTTAGTTGTGATTTGTGTGGTAAATGTTTCTGTGAGCAATCAAGTCTAAACAAACACGTGAAAACACACACGGATGAGAAACATGTGACACGTGAAAAAGATTTCGTGATTAGTCAAATCTAAAAAGCCATTTGAGAACTCACACAGGTGAAAAATACCACAGTTTACATATGCTGACAGCTCTGCAAAACAGATTACCACTTGCATGTAGTGTCTGTCTCCCTGAAAACTCCTGGATCAGCTTTTCTGAAAGTTTGACTCTATGTCAAGCTACAAAAGGTCAAGTTTTGAACTCCAGTGTCTGTTGCTGGGATATCAGGACACGCTGCTCCCAACGCTCAGATGCACCACAGTAGCCCTCGGCGCTACTTGACGCCATCATTGATAGACTTTGCATACCTAACACGTGCTCTGACGCCAAGAACGCTTTTGGTGAGAACGCACCAATAGAACTTTCAACACATTCAAATTGTTCTGAACAAGTTTATTTTAACTCATTCCAAATCCTGAAGAGAAATGTGTTCTCCAAACCAGCCTGTTAGAATCTACTGTAATATTCATTAAAGTTTTTTTAACTAATTTATATTTTTGTTTTTTGTTTTTTACTTTTTTATATTTCTCTAATCAGATGAATTTAGCTGAATAGTAGTTTTAATTCAACCTGCCAATTTGATGACTTTGCTGCTATGTTTGGCAACTTTTCAGGCACTTGTAGTGACTTTTCAGCATGTTTTCTTCAACACACCTGTATCGAATACTCAGGTCATTAGCAGGACTCTGGAAGACTTGACTGCATGCTGAGCACTGTTGTTTTAGCCAACGATGATGATGACAAAAGTATTTTGTTGAAGCTCCTTATTTTCATAAGGAAAACCGATGAGCAAAACATAGATCTTTGATGACGAATACATGATGACTCAGGGATGTGTATTTTTGTTGATGAGAGGAAATAAAAAAGTTATTTGGTGGTCTGTCAGATGCTTCAAATGTATCATTGTGCTGTAATCGGCTACAACAAATTTTCCTCAAAAGATCATAATATCCTCAATAGATCACATTATCAAAGTGCAATCCTTTGAATAATAATAATATACTATATAAGTATATAATATTTGTAAAACATAATTCTATAGTGATATAAAACTTTGTGTTTATCATATTATTTATTTGCAAAATATATGACTTTCCATATATCTCATCCAGACGGAGTTCAGCTTAAATAGTTTTTAATCTGAATAAATATGTGTAATCTAACTGAAAGGTAATTTTAAAATTTGTTTTGGTCTTTTAAGGGGTTCTGACCACTAATCTCTATTTATTCGCTGGATTGACGATTGCCCGTTGGTAGTAGTTGAAGGGAAGCAACTGGCTGCCATATTGGTACTCCCTAGTTAGACCTGTTGCAAAGTAAACAATCCGTGGGCTACAGCACCGAACAACGAGGATGTTCTCATTTTCATTGGGCCTTAAGACTTTTAAAATAAAGATAAATTCATCACTTTGACAGACACTTGCTGGTTCATAGCATCAGTAGATTACTTTTAGCTTGTAATAAAACATAGAAACATCACATTGCATAGTCATTATGAAGTCAATAAATCCTGTAATATGACATATTATAAAAATCCATTAAAACAAAATGAATGGGTTAACGGAGTATAACAATACAGATGTGCCAAAAGTGCTAAAATGATGATGATATAATATACATGTATTGATGACTTTATTGTTGTTATAACATATTTCATATAATTTCAAAGTTTTACATCAAGACTCAATTAAAAGTACATGTTTGTTAATGCTATAGTATATTCCTACTTGCAAATTGTGCATGAATGATGGCATATACTTTTATGCTGTCTGTGATGTAGCCTTTAAAAATGCTTGAGTTGCTTTTTTCCCGTTCATATAATATGCAAAATATTTGAACACATTGATTTTTCAAGTGAGAAATACAACAAACACTACAGGAATGAGCGCATCGTCCACTTAATAAAGATTTACTACATTGACATTTCACAGTGAATTACTTTCTATTTACTTTCTATTTTCTAACATTAGTAACAATGTCAATAACTAACTCAGTCAATGTCTTCGAGCCGATCCGAGATAGCCAGACTAATGTTACGCTACATACTATACATAGATCATAGATACTGTACTATAGTATATATGGATTTTCTTGGTTAGTACATCCAGTGACTGTGAAATTACCTGTGAAACGTCTTCCCACAGTCAGCAAACCGCTTGATTTTGAAGCCAAATGCTAAACATGTAGGCATTTTTACTGCGCATCTCCGTGGGAGTGAGGAGTACCAATATGGCAGCCGGTGGCTTCACTTTTTTTATTATTATTCTTATTATTAATGTTATCTCTGACTCGTCTTTCAGGTGATTAAATGGAGGTCTAAGATGCCTCCTAATCATTCTGACAGCAGCAGTCTGAACTGTGGTCCAATCCAAGATGGCTGTCTTCTACGCAAGTCGGCTTAGCTGCCAACAGCGTCCAATGAGGCGTCTACGTATATAATGTCTATGAGCAGAACAAAAGTGCAGTTTAAAAAATAAATTGGAAGATTTTTATTAACCTAAACAACTCTAGACATATAGCCCCAACACGAAACCTAAGCAATAGATGGATAAAATATTAAGAACTACTTAGCAGCTATCTGTAGCTTCAGAACAATGTGATCACCAAAGAATGTACGAGCTAGAATCAGTCATGATGTATAAAACGTTTGATAATAAAGATGATTATATTATTATAGTTGGTATCTTTAGGGCTAAAATTCAGGGCTGGGGCTAGAGGACAAAAATCAAGAAACTGCAAACGATTATCTTCGTCAGCCCACCGGAGGGGGAAATTTAATCTATAGACATGTCAAATTCGATAATGCTATCCAAGATTCACAATACAGAGCTCCTCTCACAAAGCTTTTTTCCCCCCCCCAAAAGATACAGCATCCATCTCAGTTGTATTTATACCTATTGTAACCGTGTGGAAGCTAATTGGATTGTGTGTGTGTCTATTTTGTCTGTTTCTTCCTAAAAGACATAATTGCATGGTTTTTAAATGGCCTCAAATAATATTGCTCCTATAGTGTTTCAAGAACAGGAGTCCTGCTTGAAACATTGATGGTGCCAAGTGCTGTATATAAGCCTAAGGAATCATTTAAAAATAACTACTTTGCATCAACTCTTTAGCTCAAAAAGTCTGCGGTGTACATTTAAGTATCAATTATATTATAAATGAATGTTATAATGTTTAATTGTCATATTCCTAATTATACTCATCAATGTTATTTTTAAGAAAAAAGAAAAGCAAAAGCTTTTAAAATAGTTCAAAAAGTAGGAAACAATACAGTTTGGCCAAAAGCAATATACTAATAAATAAGCTTTTTTCTTCCTCAAAAAAAAAAAAAAAGTTAGCGCAACGGCTTGCCAAAAAAAAAAAATCAAATAAAAGTGACACCTCCTAGATCTAGTTTGGCTTATGCTCTGTACGCGATTGAAGCAGCAATAGGAGATGGTTTACATGCAAAGTCAATGGTTGACGCGCATTAAACGGTCCTGCAGCGTGTTTTGAGCAGCAGGAGCAGCGCATCTTGAAGCAACTGAGCAGCCGAATCAGCGCCTCATGAGCTTTTGAGCATTTGATGCACATGACGCGCTTCACAAGCAGCAGCTAGTGGAGATGGAAAGAATGAAATGTTGCTGCTTTACGCACCTCAACAACCAATCAGAGAAGCTGATCTGAGGATGGCAGGGAGACAGACACAGCGCTGCTGAAGAAGATAACTATGATCACTCCTCTGAAACTGTTTATTATCTCCTATATTAACTTAAAATGTCAAAATCTGCTGGCAAAATATGTTCGCTTTTATTATTCTGATGCGTGCAGTTTGGATTACGTACATGAAATCCACTAACACCTGTGATCTAATCATGGTGTCTAATCAGCATCTTGATATGGCACACCTTTGAGGTGGGATGGATTATCTCAGCAAAGCAGAAGTGCTCACATCACAGATTTAGACCGGTTTTTGAACAATATTTGTGGGAAATTATTTTTGTGTATGTGGAGAAAGTTTTGGATCTTTGAGTTCATCTCATAAATTGAGTGTAAAATAAAATGATGAATTCATGCTTAAAGGAAAACGTTTTTTTTTTTTTACATTGGGCCCTTGATTTTACGTTATTACATCATGTTCTACTCACCCTAGGGGTGGAACGGTATATGTTGATTGTTACACCGAAATCCCATAAAAATTAATGAAATTAATGAAAAAATCCCCAAAAAAATTATGAATTGTAATTATCTGTAAAAATCTGGCGCATGCCCTCTACGATCTCCAAGGAATTCAGAGCGGAGCGGACGGGTGCCACAGCGGAGGCTGTAGGCTTTGCTTTGAGCAGGCGGTCTGGAGCGCAGCGGGGCGGAGCGCTGACGGAGTATGTGGGATTTCGGGGTTAGCCTGACATGTTGGTCATGTTGCTGTTAGCATAAACAAAACGTGTTGCACAATGCTTGCACACTGTTGCACTTTTATCCACAACTTTCTTTCCGCCGTCATTGTAGGTCACTCTAAATGCAAAGTGGTCCCATACAGCAGACCTTTAAAGTGCTGCTGGCGCGTCTTCCAACTCCTGTTCTTTCCCACTCGCCATACCCACACAATTCTCCACAACAACTGATTTTTTTCGGCTACACCCGGCTACGCTGCTTCGCTTCTTCTTCTTCTTGTTTACTACTGGTGGTTGGCTTTGGTCGCAGTACCGCCACCTTCTGCTCTGGAGTGTAAACGCTTCGCCTATGAGAAAAAGGAGCAGCGCATGAACCGAACGCAACACACGCGAACCGAACCAAGACGGTTTTCATAAACCGTTCCATCCCTAACTCACCCATATGAGTTTTGTGTCTTGTCGAGCTGTTCTGAAGATATTCCGTTAGGTTATATCCAAGTAACGTAAGCAATGCTGGCGTACCATAAATGATAAATTATGAACATTTTAGTTTGTGCCTTCAACTTGTTGCCCACAGCACGACGTTAATTTGATATATCCTAAGGGAATATCTTCAAACTCATATGGGTGTGTAGAACATGATGTAATAATACAAAATCAAGGGTCCAATGTAAAAAAAAAACCTGACGTTTCCCTTTAAAATTATTTACAAGTCTGGCAGTTAGAGATTTAAGTGCTCTTCATTCTATCCAGAAAGTGTACGAAACAAGGTGGTATCTCTTCAGATATAAAGTAAGAGGAAGAAAGTACAAAAAGACTCTGCTTTCCCTGCATCCATCCATCCATCCATCCATCCATCCATCCATCCATCCATCCATCCATCCATCCATCCATCCATCCATGCATCCATCCATCCATCCATCCATCCATCCATCCATCCATCCATCCATCCATCCATCCATCCATCCATCCATCCATTTTCTGTCTCGCTTATCCTTACTGGGGCCGCGAGGGGTGATGGTGCCTATCTCCAGCTGTCTACAGGCGAGAGACAGGGTACAACCCTGGACAGGTTGCCAGTCCATCGCAGGGCAACACAGTTTTCCCTGCAGGAGTTGTGTAATGAAATAAAAGGAAGAATTAATTCCCTTATGGAACCAGCATCGGTGCAGCGGGTCACAGACGAGTGAGGCGGTGTTTAAACATGTCAACTGTGTGACGGCCTTTGCATAATATAATCCATTGCCAGTGTTGCAGGCTGTTAATTTATGTCATCAACTTTAAGCCACACTTTTAAATGCTGCAGCATAAACAAATGGCTGCGCGTGCACACTTCTGTAGATTCTTCTTTGCTGATATTGGGAAGCTTTTATTTCCAGTCGGTGGACTGGTTCTGATCAAATATAGATTCTACAAATATAGATTCCCCTAATCCTAATGCAAGCATTTCTGTGTTTCTGGCAGTTGTTAAAGAAGAGCTTCTTGAGGAGCAGAGTACTGATGTGGAACAGCAGAAACCAGAGATTCTACATGTAAAGGAGGAACAAGAGGAAAGTTGGGCCAGTCTGGAGGGAGAAGAATGTAGTGCAAAGGAGGAGCCTGATGCCACAGGATTCCCCACAATTGAAGTTCGTGTGTGGAATGAAGATGATGAAGAGAAACCTTTGCTTAAACAACCCCTAATAGAAAACCTAGATGTAAAAGCAGAAGCTGATGAAGAGGGATGTTGGGGGACAAAATTCATCAGTAACCCAGATCTAAAAACATACGGTAACGCTCCTCTCTTATCAGAAACTAAAGTTTGTGAGGATAAGGATGTGAACTATCCCAGCGCTAGGCTCAAACACGTATCAGAGTCTGAGACTGAAGACAGTGATGATGATTGGAAGAAGGGTATAAATTTGGAGGGAAGCACTGTCAACAAGTCTATGAGCAGCTCTGAGTGTGAAAAAACATTTAACACGCTGTCTTTTCAGAGGAAAATGTGTTCAGTAAAAAGTTCTTCTGACTGTCCATTTAATAAATGTTTAAGAGAGATGGAGGATGCAGACCCACGTATAGAAGCTCCGACAGATTCTAAAAGGTTTCGCTGCAATGAATGTGGTAAAAGTTGGAATTCTAAAAAGTATCTAACCGTACACATGAGAAATCATTTAGGAGTTAATACATATGATTGTGAAGTTTGTGGAAAAAGAATGAAAACAAAATCCAATCTAAAGACACACCAGAAAATTCACACGGGTGAAAAACCGTTTGGTTGTGATATGTGTAGTAAAAGATTTCTATGGAAATCTTCTTTAGACATACATACCAGAATTCACACAGGTGAAAATGTTTTTGGTTGCCATGCTTGTGGTAGAAGATTTACACGAAAATGTGACTTAAACGTGCATATGAGAACTCACACTGGTGAAAAAGCTTTTGGTTGCCATGTTTGTGGTAAAACATTTACAAGGAAATGTGACCTAAATGTGCATATGAGAACTCACACTGGTGAAAAAGCTTTTGCTTGTGATATTTGTGAAAAAATATTTCCACTAAAGTCTCATTTAAATGTGCATATGAGAATTCACACTGGCATGAAAACTTTTTGCTGTGATGCTTGCGGTGAAACATTTTGTGATGGGTCAACTTTAAAAAAACACATGACAAGTCACACAAGTGAAAAACCCTTTAGTTGTGATGAATGTGGTAAAAGATTTCATGTAAGGTCAATCCTTAAAAAACATATGAGAACTCACACAGGTGAAAAACCCTTTAGTTGTGATACATGTGGTAAAAGATTGTGTGACAAGTTGACTCTGGAAAGCCACATTAGAACTCACACAGGGGAAAAACCCTTTAGTTGTGAAGTTTGTGGTAAAAGCTTTCATAGCTGGTCAACACTAAGAAAACACAGTAAAACGCACACAAAAGAAAAACCCTTTACCTGTGATGAGTGCGCGAAAAGTTTTCTTGAACCATCAATTTTAAAAAAACACATAAAAACTCACACTGGTGAAAAACCCTTCAGTTGTGATGTATGTGGTAAAAGATTTCGTGACAGCTCTGGTCTGAAAATTCATGTAAGAACTCACACAGGTGAAAAACCTTTTAGTTGTGATTTGTGCGGTAAATGTTTTTGTGAGCAATCAAGTCTAAACAAACACACAAAAACACACAGATTAAAAACCCTTTAGTTGTGATGCTTGTAGTAAAAGATAAAAATAAAAGTCAATTTAAAAAAGCACATGAAATCTCACACGGATGAAAAACCCTTTAGTTGTGACGTGGTAAAACATTTTGTGACAAGTCGTATTTAAAAAGCCATTTGAGAACTTACACAGGTGAAAAATCTCTTAGTTGTGATGCTTGTGGTTAAGATTTTGTAGACAATGAAGTATGAAAAAAAATCACATAAAAATGTACAGGTAAAACCGTTTCGGTTGTTGTGTCTAATGTTTTGATTGTCTCTGATTTACTGAACGTTTTTGAACGTCAAACTTAGAAGCATGGTATGTTGAGGTCAGAAACTGCTCTCTGAGCTGCTCTGTTCTTTATTTGGAATCTAGAAATTGGCTTGGCTTTATTTGCTTTGATAAGTTGGACATAAATTCAACACATTTTTGAGCGAGAAAGTAGACTTCAAACCCTCATCTGTGAAGTCAGTTTAAAAGGATTATGATCTTAGTTCATAGTGGCTTAGGTTATTCTAAGTTTTTTAGATTTGTACCAGAATATAAAATCAATTATTTTTCAGCCTTAGGTTTTAACATTTTTAGTTAATGGCTCAACTCTAACAAACTCTGCTCTTCCAACTAAGCCTGTGAGGAAATGCGTCTTAGCTCAGAGTCTGCGCCTTGCCCTGCATACTGATGGTTCACTCTCAGGACTATGGCTCTTCCTGCGATCGCTACTTAATAAACTATATGTGGCTGATCATTCTCAGCTGACCATAAAAAATCCTTTGGTCTAACTATCAAGGTTTTATTTTATCCAGCTCACAAGAGGTAATAACCTCCTTTAAATTCTACAAAAATATATTCCTAAATTATATCTAAAGCCAGGGGCGTGCACACATAGACACTAGGTGGTGCTAAAGCACTAGGAAGTTTGCCCTCTATCAAAGAAAATGCCCTTTTGAAACTCGTTTTTTTTATTATTATTAATATTATTAAGATTTTACTGAGGTCGGTTTTGAAATGATCTTTTGAAAACCTGAGCCATAAAAAACGACTGAAACAATGCCCCGAAATGACCGACCTACTTGCGCACACCCGACCAGCCTCTCTCTCTTCCTTTGTCACGTGAACTCGCTCGGTCGCCCGTAGGGCATGCCAGATGCGCAGCATCATAGCAGTTTTCAGATAGCAGGAACGGTCGCTGACAGGCTGCTTCTCCCGTGCCCTATTAGCCAGGTAATATACAGATCAAGCAGAATCATTTTGTTGTGCATTAAAATGTCTCATTCAGCAGCACCAAACACGCATTTTGCCGACTGGTCACCAGATAAACTAGTTGTCTCCTTGTAAGATGCTATTTTACTTTTTATATTTTGTATCCATATTTTTTATCTTAAGTGTATACATTAGTCTATTTTATTGCATGACGTATACCCACAGTTTTGAGATATTTTTATAATTTATTTACCTATTCCATATTATATGTTTCATGTTGCACGATTGTACCATAAAAAATTCCTAGTTTGTGAACTCCTTCACTAACAGTGGCAATAAACCTGATTCTGATTCTGAAAGTTTTACACTGCAGCCCAAGTCAATGACAGATAACGTGAGGACGACCACATAGGCTACAAATAATTTTGGTAGAGTTTGCAATTGCAAATCTACGGAAGAGGATTAGGGCCACTGAAAAAAAAAAATAAGTTAACTGATTTTTAAATTTTATTTCAGTTTAGTATGGGAAAAAAGTCAGAATGCTGACTTTAATCTCATAATTCTAACTTTTTTCTCATAATTCTGACTTTTTGCTGAGAATTCTGACTTTAATCTCAGAATTCTGACAATAAAAAAGTCAGAATTCTGACTTTTTTCCCATGTTAAACTGAAATAAAATTTAAAAATCAGTTAACTTTTTTTTTTTCAGTGGCCCTAATCCTCTTCTGTACAAATCTATGTGTTAAGACAAACGTTTTCTGTTGTATAGGTTTTGTTAGGCAACATAAATTAACACATTTTGGTCTCTTTATTGTCTTAATTGTATATTGATTTAGTAATTGCAGCACAATGCCAAGAAAGGAGGGTTAATCATATTGAAAAATCTTAAAAGCTGTTCACATTTTATTTTTAAGTGGTTTGTGCAGCAGGTATTAAAATAGCTATTATTTTGTAGGCTACCATAAGTCATATCCACGTGACAAGACTTCCAGTCATGTTGCCCTAAAAGCCCATTATTTAAACTAATGTGGCATATTTGTTAAAGCTATTATTATTATTATTATTATCATTATTATTATTATTATTCTCATGATGGTTATTATTAATATATTGTAGCCAGTCACAGCAGGGAAGCTCTATACCATCAACATATAACAGGACAGGAGATGAGGAAGAGTTCAGGGAAGACACAGAGACAGAAAAAGACCAGGATGAGGGAGAACAGATGGGTGAGGGAAAACAGGGAGATGAGCCAGATGAAAGAAGTATGCTTTAGTCTTTTCTGTTGGTGATGTGACTTTTTTCCATTGAAAACTCACGTTTAGAGAATGTTACAAATAAAAGTCAAATTTCATTCAACATGCGTTTATTTTTTTTTATAATTAAGTGTTACACGTGCGCTAAAAAGTGCCCCCCCCCCTCCTGAGCACCTGCCCCCCAAAATGTCTGTGCACGCCTCTGTCTAAAGCAAATATTTCATTGCATTCAACATTTTACTTAACATATTGAAATTTAGGTCCAGAGTGAAATGGTATTAAAAGGCAATTATGTAGGTTCACTTTTTTTTTTTTTTTTTTTATAACAGACCCCTATGAATTTAAATATGCTTTTACCTCTAAGCAGCAGAAACCAAGGGGAAACTTTTAAGAAAAAAAGCCAAATTTGCCAGAGTAGAAAGAAGAATGTTTTTGTGCTTTGCTTTTTTGTAGTACTGAAGATTGAGGTGTGTAAGGCATAATTCATAGATCAGGAAGTGTGTGCTTTTTGATATAAACCTTGTATGTCTAAAACCATTCCTTTATTGTACATTTTGTTAGCTTGTCTGTCTGCTATTTTAACCAGCTAGATGTGTTGAACTAGTGTAACGGCCTCTTGGAATTAACAGCCAAACGCAGGGAGTTCCAAACAGGTGCAGTTTAATCTTTACTTTTCTTGTCACAGACACCGCAAAAACTGCTGCATGAAATACAAGAATATGTAATTGTTGGACATGCTTAACTTAACATGCATAAAATTAAAATCTGAATGTTCTCACATACAACAAAAAAGGATTTGTTTTGTCCTTAACTCGTCAGCATACAGTTTTGTTTTTTCAACAAATAAACCGTTGATGTTACACTGATTCAAAAATAAATGAATAACATTTATCACAAATCACAATTGTGCATATTTATACCTCATTCTGCTTTCCAAGGGCACTATTTTAACAGTTTTCTTCTGGTTCCTTCAGGATCTAATGCTGTCTCAACATGCTTAGCAAGAACAGAAGGTGCAGCAAATCACAAAAAAAACACAAGTAGGCTATTAATTCATAAAATTCATAAAAACATCTACAGTGAAGAGGCGGCTGCGGGATTCTGGGCTTCAGGGCAGAGTGGCAAAGAAAAAGCCATATCTCAGACTGGCCAATAAAAGAAAAATATTAAGATGGGCAAAAGAAGACAGACATTGGACAGAGGAAGACTGGAAAAAAGTGTTATGGACAGATGAATCCAAGTTTGAGGTGTTTGGATCACAAAGAAGAATGTTTGTGGGGTTGTTTGGAGCTGGTAAGGTGGGAGATTTGTACAGGGTCAAAGGGATTCTGAATAAGGAAGGCTTACAGTGGGTACTAGTTGGAAATGGACGGTTTCCTGCCTGATTCCTGCGTGAATCACAATGTATTTCCTGAGGCCAGTTTTTTTATTTCAAAAAGAACTGCAATGTACCCGGACAACCACCAGACGGCACTTGGGAACTTTTTTTTTCTCCTTAATCCAGGCTGTTAAGATGCTGTCTTTAAAGCAGGTTTATTGGGGATCTTGGTGTGATATTGTGCTATTTTATGATGTTTTTCATTAAATTAAAGTTAATGAATTAATTTAATGTAGTGACTGCATTATCTTATTTCAGGAAAATTGTTGCATACTGTATAGGCGCAGTAATAGATACACCCTGCGATCTTATCTGAGAACTGTTTATTTCTATTTATCTGCATCTCTATTATTTAATGAAAAATGATTATAATTAATCTTTTTGGCAAAACAAATAACTGAATCAATAAAGGTCCGTGGATCATCCGTCCATTCGGGAGGGAGGGGGGTTCATGCAACGTCATTCCATCACCGGTATCTTGGTATCCAATCAGCTCACTGACTTGAGCGTTGATCAAAGCCATCTCTGACAACACCATTGAAATACCACTATTTATCAAGACTGTCTGGCTGCAGCACCGCGGCTGTCAGACCAGTTCCGCTGCAGGCCCCTGTCTCAGGCCACCTCCACCGTAGGGCCGATGTTGTGCGAAAAAGTGAATGTCTGCGAGATTCTGATTGCGCTCGCGGGAGCACGCATCGCAGCCCGCTGAGCGATAGCGTAAACCTGCTTTTCTCTGGATTAAACGGTCATGACATGCAGATACACACAGTTGCATTATAATATAGGCCTAATTAAATTATAATATAGGCCTAATTAAAGATTTTTTGCAAGTCAAAATGGCTGTTTTGTGTTGTAATGGTGCTTTAAAGGAGTTCCAAGCTGTTTTGTGAGCTCAGGTCTTTAAATCATGCATCTCCTGAAGGAAATCTAGTCATATTTAGGTAGAAATAACCTTTGAGTGACTATACTGTGCCTTCAATCAATTTTTGACAGGAACGAAAGAAAGACACACTAGTTTGTCGTCATTATTGTCTCTTACGACTTAAATCTGAGCTAAGTTATAAAAATCAAAGTTCTTAAAACAAAAAAGTCAAACAAGATCAAAAATTCAGCAGTGCAGCTAGTCCACGCCAGGTGTTTATTGCAAAACACAACACATTGCACACGGACTGGTCACCGTGAGCTGAGCTGACAATTGAAAACAGTCCTTATACATTCTTATCAGTGAAACCCCCTCAGTAAATATTTTTATATATTTAACGACAGTCTTGTAAAGTCACATTAGCATGCTTACTGCAAAGTCACATGACGATTCATAGACACATCACATCTGGAGGGTCTATCAGCAATGAAGACATCGTGCCTTAATCAGAACTTATGAAGTCAACACAAACATGTTAATTAAGTCCTTCCATTCAGAGTCATCTGTAATCCCTAGGTCCTATGATTGCATCACTTTTGAATTTGCAGTGTGCCTTGAATAACTCTATTTATCAAAGTTGTATTGGCAAATTTGCTACTGGAACCTTGATATGTAAATATTCATTTATAATGAGTGTGCTTTCTTATCACTAAGGCTCACCTGCGTTCTGCAGATTCCACTCCTCTGGCCAGTGCCACGATACAATCTCACTGTCTGTTTTTTCTTTTGGCTGATGGCTCTTCATAACATATTGTGAAAACAACTTTAAACTTATAACATTACTTTATTTTATTTTGAATGTGCAGATATACACCATTAGGTAGTCCATTGTTGCAGATAAGGACTGACATGATTAGAGTACGTCTTTCTGATTTATTTGAAGAAGATATTATTTAATGTCCAGTTTGTTTGATTCCTTCAATGTTCCATCCTTTCCTTAAATCTATCTTTGACTTGCATATTTAATACACTCAAACAGCACATGTTCTACTGTTTCTGGTTGACTACACATGTCACATTTTCCTGTTGGATGGTTCCCAATAACATGCAGTGATGCATTTAGCCTCGTGTGGCCTAGCCTAATTCTACTAAACATCCCCTGTTCTCTCCTGCTCTTCCCCAGAGGCTCTTCTTCTCCCACTTTTTGCTGTATCCTATATAAATGTCTTCCTTTATTTCCATTATCCCATACTTTTTGCCACTGTACCTTAATTTTGCTTCGTATGTACGATTTGATTTCTGTTTTGCTAATTGGTACTTTTACTTCTACCTCATTTATCGTCAACCCCTTCTTAGCTAACGAATATGCCATCTCATTCCCTTTAATGCCACTATGTGCTGGAATCCATAAAAACTGAACATCAATCCCCAGATTACGTACTCGGTATAATGATAACAAATTTTTTAACATAATATCCTCCCTACATTTAGATAACATATTTTTAAGACTAGTCAATGCTGCACTTGAATCTGAACATATTAATATTCTCAGGGGTTTGACTTCCTCTATCCAGTATAATGCCAACATGATTGCCATCATTTCTGCTGTATAAACCGACAAATGATCAGTTAACCTTTTAAACACCTTAACTTTTAATTCAGGAATGTAAAAAGCACAACAAGTTTTTCCATTCTCTGGATTTTTTGACCCATCAGAGAATATATGTACATAATACCCATATCTCTCATGAATCAAAGTGTTCACATAAGTTTGTATACTAAACATGTTATTTCTTGAATTTATCTTCTTTAATAAAGAAAGATCAACACTAGTTTTGTCGTCTATTATTGTCTTCTTGACGACTTTAAATTGAAGCTAAGTTTTATAAAAATTCAAAGTTCTTAAAAAGCAGAAAAAGTCTCAAACAAAGATTCAAAAATTCAGGCAGTGGCAGCTGAGTCCACGTCCAGGGTGTTTATTGCAAAACACAACACATTCACACGGAGCTGGTCACCGGTGAGCCTGAGCTGAACAAATGGTGAAAACAGCTCCCTTTTATACAGTTCTTATCAGTGGAAACCCCCTTCAGAACATATTTTTATATATTTAAACGACAGTCTTTGGTAAAGGTCACATTAGCATTTATCTGCAAATCACGATGACATTCATAGACACATCACATTCTTGTGAGAGCAGTCTCTCAGGCAATGAAGACATCTGGTGCACTTAAATCAGAAACTTATGACAGTTCAATCACAAACATGTTGAAATTAATCCTTTCCCTACTTCAAGCCATGTCAGTCTGGCCTAGGGTTCCCCCTTGTGTCCCAGTGAAAGCATCACCCTTTCTGGGACCAGTTCTGCACCGTGTGCCTTGAAAATAACTCTATTTATCACAAGTTGTATGGCCAAATTTTGCTGAGCTGGGCAACCTTGATATGTCAAATATTTCATTTTTAATGAGTGTGCTTTCTTATCACTAAGGGGCCTCAACCCTGCGTTTTCCTGCAGATTCCACTCCTCTGGGCCAGGTGCCACGGATACACACACTCACTGCTCTGTTTTTCTCATTTTGGCCTTGAATGGCTCTTATAACAGTATTTGTGAAAACAACTTTAAACTTATAAAACATTAACTTTATTTTATCTTATGAATAGTGCAGATTAATACACAACAGGTTGAGGTAGTAACCATGATGGTATAGCTGGCATTAAAGCTGCAGTCTGTAACATTGAGGAGAGAGCAGACTTCGACTGAAAATTTGAAGAAAAACAGGTTTCACGTCACTCCCCCACCCTCTCTGCTTCACTCATGCCCCACCTCCAAGCTCCACCCCTCTCACAGCATCTGCACGGCTACCGCATGCGACCAGAAGGGGGGGGGGGGGCGGGATTCAGCGTGTGTGAGCTGTGATTGACACTCCATCAGACGCTCCTCTGGCTGTGATTGGTTGTTTTGACTCGTCCCGAATTATTCTTTCCAGATTGAAATACAGGCAGTAGGCGGGACCAATTGAGGCAGTTTTTTTCACAGGTTACATATCACATGTACTGCTGTCTGGGCATAGGGACAGTTTTAGCCAATATGACAAAAAAGTGATTTTTAAAAACTTACAGACTTCAGCTTTAAGATAGTTAGACTAACGTCCCAATTATTGAGTTCTAACTCCTTGATTATCTGAATAATTCCCTTACTAAATACCTCCTTTTGAATTTTACTGCTTTCCCAACTTTCACTTAATATTATTTTTGTTGGATGCGTTTTCTTTTGACTTTGTAAATTAGTCCAATAATTTGCCCTAACTTTCCTTCTAAGACTTAATGGCATTTCTCCAACCTCCACCTGAAGCGCAGATATTGGAGTTGATTTTACTGCTCCACAACATATTCTCAACTCTTGAGCCTGAATTATGTCCAACCTTTTTAAAGATGAACTAGCAGCTGAATCAAAAACAATACAACCATAATCTAGAACTGATCTAATTAATGCAATATATACATTTTTCAACGCCATACGATCAGCTCCCCATATACTTCCTGTTAAACACCTCATAATATTCAGTACTTTCTTACATTTATCTTCTATCTTATTAATATGATTTTTCCACGTAAGCAAACTATCAAACCACAACCCCAAGAATTTAAAAGCTTTTACCCTTTCTAATCTTTGTTTATACAATTTCAGACAAACATCTTCTTTCACTTTCTTTTTCGTGAAAAACATGGCTTGAGATTTCTCAACAGATAATTTAAATCCCCATTTCAAAGACCAATCTTCCACCACATCAATAGCATCCTGAACTTTCTTTACAACATATTCTATGTTCCTTCCTCTTTTCCAAATTGCCCCATCATCTGCAAAAAGTGATTTTCCCATGTCAGGTTTAACCTTCTTATATACATCATTTATCATTATAGAAAATAGTACTGGACTAATGACGCTCCCCTGAGGGGTGCCGTTTTCAACTAAATAAGTGTCAGAAATATAATTACCCACACGAACTTGAATATACCTATCAAATAAGAAATCCTTTATTCAGTTATACATTTTCCCACCTATACCTATTTTATCTATCTTTATTAATAATCCTTCCTTCCACATCATGTCATACGCTTTCCCTATATCAAAGAAAAAAGCTACTACCCCCTCTTTATTTGCTTGTGCTTTCCTAATATCATTTTCAAGGCATATTAAAGGGTCTAAAGTGCTCCTACCCTTTCTAAATTCACTCTGAAATGAAGATAATATCCCATTTCTTTCTAAATAATATGTTATTCTTGCTGTAATCATTTTCTCCATGATTTTACCCATATTTGATGTTAAAGCTATAGGTCTATAATGATCAGGATTTGTAGGATCTTTTCCAGGTTTCTTAATTGGGATGATAATTGCTTCTTTCCACCCTTTTGGTAACTTACCCTCCTCCCAAACGTTGTTGAATAACTCTAATACTTTACCCATTGCAAAATCATTAAAATTTTCTATCATGGTATAACTTATATTATCCTTTCCAGGCGCCGTTCTTTTACTCTTACTTAGAGCCCTCTTCATCTCATGTATGGTAACTGCCTCATCTAGAGGAGCGCAATCAGATTCTCGCAGACATTCACTTTTTCGCACAACAGGGGCACTAGTACCTCTAGTGGTCCACCAATGCATTGCAGGGGGTATGTGAAACACTTCTGATATTTTACTTCCCAGATAAAGAAATACAATAAAATAGGGCTGGGTTTTGCTCTGGAGGGGA